>NC_030677.2:34314974-34684141 GCF_000004195.4 Xenopus tropicalis | reverse complement strand
CTCCAACCTGGCCCAAGGAGACTCTCCCATAGGGCTCAATGGCACTCTGCAGCTCCAACCCGGCCCAAGAAAAGTCTCCCATAGGGCTCAATGGCACTCTGCAGCTCCAACCCGGCCCAAGGAAAGTCTCCCATAGGGCTCAATGGCACTCTGCAGCTCCAACCTGGCCCAAGGAAAGTCTCCCATAGGGCTCAATGGCACTCTGCAGCTCCAACCCGGCCCAAGGAAAGTCTCCCATAGGGCTCAATGGCACTCTGCAGCTCCAACCTGGCCCAAGGAAAGTCTCCCATAGGGCTCAATGGCACTCTGCAGCTCCAACCTGGTCCAAGGAAAGCCTCCCATAGGGCTCAATGGCACTCTGCAGCTCCAACCTGGCCCAAGGAAAGTCTCCCATAGGGCTCAATGGCACTCTGCAGCTCCAACCTGTCCCAAGGAAAGTCTCCCATAGGGTTCAATGGCACTCTGCAGCTCCAACCTGTCCCAAGGAAAGTCTCCCATAGGGCTCAATGGCACTCTGCAGCTCCAACCTGGCCCAAGGAAAGCCTCCCATAGGACTCAATGGCACTCTGCAGCTCCAACCCGGCACAAGGAAAGTCTCCCATAGGGCTCAATGGCACTCTGCAGCTCCAACCTGGCCCAAGGAAAGTCTCCCATAGGGCTCAATGGCACTCTGCAGCTCCAACCTGTCCCAAGGAAAGTCTCCCATAGGGCTCAATGGCACTCTGCAGCTCCAACCTGTCCCAAGGAAAGTCTCCCATAGGGCTCAATGGCACTCTGCAGCTCCAACCTGGCCCAAGGAAAGTCTCCCATAGGGCTCAATGGCACTCTGCAGCTCCAACCTGTCCCAAGGAAAGTCTCCCATAGGGCTCAATGGCACTCTGCAGCTCCAACCTGGGCCAAGGAAAGTCTCCCATAGGGCTCAATGGCACTCTGCAGCTCCAACCTGGCCCAAGGAAAGTCATGATAATAAAGCTTTTATGAATCCGAAACTTTGTACTTGGTGCGACAAATACGATTTTGTCACACACATTGTCACACAAATTGTCGCAAAGTTCAAAAAAGTTGCGCAAATTTACAAAAAAGTGACAAAAAATATGCACAGTAAGAAAACTTAGAAAAATACAATTTTTTTGCATTTGGAAACAATTGTGATAAATGTGCCCCACAGTATACACTTATATTAAAACTTACAATAGAAGGGTTATTTCAATTCTGTGCAATTTAGTGCTACATTTATTGATCGGCCTTGCAAAATTTTGTATGAAATTAAAGCTGTCATTTAGTTGTAGGGAATGATAACCAGCCCCTGTGAACTACAGAGAAAATGGTCTTTTCCACCTATAACAGGTCCCTTTGGCCTTTGAACTGATGTTCAGTTACTAAGGAACTGCTTGTTTCTTGAGGGATGCATGATTCTCATGGCTACTGAAAGAAGATCATGCATAATTAGTCAAGGTCACTAGCTAAGATAAGTGCCGATTGCAGTCAGAATCAGTCCATGAAGTAGCAGGAGGTCAATACATAATGAAGGGATAAGGCTGTAACAGGAAAAGGCAATGGATAGTCAAAGCTGGGTACTTACTAAGCTGAAGTAATGCAGAATTTCTTACAAATAATGTTAGAGATTAAATTACCAACAAGATAAAATCAACACATCCCATAATGTGACATAAAGGGCAACTAAAACCTAGAAAGCATTAGGATAGAAGTACTATACTTTCTGCCCTGGACTTACTCTGCCAACCCAAAAGAACAGCAGTCATGTTAATAGCCAATACTTTATTGTTTTTTTCATCTTTGAAGGGCTGAATCCCTAATCAATGTAGTTAGTTTAATTGGCTCTTCTTCGGTTTTCTAGTTGCTTTCAGGTAGTGACCAGTTGGGCATGCTGTTCCCAAACACTGCAAAAATAAGCAATAATAACCATAATGAAATATGCAGGATTTCCAGAATTAATTGTGTTACGCCGCTTCATTACAACAAGGCTGCAGCTACAAACAGAGTCTGTTTGGGCAAGTCTGATGATTGAACAGAATTCGCTTTACTTGGAATATTTTAACCAATTACGCTTATTTAGTTTAGCCCATTAAATATTGTCTGCCAGTGTGGAAAAATTAAGTAGAGCAGAAAAATGTGAATCCTTCTGTTTTTTTCCCTAATTAAAATTCAACAGTCATTAGGTGTGTTATAATTGATTGAAGAAAACAAATGAGGTGTTATTTTTGTTTATGTTAAAGCAAAACAGGACTCAAAATTGCTCAGTTACTAATAATAGAGAAATAATCTGCACTTTTGCCATGATTTACCCACAACGCACAACCACAAACGTGTTGCCTTAACAAATGGCTGCGGCACGTGCCTGCAAGGTAAGGGGAGGCATGTGGCCAGAATACAGGAATATACTATATATATATATATATACGTATGTGTGTGTGTGTGAATTATAAGGACTTGTTTATAAAAACTGGCCAAGAATGTGCAACAAAACTGTCTTCCATGAATTGCAGAACATTGCAGTATATATATATATATATACAAACTGCAGTACAGGCCAGCACTCACAGGACTTCTAGGATAATGACATCAGACGAATAAAGATGTTATAACAAAAGATCTTGAAGCATGGTTCTTTATTAATCCAACGTTTCAGTTCCAGCCAGGAACTTTCATCAGGGAGAGATATATATGTATATATATATACAGGTATAGGACCCGTTATCCAGAATGTACCTAAAGTCTACTAAAAAATCAATAAAGCATTAATTAAACCCAATAGGATTGTTTTGCATCCAATAAGGATTTATATCTTAGTTGGAATCAATTACAAGGTACTGTTTTATTATTACAGAAAAAAAGGAAAGCAGTTTTCAAAATCTGAATTATTTGATTAAAATGGAGTCTACGGGAGATGTTCTTTCCGTAATTCGGAGCTTTCTGGACAATGGGTTACTGGATAAGGGATCCCATACCTGTGTGTGTATATATATATATATATATATATATATATATATATATATATATATATATATATATATATATATATATATATGAGTATGGGCTCATACTGACAAGTGTTTTTCGCTGTGCTCCCCTGTGAGGGTGTTCTCCTGCGTTCCACTGTAAGGGAGTGCAGATAGAAACGCTTGTCAGTACAAGTCCTATAGAAGTTGGCAAGTACAGGGTTGCCCTCAGCTCTGGACTGGGATACTGGGATCAAAAATAGACCTTGGCATTTCAAGTACACAGAGGCCTAAATACCCCCTTACCCACTAGCATTTGGCAGAATTCATAAATTGCCAAACAGGGCCTGGCTGTCCTTTCCTTGCCAAACTGGTGCGAGGTGCAGAGTACAGCAGTGCCCCTGCCACAAGTCTATTATGAATGGGCCCTAAAGCATAGTTCCCAACTGTCCTGATTTTCGCGGGACAGCTCAACCCGCAGTCACGGATTCTTACTGAAAAGTCCCTCATTTCCCTTTGATCTCCTGCACCGAATGCTAAAAAACATACAAATTTAATTAAAAACTAGCTTTTGGCAAAGAGCCCAGAAATCTTAACGAGCTTCACCTGCACTTAGATACAACTGTAACTAATAAGCTAAACAGGCCTCCTTGGGAAACTGAGACTTGCAGCTTAAAGGGCAATAACAAAACTAATAACACATAAAACAAGACCCCAAAACCGCTAGAAATGTGTTAAAAATTGTTGCCCCCTTTCCATTTTCAAAATGTTGGGAGGTATGTCTAAGGGTGTGATTTTTCATCCCTTACTGTTCCTGCATATACGTTGCGGGGGCAAAAGTTACTAGTTACTAAATTTTACAATTTTTTTTTTTAATTTTTACAAATACACCAATAGCAGCCAATCAGGATTTTTTCTTAAATTTTAGAGCATGTAGTAGATTGTTCAAAATGAATTGCTGATTGGTTGCTCCTGGAAACTGCACATCTGCAGCTCGGTACCACATCATAAATAAGCCCCTTGAAATGGGTATAAATTTGCTTCGATTTTGGCTTCTGAGTAACTTTGATAGTGGAAAGGGCTAAATCTGAAGACAAAACAAGTTTAATTTTTCTTTTTCAAACCTTCAAGCCTTAAAGGAACACAGGGAAAATGAATGTTAATATTATTTAAATGTATATACATTTAAATATAATATTTAAAAATGAATATAGAAATAAACATTTAGTTTAATAAAAGCACGGGCAGCAAGAAAGCCTCAACACTCATGATGATATCAATGGACACCTGGTTGATTTGTGCTGGCTGCAGATAAGTAATTAGTATCTACTAATACAATATACGTTTTAATACATACAGCGGAATACATGTAAATGTTATCAGGGAACATCCAGATGCCTCAGTCTAAACAACGTTTAAACTTGGGTAAAGTGTAGATTTACATAATTAGTAATTATAACCCAGTTAATGTTTCTGAAACAACATGCGTTCTTGAAGGTGCTTGCTTTTCCCACTTAAAAATTTCGAACGGGTGTTCAACCTCATTTATTCTTGAAAACCAAACACTTCACATGTAAACACATTTAAAACCATCCAACATTATTGAATGCTGTAAACAGTTAGGATAAAATGGTTTAAATGAGCTCTAAATTAACAAATAAAACCGTTATAGCTGTTCAAGCTGCACTGTAGTGATTGTCAATAATTACTTGAGCGGAGCTAAAAAGATCTGCAATTAACATAAAAAGTCATAAAAAGCCAAAATATATATTTTTTCCACAATTAAATGTTAATGTACTAACTCATGGGAACCCTAATTATGCTTGGGCTCTTATTAAATATGTAGTAAACATATATATAACTAATACATATCCCACTTATTGTGCCCCTTGGTAACAAGCATAAAGTTTCTACATGACTCACAAGCACATCAATATGAATATGTGAGTAATGTTTGTACTGAGACCAAGTTTTTATGAACTTTTTGTATGTAATATCAAGAGCATTTTTATAACCCATAGTTTTGATATCAAGCAAGGTTAATAGTTCTACTTTGGTATAACATAATATTATGTACTTAAGCTTAAGATGAAAAATCTTTAGTAAATAACTTTACAAAGACACACTAAGCAGTCCAGCTGTACATATTCAAAGGGGCCCATGGAGTCAACGTAATTTCGCCATACAATATGCAACGGTGACTCTTTGTTGAACTTAAAGCAAAGTTGACAGGATCACGGAGTTCTTATTTTCGTGTTTGCAGCTTTTTGTTCCTACAGTTCATTACCGTGTATGCTAGTTCACATACCTTGAATATTCCTATGCATTTAGGTGTTGATACGTCACAAACATAGAAAAAGGCAGGCACTCCGGGATTTCAGTGAAAAAAAGGCAGTAGTTCACGAAAAAGTGAAGTAAAATCACAAAATGTTTATTATACTAACTTTATTATACTAACACATGATACAATAAGGCTTATTGTATCATGTGTTAGTATAATAAACATTTTGTGATTTTACTTCACTTTTTCGTGAACTACTGCCTTTTTTTCACTGAAATCCCGGAGTGCCTGCCTTTTTCTATGTTTGTGACGTATCCATGATGGCTCCCTTAAGCTGAAGGTCTGGGGCATGAGCACCTGGGCCCAACTATACTACAGGTGAGATCTTGACAAACTTTTTTTCTTATGAGCATATGTTCATCTTTATTTGTTATATCATTTAGGTGTTGAAACAAAAAAAAAAACAAAAACAAATTTATAGGCAGATATTTCCTACATTCTAGAGTTTGTGTGCTCATTTCCATATTAATGATATGTTAATGAAACTTTATAGGAAGCTCTAGGTCAATTTAGGGAAATATGTTCAAATTAAGCTTATAGCACTGCATTTTGTCTGTGCTTTACCATCTAGTGGATGTGTGGATTTTTGAATATGGTTTATTTAGGTATTATGTCTTGTGAGACTGTACAATAAACCATGGATCCCCAACATATTTTGCTTGTTAGCCACACTTAGATTTAAAAGGTGTTGGTGAGCCACACAAGCATGAAAAAAACTTTTTTAGGGGTGCCAAAATAAGGACTGTGATTGGCTATTTGGTAGCCCCATGTGACTGCTAGCCTGCAGGAGGCTCTGCTTGGAGTAAATCTGTGTTTCCAAAACTTGCCTCCAAGCCAGAAATTTAAAAATTGCACCTACTTTTAGGCCACTGGGAGAAACATTAAAGAGGTTGGTGATCAACATGGTGCTCACAACATGGAGACACTGGTTGGGGATATTAAGTAAAACCTTATGTTTATACTAATGTTTGTTCCTTGTGGTCTACTAGAATTAGAAATCTGAAATTCTGCTTGTCAATTGTGCTATATAAAGTCACAAGGCTTATATATATATATATATATAAATATATATAAGTGCCATGTGGTATGAGACACAGTAGGAAGGAGGTCCCTGCCCTGTAGAGCTTACAATCTGAGTGATGATATGTTTTCCCAAAAAAGTTATATCTGCCAAAAATAGCAGTTCTTTTGATATTATAATTAAATCAGTTATCAACATACTGAACTCAATACAATTATAAAAATAAATATTTTTTCTAGTACATAATATACAGCCTTGGGATTAAGTTACATTGCCCAAGAATACAGGTGTTTTTATTAATAAAAGTGCAGACACATATGACAGGTATGATGAGCTTTGTAATTGTATCTACTACTATTACATTCACCTGTGACCTTGCTAAGGCTAACTGCAGGCAATATTCTAATTTAAAGCCTATGTTCTACATAAGGCCATTGCTTGCTCATTAAATCCTTTGGCAGTGATCCAGTTTACGGGTTACTACTCTTGTCCTTTGCATTTATTCTGTGGATTTATTGAGTGCAACATTGGTTTGTTTTACATCTACTTGCCTCCTACCCTAACCACAGACCTCTGTGCTATCATGGGTCACCTAACAGCACATAAACTTACTGTCATTGTCGTAGATGAAAATTAACCTGTGATAGCAACACAAATATTTGGGTGTGTGTGTGGTAGGGATAATGTACAATATGTGCAATTAAAGGTGATCATGCAGAAATGGACAGGGCTGGATATTAAAGAAGAAGAGAAGGCATTTAAGCATTTTATTACCAATAGATTAGTTAGATTAAAATAGCGCAAGCAACAAATCTCCCTTGTCATGGGTGACTAACCTCCCCGAACCAACATCCTACCGGCGAAAATGTAAGTCGGCGGTGGGATGGCACACACTGCGCAGGCGATTTCGATTTGCCGAAATCGCCTGCGCAGCGTGTGCCTTCCCACCGGCGACTTACATTTTCGCCGGTAGGATGGTAGTTCGGGGAGATTAGTCGCCCGTGACAAGGGAGATTTGTCGCGGGCGACTAATCTCCCTGTGTGCCAGAGCCCTTAGAATACCTGAGTAAACAGCCCTAGAATTGCCCTCTGTTTGTTTAAGATAGAAGCTGCTATTTGGTCTCAGTAGCTTCTGTGCTGCAGCTCTGGCTGCTGGTAGCTCAGATTACACAGCACAGTTGGGAGGGGGAGAGAGAGATGATGGGAGGGGGAAGAGGAGAAGGAGGGGGAGAAGGAGAGAGGAGGAATGATTTTTCTGAGAGCAAGAAGTTTGACAGAGAAGAACATGTATACACAAAAGAAAACAAGAAATCCTGTGTTTCTTTTGATAATTTAGAATTTAGAGCAGCTTGTTCTATGGCTCTATTAACATAAACCTTTCTGATAAAGCTTACTTAGTTTTTAAATTTCCTTCTTCTTTAAGGATAGGATGATGATGCACATGCCTTCGGTGCAACTAGGGAGGAGAACAAATGGGGGGGGGGGGGTTGTGGATTAGCAGTCCAATTTGGACAAAATGGCATAAAAAGAAAAGAGTGGCGGTGGGGGCGAGGGGATGATGTGGGCTGAGCTGAGGGGATGGTTTCAATGTATGAGCGAGCGTGAGCAAGCGGGGGTGGGGGGGGTTGGAGGGGTGGAGTTTGCGTGCTAATAATACTTGGCCTATCTCTGGAAATGGAAAAGACTCTTGTGTATATTTCACCTCCAATGCACTACCTATCTGAACTCATGATTTAGTAAATGGTCATTTACTGTGCAAAGTGCAAAAAAGGACACAATCTGCCATTTTTTTGCATTTGCACACTGCATTCTGTTCTTGAAGAATAGCCTTAGGCCTCTGAGTTCTGTTTTGGTGTGCATAGACTTGAGGATAGCCCTAAAACTACCAGTGCTATGCATTGCTCTATCCAACAGGGCAGGTGGGGATAGGTGCCTTATTCAGAAGTGCAAGTTATAGAGGACTTGATGATTCCCTCTGCTCATATACTGAGAAACTCCTAGTAAAGGATTAAAAAAAAAATACTGAACTTCATAAACTTGAAACCAGGCAGTCACAATCCAGTCGGCTCTTTATGGAATGGAATTTATTGTTGTGTATCCTATACTCTCACTTACTGTAGCATTCTGTGGGACAGTGTGCAGAACTTCCTTAGTGATTAGTGGGGATTTAGTGTAAAGCAAATGATACAGTATACAAAACAACATTTCCATGCACAAAGACCAAGCACAGACCAGCATAAGATAGTTCCATTAATATGTGTTTGTGTACTATATGAAGGTCATTGCACTTTACATTATTGATATACTTTGAAAATGACAACAGTCATCACTGTGTATGCAGTTATACTGGAAATCATTTATATTGAAAATCCTACCAGTTGCATATTAACAAATAATATAGCTTAATTGTTTCATATCCATGATTAAATACCTACCTTACAATGTTCTATTGAATGGAGATGATAAATGTGCCTGCCTTGTAACATATTAAGAATTAATGCACTAGGACGTTGCTTATTAAAAAAAAAAGTTCTGAAACTTCAGCACTTACATACTAAAAGGATTGGTCAGTTTTGCCTCGGTTATTTATTTAATTACAGAGTGAAGAGTCATTTTTATAACAACCCTCGAGACCTTATCAATAGTCATTTAGTATTCTGACCTTGAAGTTCAGAGTATACAGAAACATCTCATTTACATTAATGAATCTCAGATGCAAAACTTTTTTTTTCCTAGCAATCTGGCTAATAAAGATCCTCTATCTATAGACTACAGAGTTGTCTTTGCACTTTAGTTTGCTAATTTACCATGCTAAATAATGCATACCAGATGCTAGTCGTGGAACAGGTTATGTTAAATAAACGACAATTCTTCCTACTGGCAAAAAGGACTAAATTATGAAAAAACAAAATGTCTTTTTTTATCTACAGGTATATATTGTTTCTATATGAAAGGAATGTGACAATAGTAATTGCACGCTGGCAAGATTATAGCATATTTAAAGGACGACTAAACCCTAAAAATAGATATACAGGTATCGGACACCTTATCCGGAAACCCATTATCCACAAAGATTAGAATTACGGAAAGGCCATCTCCCATAGACTCCATTTTAATCAATTTGACATTTTTGAAAATGATTTCCTTTTTCTCTGTAATAATAAAACAGTACCTGTACTTGATCCCAACTAAGATATAATTACCCCTTATTGGGGGCAGAACAGCCCTATTGGGTTTATTTAATGGTTAAATGATTCCCTTTTCTCTGTAATAATAAAACAGTACCTGTACTTAATCCCAACTCAGATATAATTACCCCTTATTGGGGGCAGAACAGCCCTATTGGGTTTATTTAATGGTTAAATGATTCCCTTTTCTCTGTAATAATAAAACAGTACCTGTACTTGATCCCAACTAAGATATAATTACCCCTTATTGGGGACAGAACAATTCTATTGGGTTTATTTAATGGTTAAATGATTCCCTTTTCTCTGTAATAATAAAACAGTACCTGTACTTGATCCCAACTAAGATATAATTAATCCTTATTGGAGTCAAAACGATCCTATTGGGTTTATTTAATGATTAAATTACTTAATTACCTTAAGGTAGGAGATCCTAATTACGGAAAGAACCCTTATCCGGAAAACCCTGGGTCCCGAACATTCTGGATAATTGGTCCCATACCTGTAGCTAAAAATGGCATATTTTATATACTGAACTTAAGGCACCAGCCTAAAGTTTTAGCATCTCTATAGCAGTCATGATCCAGGACATCAATGTTGTCACTGGAGCTCCCTATCTTGGAAAGTGTCAGTGACACTGCACATGCTCAGTGGGCTCTGGGCAGCTGTTGAGAAGCAGTGCTTAGGGGTCGTTGCAAATTATCAAGCAGAAAATGAGGTTGGCCTGTCATATACGCTGATGCTACAGGGCTGATTATTGCATTTTGATGCTAATTGCACTGGTTTTAGAGTAATTATCTGTATTAATTACTAAACAGCCTTATATTGTGACATTTATATTTATATTATTATCTATATATACAGTGTATTGTGAGTGGGCCCCTAAGCTCAGGTAAGTGACAGCAGCACAGAGCATGGGCAGGGAATCAGCAGAAAAGAAGATGGGGGGCTACTGGGGCATCTTTGGGGGCACAGATCTTCCCTGCTATAGGGCTGTAGTTGCCTTGAGCTACAGAAACCCAAAACATAATGTACAACATTTATGGCCTAGTTTTTTAGTTAGGCTTTAGTTCTCCTTTAATATATAATATATGTTCTTAGGTAAATTAACTACAGTACATAAGGTTTCTCTAAATAAAATAAAAATAGTATTTTTCATACAGACAGAGATGGTATCAGCACCGGTTTGAACATATGTTTCATTCACGCTCTTCCCACATTTCTATTTAAACTGATATCTGTATTAGAGTTGAGATTAAACCATAAAGCAAAGATAAAAGTGTCTCCACTTACAAACAACGTCTTAATCAGATGTTTTTATTCCAGCTATCATTTAATTCATTCAGTGTGTTGCTTATTTACAGCTATAAGTAAGGTGCAAATGATTATGTTGTGGTATCGCTGCTGTACAATTAAGGGAAAAGCTAGGTACAAGATAATGATAACACATAATGCACATGGTTCTCTATGCATGTGATTAATGAGGCATTATTATATTTGTAATAGGTTAGTGCGCTGTTCTCGAGTGTGCCGGGATAGTCTCAATTTTTGAGGGGCAAACTCATGGGTGGGTGCGTGAAAGTCAGATATGCTCCAGCAAATAGTTTGATTTCACACCTCATGTGTTAAGCAAGGACTGTAATTGCAAGGCGGTATGCATGGATGGATAAATATGAATGTGTCTGCTCATGTAGAGTGCCAGGCTAGAAATGGAATCTGCCTTCAGGTGATTTAGAGGGATATGGTCTTTCTAGAATGTGTGTGTTCTGCTGGGGCTGATTTCATTCCGCTGTGGGAATTAAACCTGAATATATATATATATATATATATATATATATATATATATATATATATATATATATATATATACAAGTGTATTTTTAGCCATTGCTCTTTGTCTTGGTGATTTGCAATAGATTGTATGCAGTAGTTTTTATTTCTACCGTTTTTCTATTCATTTGAATGAAATACAGCAACGTAGAATCTATATTACTGACACTATGTAACTTTTGTTTGCCAGAGAGGTAGATTCTGCTTCATTAGCAGAAAAAAAGGGTTAAAGGTTATTCTATCCTACATGCAAAATATAATTCTATGTAATTCTTATGCCCCAATTACTATTTTGGGCTTGCTGACAATGGATATTGATTTGCCATAATCGTATATGCACTGGCATGTTTACTGTATTAAAGAACCTTTGAATTTAATGTGATATCTAAAGCATACTGAAATGCATTGTGCTGGTCTCCATAGCAGCTACCAGATACTCACTAGTACACATTACAGACACTGTCTGCCCTGTCCACAGTAACAGCACTCACAACTATATGTTAAGAGCATAAGAGGATGGTAGTATGGATGAAAACACATTTTGTCTGCGTTATATAGAATTTATCTTTAATCTATAGACAGATATAGGATTATTGTAGGTAAAATAGGATTATGAAAGGTAAGATAGTGATACTTGGTTAGATAGATTGATTGCTGGAGGTAGCTTTCGCTAGGCATAACTGACCTAAATTGAAGGGTTTGCAGTACTCAAAGGGATTCAGACAAGTATTCTACTGCCTGAAAATTTCTACCAGAGGTGATCCAGGCCACTAACTGGTAGCCTTAAGGGTAAGAACCCACAGAGTGGTTCAGTCGCTTGCGATAGATTTCTGCTATTGCAGGCAAATAACCACTCTGAAATGGCTTTCCACTGGCAACAATAGGAGCTGGTGGTGGAAAGCCCTTCGCATGGCTTCGTTGTCTGAAGTCGTGCAAAGTTGCCTGCAGGGTTCTTTTACCCTAAAAGTGCATCTTGAACCTCCCAATTGTCTCCACAGTGGTGCAAGTGTAAGCTCTGCCTTTGTTTATATCTGTTATACATCTACCTCACTGATCTAGCGTGAATATAACCCTGTGACTCCATCTCCCATCTTACTCCATTTACCAAGGGCCCAGCTAAGAAAAGAAGTCCAGCATCCCAATGTTCTACCATATGAAGCTGTAATCATATTCAGGCCCAGATTTGTGGCGAGGCCACAAAGGCCTGGGCCTAGGGTGGCACAATTTTAGGGGCGGCATGCCGTCCCGCCGCAACAAAATTGTAACATTTAGTGGCCATACGGAGAAATGGGGACTTCTCCCCACTGTTCCGTATAGAAGTTTAAATGGCCACGCATGCGCAGGGAGGTTTGTTCGCACGCCGGGGAGAGGGGGGGGGTGCAAATGGGGGGCGGCCTCGAGGGGGGGATGGCGCGAATGGGGGGCGGCCTCGGGGGGTGTGGATTTGAAATCCGGCGCTGACCATATTCATACATCACTTTGACACCAAGTGCTGGAAACTACAGCTTACCGACAGCTTTTTCAACTAACACCCCTTGCCTACAATTATGCAGGAATTCTGGGAGAAAATACTAAATTGACTAAGAAACAAATGATATTACAATTTAAAGATAATTAGCCAATGCAGAAAACTACTCTACTGTGTTGGTAAAAAAAAAAAAAATTTATATGTGTTTAAGCACTTTGCACTTTGGGGTTGGGTCCAAGTATATCCCATGTACGGGGGAATTATTTTCACCCTTTGTTGTTTAATACTCCTAAATTATGTCCCCTTTTTCTCATGGCTTCATTAGTTATGCTGTCTGATTTATCATGAGGGATCGTATATTACACATTCACATGGCGAAAACATGGAGCCTCAGAGGGACGGAATTGGGTAACACATAACTTCATGCTGTAGCTAGAAGAAATGAACCGAGAAAACAAACGTAGTAATTGTCAAAACACTTGATTTGACAGCTGGATTATCCGTAGCACTACAAATCTATCTTACTTTGTGCAGTTGTTCAGATACCAACTTTGCATGTAACCAGCAGGATTGTTTGGAGGCCTACATGTACCTCCTTGAGCCCTTACACTTGTTGTTGCTACTTTGTAAAGGGCTTATATTTCATGAGTCTGATTTAATATTATTGCATTTGCACTACCACCAGGGAGTATTTAGGTCCGTTGCCACCTTAGGCATGGGATCTAAGTATGACCCCCTCCCAGATGGTGGAAGTAATGTCAAGCAAATTACTGTTTGCCTACTCACATATTCATTCATTTTACAAAGGGATTAGCTTCATGTGTAAGAGACAGAGAGGGTTAACTGGATTTCTGTAACAGCACCAAATTCTGCTTTGAATAAGGTGTTGTTGGCTGTGATTGTTGTAGTGAGAAAGTGCTAATATACTATAGATGCTTTCTAGTGCACAGAATGTTTTAAAGCAGAACGTTTTAAAGCAGAACTTATAGCTGAGAAGGCAACATATTGCAAAAATGTTGCAGGTTTTCCAGAATTCTTTGAAAAAGGTGAGTTTGAAAAGTTGCCAGAAACTGTTTTGCTCTTGTAGAAATTTTGGTTGTTTTGACTTGTTCGGGAGAGAATATATTTTCACAGAGAAAGCTGTAGCTGTACATCCCCTATTCCAAAAATAAAACCTAGTTCTGGAAATGTTTTCTTTTAAAAGATAATGGAATTGAATCTTTACTTGGAGGTGTATAGAATTCATTTTAAAGGGCAAGGAAACTCTTTAGCTCAAGTCTTTATCATTTAATAAAGTCCCTCTTGATGTAGTTGATTGCTAACTTTGTTTTGAAAAATACCCATTTTTTTCTTCTGTGGTGCCCTGTTATGAGTGGAACTGCCAATGCTCCTTTATGGGAGCCATGTTTGCTATACATTATTGAGATGGCCACCATCAATGTTATGTGCATGCACCAATTTTCTCCAGTCGCCGACCCTAGTGCTGTTATATAGAAACTGCAGGAAAAGGAGCCAGGAGAAGCAGGTAGACACACCGATTGGCCCAGAAGAATACTAAGAACTAAGCACCTCCTGATGTCTGTCTTCCTTCTTTCTGCTTGTGTGCCATGGTAACCGTGTCACTTGGTTACCATTGGCACAAGCCAAAGGGACGGCAGGCATTCCAGGGGTGAAGCTGTGCCTGCTCTGCTGTTCATGGAGAAAAAGTCTCACTTCCAATCATGGGTAATGCACATGTGCCAATGTCTTTCACAAGCTACAGTGCAAGCACTGGGTCTTGGTGCAGGAGAGATGCACTATGGGTATTTCTTTTATTTAGTCACTGTTTTTTGCTAAACTACAGGGTTTAAACAGCTGGTTACACATACAAGAGATTGTGTAGAACAAACTATAGGTATGCCTGTATGATGACAATATCTTTATAGACTTTCCTTGTCCTTTAAAGGGAAATAGTAATAAATTGACTGGTTAAAATGGGTTGAATGCTTGTATTTCACACAAGCAACAGAGATAAAAGATAAAAAGGGTTATTAAGAGCCATGCCAGTGTTAAAAATCTATGGTTTAATTCAGATCTGGCCTTATAGGAGTTTCATTGTTTTAAGTTGAACCCAAACAAAGTATGGTGTTGGAAAAGGTCCAACTTGACTGACACCGGAAAGCAGAGCAGTATGTGGTTTGTTTAGTACAAAACAAACACAGTTTCTATCCATCTCTCTAAATGTACAAACATCTAATCCAGTACATTTTTTTTAAATTTGCAATTAGGGAGTTGACTACAATACAGTGATTGATTTAAAAAAATGCTGAAATTAAGAGCCAATGTTTTAATAATAAAAACATTTGCGGTGGCAGTATGTTGGTGTACTATTTCAAGTGCTATGACATTTTGATGTATTACAGAAATGTTTCATCCCATGAAAATACAACAATGATGTATTACACTTACATTTTATCAGAGTGTCATTTCTTTGTTACAGTTCCCTGATTTTCAGAGATTTATATTAAAGTAAATCCACACACACACTGGCATAACAAAAATATCCCCATAGCACAGGCAATAATTCAAAGTGTTTGTATTGAGGGATATTCTGAATACCAATTGCAATGAAGATGAATATTTCACTCAAGGATATTAAAGCTGGTTTCTAATAATCAAGTTATTATTTAATGTTATTTTTATTATAATAAAAAATAAATGATTTCTACAGACAAAGAAACCATCTTTAAAAACCCCAAACTAGCCCAAGGGAAGGTGAGATTGGGTTCAAATATATTTTTACCATGTTGACAGGTTTGAGAATGTTTGTTCAATCCAATTTTCTTCTGTCATTCTCTAACAACAATGTCAAAAGTAAGATTTCTAAAAAACCAAGTGAGCAACCTTAAGAGACTTCAATCAACAAAGAGAGAGTCTCTTACATTAAGGGACCTCTACTCATTGCCGAGCCAGGGGCCATTTATATTATGTGGCAGATCATACGATGGATGTCACCACGGATAAATATCTAAATAGATGCAATTTTATATAACTTTCTTAGAAGAATCCTGACATTTGCCCTAGTTTGACTTACTGTTGATAGAAATTCATTACATTAGCTATGGCATGGTTTAACCTGCAGTCAACAAACGAATAACTCAAAAGTAACAATTCAGTGTGAATAATTTCAATCAGATAATGATTAGGGGAGAATACACGGTCACAGAGAGATCAGAAAATATAAATGTTTGCACTTTCAAATAATAAACAGTAGAAAATGAGTTTACACAAGTTGCAGATGGGTTCAATTAAATTGCACTTTTTGGTTTCATGTTGTTTAAAATGATTTAATTGCATCCTCCTCTTCAGAAAAATATATTATTTCCATGCAAATACATATCAAATTTAGTAAAGCTGCAGATTTCTTTTACTAGTAATTTTAAGAAATATATAGTCCACGGAATGTAAGCCAAGTTTTCTGCTTGGAGATAGGGCCCTTATTTTGTTAGGGTGTTCTATCCATTATAACTGACTTTCCACATATGTTTATGGCAGGCTATCCTACATAAATCCGGACTGCTTCTTAAGGTGGCCATACACGCACCGGTATTATCGTACGAAACCTCGTTTCGTACGATAATCGGTGCGTGTATGGTATGTCGGCGAGTCGACCGATATCGCAGGAACCTGCTCATATCGGACGACTCGCCGATCGGACCAGTTGGAAAATTTTGATCGGGCGCCATAGAAGGCGCCTGACCAAAATTCTCCCTTCAGATCTGAATCAGCAGAAGGAGGTAGAAATCCTATTGTTTCTACCTCCTTACCTGCCGATTCAGCCCTGAATGGTGTGTGGCGGATCTTACGATGTTTCGTGCGACCGATGGTCGTACGAAACATCGTCAGATCGCCACGTGTATGGCCACCTTTAGATAGACGGGGGGGGGGGGGGTTTATGGAGGGCTCCTTGCCAAATAACATGGAAATGCTAACAAGCAAAAAAGTTTGCTTATCCCATTCTTCCCCATTGGATACAGTAATTTTGCTGCTTATGTTAAACAACGGACACTGCGCATAAGTAAAGGATACTCTAGTCTCAGAGAGATATAGGGATTTTTATAAAGGTGTTCAAGGTAGTTGTTGCAGGCTCTCAATTGTGAAAATATATATTGGTACCAATGATTGGATAGTCAGTATAGGCAAAATGAGAATTCTGAAGAGAATTAAAAGAAACAAAACTAAATAAATAAATTTAAAAAAAGCCTTTAAATGTCCTTAAAAGGGACCTGTCACCCAGACATAAAAAGCTGTATAATAAAAGTCTATTTCAAATTAAACATGAAAACCAAATTCTTTTTTTTTTTATTAACACATCCATACCAATTATAAAGGCATTTAAAAATCCCAGCTGTCAATCATATATTGCCTGTCCCGCAGACAATAACTAACTTTCCATTCAGCACTACCTAGATGTCACTGCAATTCTCACTTTCCCCCTCCCTCCTCATCATCTAATTGTGTAGGCAGTGCATGAGTATGGGCCTCTCGTCCTCCATTCTATTAAATAAACCAGATTTTAGCATGATGCGAAGCTTGTCATAATAAGTGCCCACAAAATGGCACCTGCCTGCTTGCTATAATAGTGTAATTCCATGACTAAAGGAAACAAGATTTTTAAATTTTATGTAGTGTAAGTGAAGTTTGTTTTGCTTAACTAACAAGGTAGAAATAAATTTGAAATTATTTCTGAGGTGATAGGTCCCCTTTAAGAACCAATTCATTTTTGTGTGGCAAAATTATACGGCAGAAAAATTGAGTTTTGTGGGGTATGAGGGGTATATTTATCATGCTTTGTAAAAAGTGTAGTGAAACATTACCGGGGATGTTGCTCATAGCAGCCAATCAGATGCTTTGCTTTGGTTTTCTAACTGTTAAAATCTAATTGCTGATTGGTTGCCCTGGGCAATATCACTGGTAATGCTTCACTCCACATTTTACACAGCATGATAAATATACCCCTTAGTTATAACCTATGACTAAGTGCTTGCATAAGGCAATAGAAATGTTGCTTTTTTTTTGTTGTTTTTAACATTTATTTCTTGATGACCTATGTGTTTTTTTTATTGCCTAACTCCATTTTTGTGTTGATCAATACAGGTTTCCGGTCCCCCAGCTGAGGGTTTGAGACTGGTGCACCTGGGCCACATTTTATATTTGGGGAGTTACTTTTTGATTTTTTTGGTCTATTTTTACATACTGTGCAACACGTATCAGTTTATTTTGCAAATTATAAAGCACCCCTCAAGTAGTTTTCTTTAGAGGTGTGTTGGTGTCATATTTTCTATTGTGCCAAAATATCAGTGCTTCATTGCTTTGACTAGGTGCATGTGTAGTACTATGTGATGAACAGAGATTAGTTCTGTGCATGTGTCACAAGGAATGAGTTAAAAAGCCGGTTTGGCTCTAAAAAAAAAAGCACCCAAGACTAGGGAGATTTTTAAAGAAGAAGAGCAATCGCCAGCACGTTTGGCTAACATTGGATACATCTATACATTGGATGTGCCTTACATGTAAAGCAATTCTCAACTTCAGACCTTTCATTATGTTTCAAAAACATATAGATTTGCTGTATACCTATAGAATGGACTTACATTCCACTTCCAGATGGCATCTAGAGTCTGTGATCAAACAGGGTTCCAGCAGAATAAGTTATAATTTATGCACAAATGTATCATTGTGTGGGAAGCCATGAAACAGGAAACATAAAAACAAATAAAAAGTCTAACATTGCTATCAAATTAACTCGCCATTGCCATTAGTCTCTATATTTTATATCTATGCTTTGTAAAAATAAAACTCAATATGCTATTTTCTAGTTTGGGATTAATAAGCATTATTTACTGTTAGGGTCTTGCTAGCAACCAGGCACAGTTCTGTGAATGATACACTGGAAGATGAACAGCAGAAAATCTAGCCTTGAAATCAACATGCTTTTTGGGTCCTCGATATCAGGGACCGGAGCAATCAAATTGCATTTCACATTTCAAAAAATAGGTAGGAAAAACTAGGAGAACACATACTTTAAAACACAAAATGCAGGAAAAGAAAGACCAGTTATAAACTGTCAATATCAATATGTGCATCATGCTAAATGTGAACCTTCCAATTAATGCAAAAGCCACACATAACAGAGAATGAGAATTTGTTAATTTTGTGCTAGCTGAAATTTGAAATTGTTGAACAAGATTGAAAAAATGTAAATAACTTGAATAATTTAATGGTAAATTACTATATAATTATTATCCTGTCCTTTTACAACACAAGCAATAATTACTTGTGGCCACTACTCAGTTTATTATGAGCGAGATAAGACAATGCACCATGCAGAGGAGGCGCTTGACTTGATTTCAATGGCAGCTATTTCTTTGTGACATTTTAAATGATCTCACTGTGCTCCAGGCATCCATAATAAAGGTAAAGATAGTTTAGGCCATTGGCTGAATGAGCCTGAACTTTGATCACTGCAGCAAAACGTCAAACTTGAAGGATTGTGTGAAAATAAATGTTTTATAACTGTTACTTTAATCGTTTTTTTTAACAAAATGAGCCAATATGATTAAATTTAGTAATCTAAAACATGGAATAAAAGGAAACAGTAACGTGGCCACTACTACGAAAGAACAATTCATTATATATTTTAAAGTCCATTGTAATCTATGGGCATTTTTTCACTGAAAAACCTGGCAAAAAATTCTGCTCATCACTAGTCAGAAGAGCTAAGAATGATTGGAAACAAATATACAGGGAAAGATTTCTTCCTTGCATACCCACAGAGTACGATCCAATTACCCCATCATAGGGAGGATTTTTACATGAGGGCAGGATATACATCTAGGTATGCAGCTACTAAACAATTCCTTAGCTACTATATTATCACCATGGAGGCTACATTTCTTCATCAAGGCTATAAAAAGCACAGGAAAAACCTAGATGGGAAATGGAAACATTATTTCATTTAAAATAATGTAAAAGGGAGAACACCTTAGCTGGCTCACCACTCAACAAGATGGACGTATAGCTCTGAGTCTCCTCTGCTGCTCTGACTAAAAAGTGGAAAAAACCCATCCATAATGGGTCGAGAGAGGATGCTAAATGACACAAACTCCCCGAGTCTCAAAAAAGTTTCTGAAAAATTCCTGGCATCTGCAGAGCACAAAGGTGACCAATGAGACACAGGTCTGAGCCAAAGCGATTGGGTAGGAAAAATCCAGATTCTGATGGTGACGCTACAAATTTGGAATGGAACACAATTAGCTACTTGAAATCATTACCTATCAAATAAGATTTTCTGATTTAGCAGGGCAGATAAAGGTGGCACTAAAAGAAAATTGGCAGACCTAAAAGCAGAGAATGGGTCACTTCACGCCAGATCGGGCAACTTCGAAAATAGGACCGAAGGGACAGAACAAACTATAGACTCCCTGGTGATGGTAACCCAAATAGAAGGTAAAGCAATGTAATTATTAACCTGCAAAATTGAGGATTTAGATAGTAGAGGGAAAAAATTAAACTTACGAATTCAGGGCATACCAGAGACAGTAGATTCTGCCACACTTAAACACTCCTGTCCTTATTCAGTACTACAGTATACTGAACTTGTCCCAAACAAATGAGATACACGTTGAGCAAGAGTGTTGAGACCTAAGGGGTTGGCATCAGAGAAACCAAGGGACATTATTTGCAGCCTTTTCCTTTTTACAGTTAAAGAGGACATACTGGCCAAAGCTAAGCAAATGAAAGTAATAGCATTTGACAATGCAGACATCACTATTCTACAAGACCTTTCTTGGTACACCTTGCAGCAAAGACATTTGCTGAAACCACTTACAGATCTTCTTAAGGAAGAGAAGATTATGTTCCAAAGGGGCTAACCATTTAATATACAAGCTACAATAGCTGAGCCGTGAAACTGCACACATTGACAACTCCGGAGGACATTCAGTCTTTCCCACAAGCTTGCAATAAACCAGATGTTAACCTAACCAAATGGATTCAATTAGTCCAACTATAACTGTACCTGACATTCCCATAATTCACAACTTTCTGGACAACATGTTTACCTATATACCATTCCTGAGATTTTTCAATAAACTTAAAGTTACAAAAAAGTGTTACCAGCATATTTTTCAACAACAGATGGCAGATAATCTTCACATTTGACACCCAGACCAAACACATGTTGTGAAGGTAAATCACTCATTACTAACCTAGTGCAAAGACTGGTGTATGCTAGCAAAATGTAATAAAATACAATAAGTTTCATATGAAATACTCCCTTTAGAAGATAAAAGCATGCACACTGATACTTGTTTAATCATTTTGGTCAATAATCAACTTATGTAAATGTAATTTTCTTATAGACTGCGTGCCTGCCAAAATCTGTGACTCTGTTCAGCGCTTTGTAAGAGGTTTTGTTTTATATTATAAATCATTCAGTACATCTAAGTCACTGAATATTCATATTTGTTTGTATGTTTTGATGTGGAGCATCCAAGTGCTAACTCATAGAAAAACACTGAAATTACTTTCAGTTTGCTGTTGACATCTTTATTTTCCAGTTCAGTTGACCAATTCATTTTCATGAGGTAGACTGTTAATTGCCGCACTCAGAAGTTTCCATAAAGCATCTTTGTGAGCTTTGAAATGTTATCTTATTATAGAATGTTTTACCTATAAAATCAAACAAAATCACCAGCCTGTGTCAGACATTATGTCCTCATTATTTATAATTGCAGAGCCCAGAATTCCACCTATTGGCAGAATTTAGCTGATTAACCTTGCACTTCCATTCCCATCGTTGCTACCCAATATTGATACCTTTTCATGTTCCCAAGCCATATTCTTTTTCCAAAACCTGGTATTGCTTCTCGATTCTATTTTAAGAGAACATTTATATTTTCGTAGCAATTTGTGCACTGACGTTATAAAGAGTACCCAGATGCTACCAAAGTAATTGCCGATGTCTGAATTATTAGCAGTCTACTAATTATCTCATAAGAAGAGCATGGAATCCTGCCATTGCTTGTTTTCCGCTATATACAGGGAGGTGTTCCAGTTTGCATGCAAGGTAGCACCTGGAAATATGGCATTCAGATCATGTTAGTCAGCATCTTAATTAGTAAGTGTTAGCTACTCATGATGCCCTCCTTACTACCCATGATATATATCTATATATAAATATTTGTATATATGTCACAAAATACAAACTGCACGTATTGGGTTCTGCATATAAACGCATGAGATCTGCATTATTGCTGTTGGGATGTATAGTTTCTACTTGGGTTTCTATTTGTATATAGAAGCTCTCTATTAATCTCCTAGGATGTAGGCTTAGCTGTTGAAATGCTGAAATACAAAGGTTCTGCATTGGATATATGGGCCTCAACATTAGCTTTTTTTTTTTCTATTATTAAAATTACTCTACACAGCTTCCCAGATTGCCTACCTTTGTCCCTCTGTTCTTTCTGACCTGGTTGCTGAGTTACAAGCTACTGATTTCTATCCTTCCTTGTTCAGCGTGAAGCCCCGCCCCCACTTCCTGTTCAGGTCTCTCATTACTCCACAACTCTTGTCAAAGTGGAAAGCCCTTCTGCGCATGCCTGGAGGCAGCAGGAGCCAGTCTGTACATGAGCAGGCTTTTTTTTCCCCAGGAGGGTGGGGGCTTCTGCTCCTTCTGAAGAACTTTCAAACATAGAGCATGCAACAGCAAAACACCAGGGGGAAGCACTGGACACGGTGGATTAAGGTAGTCTTATATTAAAAATTAAGGTAGTGTAAAGTGTAGAGAATACTAGTCATGGCTAAATATATGATTTATTTTTTTAACATTTACTTCTCCTTTAATATTAGACAGCATATATAAAAAATGGTGACTCTGTATAGTTACTGTATATAAAGGCTGCATGGTGAGAAATAGAAAGAGTAATATTTTAGGGATATATCGCTGGTGTAATGTTACAGCTGTTGTGCTCTGGTTATTGGTCGATTATTGTGTTGTAGAAGCAGATACGTTTAGTTGGCTGTATCTTGTATCCCGGTTGGCTATGGTTCTTCTTATGAACAGAGTCTATTTGTACAGCTTCAGACAGACAAACTGACCCACCTATAACCTGTTGAGAGCCTACACAGTCAATGGGTTATATCTGGCATATTAAGCATGCTGATGTTTGGGAGGGGAAAAAAAACCTATAACAAAATAATTTTTCGCAATTTTATAATCCTGCGACCAATTTTTTTCAAACCTGCACTCAAAAATTGATAGTACATTGATATAGTACATTAATTGGTTGGCAATCAAAACATTTTGCAGGTAAACCATTTTATGCAATTCTAACTATTTTACATTAAGTCTAGTACAGAATTAAAAAGGGGAAAAATCACATTGGTTTTAATATACTTGCACATCAATGCCCTTTAAAATACTCCGCTCTGCTTTTCAGCAGAGAGGCATAGGTCATTAAGTTGTGAAATTGCTACTAGGATATGTGCTGTGAAATCAATCAGCATTTTAAGAGTAAAGAGGAAGAAAAATGAGACTCACAAATCTTTAGAACTCAAACTAATTAAAGCAATGTAGGCCCTAAAGCCATTGGTGTGCTTGGAGAACCTTACTGATTTGACAAATCTAGCTTTTATCAAACTGAAACCTACAGTAATAGAATATTAAGCAATATAACGCCAGTCTGCCTTGTTAGACACAGGTTTTTATTAACCACTGCCGCACATTCATGTCAATAGTCTTGAATCTGTCCTTAGAATATTCTATTCTGGTGCATAGTCTATTGGTAAACAATGTAGGCTTTGAATGTTCATTTAAATGCACAGTATTACATAACTGTTTTGTAATGTTCAGATACACATTCTCTAATCTTACTCTTTTTGTAGGATTTGTAACAAACTTTGTCATGAACAAAAAGGCCACGCCGTGACATTTCTTAGCAGATTCTTTAGAGCTGTGCTGTTTTTTAATTATTATTTAAACATTCTTTATAGGGATAATGAAGAGAAAAGTGAGATACAGTGTAAGGAATAAAATAAACAATAACTCTTAGAGGCAGATTTAATAAAACTCTTACATTTCTCATTTTGTTCTTTTAACAATTCCAATAAATGAATTTCCATGAATGTCTGATATTTACTAGTGATGAGCGAATTCTTCCTGCATGGATTTGCAGGGAACATTTTGCCTTTGGTGAAACTTGTTTTACAAAACTTCAGCAAAAATTTGGCACGAAAAAATTTGGCTTGTGTCAAAAAAAGTTGTGGCTACGGCAAAATAGGCGCCAGAACAGCAAAGTAGGTGCAGGCGTGGCAAATTAAGCATGATCACATCAGAATAGGTGCGGTCACGTAAAAATGGACGCAGTCACGTCAAAAAAAGTAGAGCGCGCCAACAAAACCAACCAAATGCGTTTCAGAAATTTTCTGAACATTTGGGACAGATTCGCTCATCACTAATATTTACTAAAAAGTCTGAACTGAAAAAGTACATCCTAGAAAAAGTCACCGAAAAATCACCTCTACTTTTTCAAACTGTCGCACAAAAAACCATTGTCAAAAATCCGAAACTTCTAAAATTTTGAAGCCAAAGAAGAATCCTCCAGGGAAGAGAAGGGACATCTGCCATTGGCTTCTACGTGATCTTGGTACATTTAGTTGGCAAATTGTTTGATTTGGATTTTTAGCAATTTTGATGCATAGTAAATCTTGAACTCGTTGTGACTTTTTTTCCTGCAACTTGCTGGCATATTTTTGTCGTACTGCGCCTTGTTTATGGGCTTTCGTGGTTTTTTAGTGGAACTAGCCCATATTGCTTTGCGGAAAAATATCTAAAACCACAGAAAAATTTGTAACATTGCAAAATTACATTATGCCAATTGCATTGGAGTCAACAATTTTGGCCCTGCAATAGCATATACATTGCCCTGTGTAGTTAGAGAAGCTCCTTTTCGTATTTTTACATTCATGTTTTTTGGGATTTTGATGCATATAAATGGTGAAAAAAAATCACTTTTTAAACGAAAAAAATGTTAGCACAAAAAACATGAATTACGGAAAACAAAAAATATTACAACCATTGTTAAATCTGCTCCTAAGTTCCACGACATTGCAGGAGGAGATGAAGTGGCAGGACCTAATTGCTCTTTTAAATGTTTCAGGTAGGTTAGTTGCTAATATTGGCAGAGAAAAAATTCATCTGTGATATACCTAGAAATTGACTCAAAACTGTCACAAGAGATAAGTTTCTGCACTTTGCTTAAAGGTCACAATTTAAAAGAATATTTCTTACTGACTTTGAGCAATTTGCCACTGGAGCGCTTAAGGTTGGTGTCTGATTGGTGTCTCAAATAAGCATGCCAGAAGGTTATTTTTATCATCACATCAAATGATAATATTTAGGAGAAAGCCATCAAGTGAATGTGCCAGATACTGCCCCATACCCTGAGTAAATCATATAACAAAGCATAAATCATACATAAAAACTTTGGTGAACAAATAACAATAAGTGATTAGTAAATTTTTTTACCAGGTGTGGATTTGCAGTGAATTTCCGCATTTTTCCAAATGGCAAAACTTCAGCAAAAATTTGCTGCAGAAAAATTTGTTGCGCGTCAAAAATAGTTGTGGTCGAGTCAAATTGGGCGCAGTCACGTCACAATAGGTGCAGTCATGTCAGATTAAGCGTGGTCACTGCTAAATGGACATGGTCGCGTAAAGAAAGGCACGGGAGCGTAAATCACTAATAACAATCTAAAAATACATCCCTTACAAAACAATTGAGGTACCCCAGTGCTTTGTGGTTCATGAGTTCCTCCCTCCTGCAAATTTTGAAGCCTCATTCATTGGAATGCTTAATACAGTACAACTATCGAACCTCTTATCTGGAAAACCATTATCCAGAAAGTTCCAAATTACGGAAAGGCCATCTCCCATAGACTCCATTTAAATCAAATAAGTCACATTTTAAAAAAATTATTTCCTTTTTCTCTGTAATAATAAAACAGCACCTTGTACTTGAGCCCAACTAAGATATAATTAATCCTTTTTGGAGCCAAAACAATCCAATTGGGTTTAATTGCTGTTAAGTAAGGTTTTACAGAAAGACCCCGTATCCAGAACACCCAAGGTCCCTAGCATTCTGGATAATGGGTCCCATATCTATATATGAATAAAGTAAAAATGTCATGTTTCAAGTGATATTAGAATCCAAGTGTCAAATCTTAAACCATATTATATGAATACCTGAAATCTTAGTGAAATTTTGGAGCAACTCAATGCTTTTTGTAGAACATTTCTCAGAACCTTTACAATTTTTTTCTGTTTCCTTGGTATTGTGTGTCACAAGCTTAACATATTAATCCTTAATGTATTAACTTTCTGAAACGGTTCACTCCTCTCGACGTGCAAAATACGGTAAAAGGGGAAAAACAAATGAGGCAACAAACAATGCAAAACAAGACAAGCCATTAAAAGGCCCCACTCTCGAGAAGTTACAGCCTAAATTAGTTTCAAGGACATAATATTGTTCACTCGTTTTACATTTGCAACTGTTAAATTACTCTGCATGAACATAACTAAATACAATCTGCTTTTCCAAGATATTTTGACAATTAAGGTGAAATAGCAAAAATGAAAGAAACAGAGTCAACAGAAATGAGCCAATTACTCTTACAGTGAACCAAATTTTGCTGTAGGTGTTGGCACCACTGAGCAGCACATTCTTCACATTGGCACACCTGCTTTAAGAAAATTGAGAGAAGATTGCTAATCTGCTTCTGCAAACAACCAGATGTTAAAGCTTATACAGAGTAATTAAGGTTCACAACGAATATTCCAGCATTTCAAATCACCTGCTTGCCTTGACTGAAATATTAACTATATGCTGTGCCCACAAACTAAAAGTAACATTTTGGTTTCTGGTCGAAACAAGTAAAATGTATGTTTGCTAAAAAAAAAAACGTTATTCATTATTTATAAATATAGGTATTATATAGGCATTTTAACCAAAATACTGAATTAATGTGGCCAAAGTGTTTTGGTTCTGCTAATGGATCCTTCATAAAGAATGTCCAGACAAATGTCCAGACACTACCCTATGGCACTGGCTAGTCAAAAGACAACTGGAATAAAGCATATGAAGTTCCCTTTTCCCTGCACAGATTGTTTTAATACCATAAAGGAGAAGGAAAGGCTAGTAAAGAGTTAATCTCAAGCTGCAGGCATACCTTCAGTTGTCTCAATAGTGCCCTTAAGTCTCCCCATATTTCTCCTGTTCAGATGATCAGAAGCCTCATAGGAAAAAAAAACACTTAGCTCTGTAAAGAAAATTCCCATAATGCCTCGCTCCTGCACCAAGACCCCTGTACACGCAAAGCTTCCTGCTGATTGGCTCAGATCACTTATTCCTAAGGGGGGAGGGCGTTCTTGAGGGAGGGGGGAGCAGGAGAGGGGAGATAGCTGTGTGTATGTTTTCTCTGGCACAGGAAAACACAGACAACAAATCCTGTTTCTTTTGATAGAGGACTCAGTGCAGCCTTCCTGTGAGTGCTTATTGCTGTATTTACATAGACCTTTCTGATAAAACTTACTTAGTTTTGACCTTGCCTTCTCCTTTAAAGGAACAGTAACACCATAAAAAGAAAGTGTCTTTTTACAATATAATGTATTGTTGCCCTGCACTGATAGACGTTGTGTGTTTGCTTCAGAAACACTACTATAGTTTATATAAATAAGCTGCTGTGTTGCCATGGGGGCAGCCATACAAGTTGGAAAAAGGAGAAAAGACATAGGTTACATAGCAGATAACAGATAAGCTCTATAGCAGGAATCCCCAACCTTTTATACCTGTGAGACACATTCAAATGGAAAAAATGTTGGGGACCAACACAAGCATGGAAAAAGTTCCTGGAGGTGCAAATAAGCTATAAATGGCTCTTTGGTAGCCCCTATGTGGACTGGCAGCCTATAGATGGCTCTGTTTGGCATTATAGTTGGTTTTTATGCAACCAAAGCTTGTGTTGTTACCAGAAATCCAAAAATAAGCACCTACTTTGAGGCCACTGGGAGCAACATCCAAGGGGTTGATGTGCAACATGTTGCTTACGAGCCACTTCTCTATAGAATACAATGGTGTTTTACAGAGCTTATCAGTCATCTGCTATGTAATATGTGCTATTTAGTCCTATTTAATTTTGAAAAGCTACTGTACCCCCCTATGGCTACACAGCAGCTTTGTGTGATGACAAACAAAAAGCTTTTACCAGTGCAGGGCAACAATACATTATATTTTAATTACTTTTATAACACTTTCATTTTTTGGTGTTGCTGTTCTGCTACTGTTCCTAAGAGAAATAAATGCCAGCAAATAAATATGTCAGAAAATGTGTAATTTATAGACAACACTCAATATGCAGCTTCTCACCTGCCTACGCAATATGCATAATTGAACCTGTATAACAGTATAGCTTGGTCCTGTGAGCACAAGATACATAAAAAAGAAAGGATCTGTGCCTTGCATTTATGTGCGGTAGAACTCAAAATAAGTCACAGCATGGGAAAAAGTAGTGCCTGTGTATAAGAGCAATAATGGCTATTGGTGGTGCCCTTGCTTGTCCACTGGGTTTTTTTTCCTTTTAATATATATAACGACCCCTCTCATCCCTTCTACCTGTGGTACAGTCCACAGGAACCCATAAGAAATCATGCTGAATTTGTACTAAATCTATGAAAGAGGAAAACTTTTTAAAATGTACCATATATGTACTATTCCCCTCATGGATGATAGGAGATGTTATCATATATGCAAAATGTAGTAACATAGTTAGGTTGAAAAAAGACATACGTCCATCACGTTCACCCATAATGCCTATACTGTATATAACCTGCCTAACTGCTAGTTGATCCAGAGGAAGGCAAAAAACCCCATCTGAAGCCTCTCTAATTTGCCGCAGAGGGGAAAAAATTCCTTCCTGACTCCAAGATGGCAATCAGACCAGTCCCTGGATCAACTTGTACTAAGAGCTATCTCCCATAACCCTGTATTCCCTCACTTGTACTGAGAGCTATCTGCCATACCCCTGTTTTTCCTCACTTGTACTGAGAGCTATCTGCCATACCCCTGTATTCCCTCACTTGTACTGAGAGCTATCTGCCATACCCCTGTATTCCCTCACTTGTACTGAGAGCTATCTCCCCTACCCCTGTATTCCCTCACTTGTACTGAGAGCTATCTCCCCTACCCCTGTATTCCCTCACTTGTACTGAGAGCTATCTCCCCTACCCCTGTATTCCCTCACTTGTACTGAGAGCTATCTCCCCTACCCCTGTATTCCCTCACTTGTACTGAGAGCTATCTCCCATACCCCTGTATTCCCTCACTTGTACTGAGAGCTATCTCCCCTACCCCTGTATTCCCTCACTTGTACTGAGAGCTATCTCCCATAACCCTGTATTCCCTCACTTGTACTGAGAGCTATCTCCCCTACCCCTGTATTCCCTCACTTATACTGAGAGCTATCTCCCATAACCCTGTATTCCCTCACTTGTACTGAGAGCTATCTCCCCTACCCCTGTATTCCCTCACTTGTACTGAGAGCTATCTCCCCTACCCCTGTATTCCCTCACTTGTACTGAGAGCTATTTCCCATAACCCTGTATTCCCTCACTTGTACTGAGAGCTATCTCCCCTACCCCTGTATTCCCTCACTTGTACTGAGAGCTATCTCCCATAACCCTGTATTCCCTCACTTGCTAAGAAGCCATCCAGCCCCTTCTTAAAGCTATATAATGTATCAGCCAGCACGATTGATTCTTTCCGAATATTTAAATGGAACCTCCCTTCTTCTAAACGGAGTGGGTGCCCTTGTGTCCATTGGAAGGACCTACTGGTAAATAAAGCATTAGAGAGATTATTATATGATCCCCTTATATATTTATACATAGTTAGTTATCATGTCACCTCTTAAGCGCCTCTTCTCCAGTGTAAACAGACCCAACTTGGCCAGTCTTTCTTCATAACTGAGACTTTCCATACCCTTTACCAGCTTAGTTGCCCTTCTCTGGACCCTCTCTAACTCAATAATGTCCCGTTTGAGCACTGGAGACCAGAACTGAACAGCATATTCTAGATGGGGCCTTACCAGCGCTCTGTAAAGGGGAAGAATAACCCCCTCCTCCCGTGAATCTATACCCCTTTTAATACAGCTCAAAACCTTAGTGTTCCAGGTTAATTAAATTACACTATTTAAATTAATTAAAGGGGTTCTGTCCTGATTTTTATGGTGTACTTTTTGTTTCTAAATTACACTGTTTACATAGCAAATAATTCACTCTGCCATTTCAAATATTATTCTTAAACCAAAAATGTATATTTTTTAGCTGTAATACTGGGGAGAAGGCGCCATCTCAGTGCTTTGTGCTAAGGGCAGAGCCGCCATCAGGGGGCACAGGGGGGAAGTCTTCCTGGGTCCCATAAGGAGGGCCAAGCCCCTCACTGCTGTAAGTTGGACTAGGGAGTATGAAGTAGGGTACAGATGGCTAACCAATAAGCTTCCTTTATGAATAGAAAGTAGGGGAACACTGCATTTTTAACTGAATGCAGAGCAGGGACCCGGGTACTGACTGAGGAAGATTAAAACCATTGTAAATAAAACCGTGGATGCAGCAACTGACTGCTGTGTACTAGTGATGATTTGTGAGGACTGCTGTGCCTTGCAATTGCAGCGCTGAGTTATGCAGCCAGTGGCTAAGGGTTGAGTGATTAACTGTGCAGTCAGCTGGAAAAAGAAACATATATGTGCAATAAATTTTTTTCTGAATGGCCTTATCAACAATCAACGCACCAGAGCCCCCCCCCCCCCCCTTTAGATTAGAGGAACGGAGCTTCCATTTGAAGCAGCGTAGAGGGTTTATCGCGGTGAGGGCAGTGAGGTTGGGGAATGCCCTTCCTAGTAATGTGGTAATGGCAGATTCTGTTAATGCCTATAAGAGGGGCCTGGATGAGTTCTTGAACAAGCAGAATATCCAAGGCTATTGTGATACTAATATCTACAGTTAGTATTAGTGGTTGTATATATAGTTTATGTATGTGAGTGTAGATTGGTAAGTATAAGATGTTGGTTTACTTAGAAGGGTTGAACTTGATAGACTCTGGTCTTTTTTCAACCCTATGTAACGATGTAACTACTGTATCTTCACTAAAACTACCTTCTTGTTTCCTTCTTCTGTGTCTGAAGGCAGGGGTGAGGGCAATATGACCTTGGGTGTGGAGAACCTGCATTGTCATGTTCTATTTGCAAAGTACTTTTATTATACAGCTTTTTATGTGTGGGGGAAAGGCCCCTTTAAAAGCAGATTCATGTAAAGTGCTTTGGCTGAATGGCCAATTAGCAATTCATTTAGATACCAGTTGCAAACTGTCCTGTTTCTGTGCAGTCATGCAGTCTGTATCTACTTGCATTGATCCTAAAGCCTCAATTTCATTATAGGGGCAGCATGCATTTAAACTGATCAGTAATCATTCATTTAGTCTGTGCTGCCAGGATAATTTGGCGTGAGCGTACCTGTACAAATTAGAGTGCTAGAATGGCAAAAGTGAAATTCCAATCCATAAATGTCTAAAAGTATACAAATGGCCCTTGTTCCTATATAGCTTAGAATAATGTATGCAACGTGCCTGGTTCTCTCTGGGTGAGCATTCAGTGAATGGAAATCTCACAAAGCTCCTTACTATCTCAGAAAAGCCTTATGACTGGTTGTTAAATCCTCCGACTTTTTGTAGGATTTATTTTATGTAAACCGAGAGAAACCTGATTTTTTACAAATGATTACAATATATTTCCCAAACATCTTTCTGTAAAATGCATATTTCTTGAGACAGGGAGTGCAGAGGAAAGTAATATTTAAGTAAAACTCAATATATTTAATATATATGCACAAATGTTTTTTCTTCAACTATTCATTGCATATATCATTAATTCTCTGTAGTTCTAGCTAATAGCGTTACAGATATAAAAGAGGGGGTACCAGGTTGTACAGGGACACTGAAAACACTTCATGGAGAAGAAATGTAACCAAGCAGGAATGTTGTACTGCCGGCCCTCCAGCTTTTTTGAAAAGCAACAATACTTGCTGCTTTGGTGAATCCATTCCCAGCACTAGGCAAAGCTCACCATGGTGAATTGCACCAGGAATCTATCTATTACTGAGCCTGACCACTTGAGTCCTTATAAAGGCTGCATTGACACTGCAGGGTACTAACCCTTACTATCCTTCTTGTTGGAGCTTCTGACTGCTTTAGTAACTACTCTGATCCTTCCTCAGTCCTAGAGTGAGCTACTACAAATCTTTCCTGGCACTTACTTCACCTATTTGAACTAACCTCTTTCAGCACCTCACCACTCCCTCCTGCTAGTGGGCAGACCAAGAAACAGCAAACAAATGTGTGCTTACCTCTTTATAAACTAGGGGACTACTCCCTCTCCCAACTATAATACATGCCCCTATATAACTGGCCAAGAGCCCTCCTGAGGAAATTAGGGGGCGTGTTTACTAAGATTGGAGATAAATATCTCTGGTGATGTTACCCATAGCAACCAATCAGATATAAATTTTGAACAGTCACCAACAAGTTAGAAATCAAAGCAAAGACCTAATTGGTTGCTACAGGCAACATCACCGGTGATATTTATCTCCATTCTTAGTAAACATACCCCTAGATTTAAAGATTTGTTAAATCTTTACCCTCCTACAGTATTTATTGAGACAACATTACAATGTAATGTCGTTTTGTTATCTATGCAACCCCAAGGAGCCCCTCTAATTCTGGAGGTCAAAGACAAGCTACTCTAACCTAGAACTAACCTTGCTCATTAATGAACGTTTAAAGCATTTAGGAAACTTGAAAAGTCCTGTACTTCCTTGTTAAATATATATTTTTCCTCCAAACGTATCACAGTTTTAAATGGAATTCTCAATGAATTCATTAAGGATGGAGGGGGGAGTCTGTAAGAAAGAGACCACAGAGAAATGATTTAATTTGGAACCAAATGAGATGATGATTAGTAGATTAGCCAGTTCTTGAAAAGCTAGCAGGCATATTCACCACATGATCCAGCAACCTGCAATTATTTTGTACCGAGCATCTCTGCTCCTTCCCCTGATCAGCTCAAAGGTAACTGAATGGATTAACCTATGGAAGGTCATAGAACTTTAGGTGTCTGCGGCGTTCATTAGTTTGTATTCTTTTCTTTATTCCATCTTCATTATACAGGGAGAGCGAGAGAAGGGTATGTGTGCGTGTATGTGTCAGACAGAGAAATGGCATTTGAGGAGCAAACGCTACAATGATATGACATGTAATGACAAGTGAAACAGGCTCAGCACTTAATAGCAGATAGGTAGTGTACATGTTGCAATATAAACAGGACACAGGGACGAGTACATTTTTAATTGGACAACGAGTTACAGTAAGAAGCATTTTCTGTATATAAAAGAACAAGCAAGTTTACAACGAAAAGTTGATCTCCAAAATTATTTATATAAAGCCAACATATTATAGATACTACAGATATTATACACTTTTCACTGCCGCAGTAGAGATACCACTCTAAATCACTATAATATTCACGCTCAATAGGGTCAATTTTTTGCAGAAATTATTTTAACTGCCTGTATATTACATAGTTACATAGGGTTGAAAAAAGACCAGAGTCCATCAAGTTCAACCCATCCAAGTAAACCCAGCACCCACAACCCACACCTACCAATCTATACACTCGCATAAACTATATATACAACCAGTAATACTAACTGTAGAAATTAGTATCACAATAGCCTTGGATATTCTGATTGTTCAAGAACTCATCCAGGCCCCTCTTATAGGCATTAACAGAGTCTGCCATTACCACATCACTAGGAAGGGCATTCCCCAACCTCACTGCCCTCACCGTGATAAACCACCTATGCTGCTTCAAATGGAAGCTCTGTTCCTCTAATCTATAGGGGTGACCTCTGGTGCGCTGATCGTTTTTATGGGAAAAAGAACACCCCCCATCTGCCTATAATCCCCTCTAATGTACTTACAGAGTAATCATGTCCCCTCGCAAGCGCCTCTTTTCCAGAGAAAACAACCCCAACCTCGACAGTCTAACCTCATTGCTTAAATCTTCCATCCCCTTAACCAGTTTAGTTGTTGTCTCTGCACTCTCTTCAGCTCATTAATATCCTTCTGAAGGACTGGAGCCCAAAACTGCACCACATACTCAAGGTGAGGCCTTACCAAGGACCTATAAAGGGGCAAAATTATGTTCTTATCCCTTGAGCCAATGCCCTTTTTTATACAAGACAGCACTTTATTTGCTTTAGTAGCCACAGAATGACACTGTATGGCTGGATACCCACACTGAATGGGGAGAACATACAAACTCCTTACAGATAGTGAACAGACTGGAACTAGACCTAGGCCTCATAACATTGCATGGAAGCAGTGATAGCCATTGCACCACTCAGGGTGAAGACACATGCAGCTACTTGTCATGGCTACTAAATGTCAGACAATACTGAGAATTGCCTCTGCTAAACACATGTAGAGACAATTATCAGTAAATGATCAGCTTTGCCTATTTTAGTAGCCGTGACAAAAAGCTGCTACTAGTAGCTCTGTGTGTTATCCATACAGAGCCTGACTTATATACACATGTCTTCCAATTCCAACATGGCACTTACTCTTATCAACCACTAAGATCTTTCCTTTAGTTCTCTAACTTGTAAGTTGGCAAGAAACAATATTTTTTGATTGGTTGCTATAGGTAACTGCTCTGGTGTTATTTAATACCTATCTTTACAGCTTTTTGATTATATTTGTCATGTTATTTTTTCTAATTGTCTTCATAAGTGCTGGTTTATCAAAGGGACAACATCCTACTGGAATAAGTAACTGTAGCCCATTTACTAGTGAAGTTCCTGTTCATTCCCAATTCATATGATGGGGTGTATAATTTATGAATAAACTACGAATAAACTAATTTCCACAAATGTCAGACATTTCTCAAAAAAATCGGAACTGAAAAAGGACGTGCGGGAAAAAGTTGCACAATAACCCCATTTTTAAAATATTGTCGCAAAAACGCCAGCCACAAAAACTCAAAAACCTCTAAAAATTGGAAGCAAAGAATTGTAAAAGGGACACCTGCCATCAACTTCAAAGTTTTAGCTGAAGTTTTTCCAGATTTGGAATTGTTGCATAAAAAAAATCTCGGAAAAGTTGCACTTTTTTCCACAAAAATTTAGTGTTAAAAACATGAATTGTGAAAAAAAAATCCGAACTTTAGCAAATGCCCCCCGTAGTCTCTGCAGGCAGTGGATGTGCTCAGGATATAATTCTAGAGCAACCAACCATCAGCAGCTACTTCTACCACTAACCTGAGGAGTGCCAGGAAAAACAAGGTACTCCTAGAATCGAAATGAACACAATGTTCATTGTAATTCTCTACCTTGTGGTGAAGGAAGAACTAAGCTGACAAAGATGGTGGAATGGTGATGAGGCCACTAATAGGTAGAGGAATGTACCCTTTTAAAAAAAAAAAATTAAAAGGTACATTATATATGCATGGTCTTGTATTCAGAGGTTCAGGGTCCCTAACAATGAGTAATTTAACTTAACTTAATGGGTAATTGGAGGTAATTTGCAACCGTTATTAAATGGGCAAAGTAAGGAGTACTGGCTAACGGTCACCTGTAAACCCCACCTCACTCAGATCTGTCAACTTTTAAGTTACGTTAGTTGGGAGGAATGCAGCATGCGCAAGCAAATCGTTTTATACACATGTGCGCCCAAAATTCACCGCAGGACTTTGGGAAATTTTGGAAAAATCGGGAGAATGCTGCTGGGGGATGGGAGACCGGGGGAGAGCCACCAAAATCGGGTAAAGGTGGCCATACATGTGGCGATTTTCGATCTTTCCATTCAGGGCTGAATCATCAGATATGGAGGTAGAAACAATAGGATTTCTACCTCCTTCTGCCGATTCAGGCCTGAACATAGATTTTGCTCGGGCATCTTCAATGGCGCCCGATCAAAAGCCTCGCCGACTTGCCATACATGCACTGAATATTGTACAAAACAAGGTTTCGTATGATATCATCAGTGCTTGTATGGGCAGCTTTACTCCCAAACAAATGGTGGTTGGGGGGTTGACAGCCCTGCTCACTCCCCTCTTCAGGCACTTTCGCTTTGTAGATGGTGGAAGCTTAAGCTAAATGAGACCAGAAGTCTGGCAAATTCTTTTAAGGTACTGTATATTCACAATATCGTCACATTAAAGTGTTCAAAATCATACTGATTCTTGAAAATGTGTCTTATCAAATATAAAAAAAATTATAGGATTCTCTCCTTAGCATAAACCCCCATGTTTAACCTTTAGTTAAAAATATTTAATGTTCTCTTATAAATGACAATACATGCAATATATATATATATATATATATACATAAATTGGTAACAGAATATCTGCTGTGTTTTTTTATGCTGGTCATGGAAGAATAATTCTTGTTGAGTCTTTCAAATATAAACGATATGGAAGATTTGTCAGAACTATGTTAAGATACACTACAATAATCCAGTTAATCCTGCATCTCAGTTTGTTTTACTAAAAAAAACTGTTGCTATTTTGGACCGGGCCTAGTGCAGTAAAACCGCTGCAGACTAACAATTACTAGGGCAGAGGTGCTAATTCGCAACTGACTTGCAAGATTAATGATGTGATTTCCATGTGGTTCTGATATTTAATAAAGCAAAATGTACATGAAAATAAATGAATAGGAAACCCAATAACTCAATGCAGGAATCTGCATTTTTTTTTAAAATCAATATCCAATTACTTGACACGCTTAGTACAGGTAATTTACTAATGCAAAGATGCAAGCGCTACAGCACTAAGGGGTGCAAAATCATGGCCTTAGTGGTAATTTATTTGCCCTTGCATCTGTACATTACTGCAATCCCAGACAGGGCACTATCTGCAAGGACTTTGTATTTTCTCACCAACATACAGGTTAACAGACAGGTTAACTGGTTCCTAATAAAACCGACCATGCTGTGTGTAAATGTGATAGGGACCTTAGACTGTAAGCTCCACTAGGGGTTAAATGTTATTATTGGAAACTTTACAAGAAAAGATTAACATACACAAGATTTGGGGGTGCTACAAAACTTGCCTTAATAACTGTCCACAAAATGGCACCAGCCTGCTTGCTGTGACTGTAAATTCCAAGACTAAAGAAAACAACATTTAAATAATGTATATATTGTAAGTCTAGTTTGTATTGCTCAACTAACATGATAGAAAAGGATTTGGAAATACAATAAAATGGATAAGGCTTCACTATACTGTGCGCTTGTTGTAGCATCAGGTGCAAGCCACCGATCCCACTGCTGAGGTTCAACTATAACTCACTGATAAACACGCTGCAGCACTCTGATTTCGCGTAGAAAGTGTTCATTGTGCCACCAAACCAGGCAACGTTTCGGGCACCAGCCCTTTCTCAAGCCTACACACTGTGGAATAAAACACCTTTAAATACATGTGTTGAGAGGGAGTGGGGGGAGTGCTTAGCAGTCTTTGCCCTTGGGGTGACGTGTTTCTCCAGACCCACGATATGAACAAGTAGTGTCAATATGTACTGTATATACTCGAGTATAAGCCTAGTTTTTCAGCACCCAAAATGTGCTGAAAAAGTCACCCTCGGCTTATACTCGAGTCGGGTGCCATGAGTCCCTCCAGGCTAGCACCCTCTGTCTTTTGTGTGCAAATTAGGCCACCCACAACCATACCCTCCAGTGCCCTGGCCCGCTCCCAAATTCATCTTCATCTACCGCTCTCACCTGTCCCAATCTGCACTAGACATTGCACTTTATATTCTATATAATCTATATATAGTTTTGAATGATTTTGTGTTTTAGCTGGGTTGCTGATTGAGCTAAGGGGGTAGTACTCTTAAGGTATCATTATTGATACCACATTGTTTTTGTTGACCCTCTTCTCCACTTACAGAGCTAATTTACTGTTTATCTTTGAAATAAATATTTAAAAACATATACCCCACTGATGCCTCATTTAATGTAATTGTATTGGTATTTATTTTGATTACTGAAACTTAGCAATAGCCGCTGCATTTCCCACCCTATAGGCTTATACTCGAGTCCATAAGTTTTTCAGTTTTCTTAGGTAAAATTAGGTACCTCGGCTTATATTCGGATCGACTTATACTCGAGTATATACGGTAAATAAAAATGTTTCTAATATTTTATTCATATATTCAGCAGGGAATTCAAATACATTGAAATGGATTTATTGTACAGAATGCGGATTATGGACTTCATTTTATTTTCACTGGACACTAACTTTTTGATCACTTGAAATTGGATGGGACTTTTTTAAAAAAACACTGCAATTTTAAGTAGAATCAGCATGTTTTCCCAACATAATGCAGCCTTTTCCCCAGAATTACAGCATTGTCACATTGCTTTTGGCATAGTTGCACTACACCTAAAGGAGACCATATAGGGGCAGATTTAGACTGCCGATTCAGCCCTTCAGACCAATTCAGCACCTTATTTGCCAGTTTATGGGGGCCCCCCAAGGGCCTTCCTGACCAATATCTGACCTAAAAATTGGCCAGATGTCATTTAGACAGGTTTGATTTTCCCATCGGATCGGCGACCTCATCGGCTTATTGATAGGGTTCTCGCTCCTATTGCCATTGTTGTAATTAAATCATTTGGCCCAAGAGCCAAACAGTTGGATTACTTTGATACAGATGCAGCCAGCAAGTTATCACATTTTATCTCACTATGTCCAGACACCATTTCTTGTGTTAAATCCTGCCTCTAGATGGTGCTGGAGTGCAAAGACTTGCCAGCAAAACACAATAGAAAATGCCATAGACCCTGCACCACCTGGTGGTGAATTCTGGTATTTTCCCCCTGTGTTAACTGGAAGAAACATAATGCGACAGCATGGTAAAGGAACTTACTTGGCTGCACCTGTAGGTGTGCATATTGGTGAAAAGATCTACTCGTTTGGCAAGCTAGCCAAATGAGCAGATCTTATAGTGTATGGCCACCAAAACGCTATTGCATCTAATTAATTAAAATTAACACAATTTCTTGCACGTTTAATTACACAATTCCATGGAGGTTCACCTGGTGTAATTTCCAGTGTTTGGCATGTGAGTGGTTTCTTAGCCCAATTCTTTGGGATTTGCAATTCATGCTGTTAGATTTTATTCTTGAATGAATAGTTCCATCACAAAATACATTTTTAAACTTCTCAGGATCTGTAATGGTTTAGAGAGCTGTAGCTATCATTACTACTTTGCAAAAGGTACTATCCTGTCAAAACCAGCCCCTTCACTTTCTAATTAGAAGTTATGGTAATTATAGGACTTTATGGAATGTTGGGTAACATTACTGGTCACATGTTTGAAAGTAAATATCTGATATCAGGTAGTAATTTACTGTATTTAGAGCAATGGGAATTTAATGGGAATTTTTCAGAACTGACCCAATTGGATGATTGTTTTGATAGTCCATCAATTTAATAAAGATCAATATTTATCATTGTTTGAGCATTTAGAATTAATTATTTCCAGATGGGCCAAAATAATGACTGGTATGGGATGTCACATGTGACACAAGGCTCTGGGCAATGATCACTTATAAAAAAAGATTTATTTCTGTTGATTTGAATTTTATTGATATTTGTCTCATTTTATTAGATTCTTTATTTGGGGCAATAAACCCATGAATAATTATGGATTGATTAGAATTGATCAGTAATACTTCAGTGCCTAAAAGCAGGTAAAATGTATTAAAAAAGAACAAACATACAATAAAGATTTTTAATGACATATTTTGTATACATAGGCAACAATTGTGTAAAATAAAACACTTGAATTCATGAAAAAAAAAACAATGATATTTTTTCTATAATGTCTCAGTTACAATGCATTTTGGGTGTGATGTTTAAAAGGATGAAGTTTCAATATCTGCAAAGGCATTCAAGCTACCTGAAGATGGATGTGCCCAGCATATCTCTGTGCATTCCGATGATTAACTGCTATCCTGGGAAATAAGATATATATCAATGAAGTAAATGGCCTTACAGAGAAACAAGATTTTTTTTTTAAATAATAGGAAGTAAATAGAAGAAGACTGCTGAAAATTTCAAAACCGCTTTTCTTCCTAAAATACTTTTTTTCATTATATTTTATTGATCCTCTGGGAAATAATTTCACTTTCTGATTGCAAATCTTCTTAAAATTCATTGAAAGGAATCTATAAAAAAAAAATAGCTGCCTTTTGATCCAACACCTATGTCAGCTATTGAAATTCAATATTTCATACAACCTTAGTTTGGTGCACTAATGAACTAAATGTGACATGCATATTGTAGATGAGATTTCCGTATAAAGCATCTGTAACAGAACAATACAAGGTAAAGGCACATAATCCAAACTCATTTTGGGATATCTTTGTATTAGACATGAAATACTAGGTAGTTCTCTGTTGAAGGGCATGACAATTTTAAATTATCATTAGTATGCTATAGACATCAGTGTGCAATTGGCCTTACCCTTTTCCTCTTTTTTTTTTAATTATAAAAGGGCTGATTTGCAAATGGTCATTTTTTTTTTACCATAACATAATTCAACAGTTTGCTCTAACACCCTGTTAAACAGAGTGGTATATAACTTTTCCCCCACAAGTTTGAACAAATATAGCAGCCAACTCAGTCACCTTGTTCTTTTCTGGGAAATGTGTACATATTAGATTGTAGTATGGACTATTTTAGTGATTCTTTCAATAAGTTTTTATAGCATAGGTTTATAGCTTAGGGATCACTGCGCTGTTAAAAGATGACATTTTCCAGTAAATTAATAGTTTTTTAGCAGAATAGAATAGTATCTTCTCTTGGTCAAACAGATCTGGCCAAGCTGTCCAAACACTATAAGATCCACATGTTTGGCCCAATATGCCTACCTTGAGGTGGGCAATATAGGATTAATCCGATCATTTGGCCCTCAAGACAAACTATTATGTACAGGTATGGGACCTGTTATCCAGAATGCTTGGGACCAGGGGTTTTCCGGATAAGGGATCTTTCCGTAGTTTGGATCTCCATAACTTAAGTCTGCTAAAAATAAATTTAAATATTAAATAAACCCTTGTTTTGGCTCAAATAATTATTAATTATATCTTAGTTGGGATCAAGAACAAAGTACTGTTTTATTATTACAGAGAAAAAGGAAATCATTTTTAAAAATTATAATTATTTGCTTATAATGGAGTCTATGGGAGATGGCCTTTCCGTAATTTGGAACTTACTGGATAACGGGTTTCCACATAAGGGATCCCATACCTGTATCACATTGATGGGATTCAGGGACAAGGACTGCATTGATACGCTGATGCTCTCCTCTACCTAATGCAATTTTTAAACTTGCCCCATTTTTATCGGCCAATGTATGGCCACCTTAACTGGAACTACTCTATCCCCTGCCACCTAAGGCCACATGAACAAAATATAATTAACTGACCATTTTCCTTTCTTTGGCTTAAAATCACCTACTCTTGCTAAGTAGTACTGGTCACACACCCATGCAATGAGACTGCACCTACACTGACCTCAGTGATTCTGGATCACTGAAATGGTTGTTGTTTTCCAGAAAGATAAAGGTTTGGAATGTTCTGCCTTGGCAGCATTCTTATCGCTGGTTCATTTGATGCTTAAGTAGATTTGTGAGGAAACTACTCTGATTGCCAATAAAGAAGTTATTTTTTTTTTTTTCTATTTCGGTACACAATTGATAAAAACTACAGGGGTTTCTTTACCTTCCTTCAGTGCTCAGTGGAAATTTTGATTAAATCAAACTGTTTTGAGATGTTATATGTCTCTGCTAAAAATAACAGCCACCAGAAGATGTGAGATGGCAGTAGAATCGCATTTATAATAAATATGTTATGCACTGCACGTGCCAAGCAAGACTTTACACTTAATTCCTGGCCATCGGAATTTTCTTTTGTTGAAGTGCCATCTGGTGGTTTCATCATTAGTTTGGTTAATATTTTCAGCATATCTGAAAAAATAAGAGACAAAAGTGATTTATAGAAATTGTACTGCATGTTTTGTCACCATTCATTAATGGTATTTGCATCTGTTACCCCTTTTTGGCTAGAATAGACCATGTCCAGCTAGATGGTTAGAGCATGGAGTACATTGGGCTCTCTTACAAAGGATGGGCCTTTGCTATGTGAAAGAGAATTGTATGAGAATGTTGTTAAACTACACTTCCAAACATCCAGATATAAAGAAATACGTAGGAGGATGCCAGGAGTTCTTTGCAACAAAACTTAACTGGGTTTATTGTTAGAGACAATGCAAATGCAGGGTTGACACTCGAGTATGTGGAACAGATTTGAATTGTGCACCACTGCCGAGGACCAGCTTGGAATCAGTAGAATCATTTCTTTTAAGGGTTTCCACATTAAATGGCCCAGAACCCAACGGCAGACCTGGGTCAGGGAGAATACATATAAGCCTGATTCCTACTGAGGTCCTTCACTAAGGCAGCAGAGACTTTTAAGAGAACTACTCCCCACCATTCTCCTGGTTGGAGCACAAAAAGCTGAATTATCTTACTTTCCTAGAAATTGGTATTACAGAACCAATTAACACTTAACCTGCTCTTATTAAAACCTCATTCAAGGGATCCCTGCTTCCCGACTTCACTAGAGGTAATAAGTCCCCCTAGGGCAGAACACTTCTGGGTCTTGATCCCTGGCTCCCTGAAGCATCTACTTGGTTGAACAGATGCAGGCAAAAAGAGGATGGACCATCCCTTATCAAAACTATATTAAAAGTGTGGCAGGAAGTGGTCATAAGCTTTATGGGCCAATTATATAGATATGCTAATAGCAAAATAGATACATGGGCATCTGCCCAGTAAGCAATAGGGCAACATTAACCCTATAAGTCCCTACACATCAAAAATACACTTCTCACTTCACCACTTGCATCGGCAACTGGTTCCTCCATCCTGCCTTCTGTTCCCAATCATGCAACTGTGCCTATTGACAATTGATTGGAATTGTGGGTTATTTACAAATACAAGTTTACTGTGCAAAGCTGTATATATCTAATGCAGGCAAAATTATATCTATAGGGTTGTTTTAAGTGTGCAAATTGGTGCAAATAGTGTTTTTCAGAGATATTGTGGCAGAATGAGCTGCAGTAGCTACACCTCATGGAACTGCAGCCTAATAACTCAAGAAGACTTTGAGAACTCATTTAACAATGTGCAAATGTTCAATGCTTTGCCCACAATAACCCTTGCCCTTTTTTCCCCCCTCTCTTGCTTCTGTTGGTGTCAGGCTCCAGTATTTGCCTTTCTGGTGTTGGACAGAAAATATGCATCAGATAGTGCCGGTACATTGGTGCAAGCTGTAAGGGGCAATAGAGGGGATAGGGGTGCCACCTTTGTTAGAAAATCCATACAATGGGGGCAGGCCTGTGACTTTAGGAAGTTTGTTGGTAGCATTGAGGGCAACAATGATGTTGGGGCAGATCAGTGATGTTTGGGGGTGGGCCGGTCACAATTGGGTTTTGCAATGATGTTACACACTGCACGGGTTGTGGGTAATTTGCCCAGTTTTTCAACCCGCACAAACGAAGAAGGAAATTTTGAGCCAGACAGCCCCATCAAAAACTGGCAATTGCAGCTTCCTCTCTGTTATAAAAGTCCAAAATCAAACTGCAGTTACATAGTTACATAGTTACATAGGGTTGAAAAAAGACCATTGTCCATCAAGTTCAACCCATCCGAGTAAACCCAGCACACAACCTATACTAACCAATCTATACACTCACATACATAAACTATATATATACAACCAGTAATACTAACTGTAGATATTAGTATCACAATAGCCTTGGATATTCTGCTTGTTCAAAAACTCATCCAGGCCCCTCTTAAAGGCATTAACAGAGTCTGCCATTACCACATCACTAGGAAGGGCATTCCCCAACCTCACTGCCCTCACCGTGAAAACCCACCTACGCTGCTTCAAATGGAAGCTCTGTTCCTCTAATCTATAGGGGTGACCTCTGGTGCGCTGATTGTTTTTATGGGAAAAAAGAACATCCCCCAACTGCCTATAATCCCCTCTAATGTACTTGTACAGAGTAATCATGTCCCCTCGCAAGCGCCTCTTTTCCAGAGAAAACAACCCCAACCTCGACAGTCTAACCTCATAGCTTAAATCTTCCATCCCCTTTACCAGTTTAGTTGCACGTCTCTGCACTCTCTCCAGCTCATTAATATCCTTCTTAAGGACTGGAGCCCAAAACTGCCCCCATACTCAAGGTGAGGCCTTACCAGGGACCTATAAAGCGGCAAAAATATGTCCTCATCCCTTGAGTCAATGCCCTTTTTTATACAAGACAGCACTTTATTTGCTTTAGTAGCCACAGAATGACACTGCCTGGAATTAGACAACTTGTGATCTACAAAAACCCCTAGATCCTTCTCCATTAAGGATGCCCCCAACACACTACCATTCAGTAGATAGTTCACGTTTATATTATTCCTACCAAAGTGCATAACTTTGCACTTGTCAACATTGAACCTCATTTTCCAGTCTGCTGCCCAGTTTTCCAATTTTGTCAAATCGCTCTGCAAAGCGGCAGCATCCTGCATGGAACTTACAGTTTTGCACAATTTAGTGTCATCAGCAAAAATAGAAACAGTACTGTCTATGCCCACCTCCAGGTCATTAATAAACAAGTTAAAAAGCAAAGGACCAAGGACTGACCCCTGCGGTACTCCACTAACCACACTGGCCCAATTAGAAAATGTTCCATTTACCACCACTCTTTGTACTCTATCCTTCAGCCAGTTTTCTATCCAATTACAAATATTATGTTCTAGGCCAATATTCCTTCCAGTTGTAGTTAAACTACAAGGAAGCATACAACATATATACATTTAGGGGTATATTTATCATGCTGTGTAAAAAGTGGAAAGAAGCTGTCAGGCCGCAGAGTGGTAACAGGCCGAGGAGAGGAGTCAAGCCGGAGGACGAGTTGTAGCGAGCAAGCCCACAAACGTCTCACACTAACCGGAGGCTTGCCTGAGGATGTGGACAGGAAGCACGGTAGTGGAGAGAGGCCGGAGAGCCAATAGCGAAGTACCAGGGATCAAGCGAAGGAGTGGTCAGACGGGTCCGAGTCGGGGCAGGCAGAACAGGTTCAAGAGCGAGAATCCGGGCAGAAGTTCAATTGGAGAGTCAGGGTATACTGAAACGCCAGGCACCAGAATAAACTTGATAACCAAGCAAGGATGGCTTGGAAATGGCGACTATTTACAGGCCTCATTGCGTATGGCGGCAAGACGCACGCCGCAGCGTGCGTACGGGACTTTTCGCCGAGTGTGATTTTGCGTGCACGCCCTTTTGACGTGTGCGCGATTTTACGCGCGCGACTAGGCGCACGCAAGCGTCTGAGCGGTATTCCTTTGGGCACATGAGCTAAAAGACGCGCATCCTTACATTGCCCCCCCCCCGAGGAGCGACCTCCGGACGCGCATGACCCTCTTTTTAGGGTGTTTCCGGTGAAAACTCTGTAACAGTCTAGGGGCATGTATATTTTGTGCAGGTTCCCAAGAGTTCTCTTCTGTGCCGTAACCCTTCCACTTCACCAAATATTGATGTAATCTTCCCCAGATTCTATGATCCAGAATATCTTCCACTTCAAATTCCTCCTCCCCATTAAATGACACTGGAGGAGGAGGTCTAGCGACTCGGCCGACAAAAGGATTAGGGACCACGGGCTTGAGTAAGGCTGAATGAAAGACCGGATGGATATGCCAAGTCTCTGGAAGTTTCAGTTGGAAGGCTACAGGATTAACTTGACGCACAATCTCAAAAGGTCCCAGAAAACGATGACCAAGTTTCTTACTTGGACAGGAGACTTTAAGATTGGCAGCTGACAACCAAACTTTGTCCCCCACTTTAAATTCTGACTCCTTACTTCTCTTCCTATCCGCGAAAGTCTTAAAGTTCTTCTGAGCCTTGGTCATAGAAGTCTGCAGAGTCTTGTAGTTATCCTTCAGAAAAGTTAATCGATCCTGGACAGCAGGAAGGAGAACCTCTCTAACCACAATTAGCGAAAAACGGAGACTGCTGGATAGAAGAGTGGTGTGCATTATTATAAGCGAATTCCGCTAATGGGAGTAAAGTCAACCAGTCATCTTGTAGATAAGATGTAAAGCACCTTAGATACTGTTCTAAAGTCTGATTCGTTCTCTCAGTCTGCCCATTGGATTGTGGATGGAAAGCGGACGAGAAAGAGATCTTGATTTGCAGAGCTTTGCATAACACTCTCCAAAATTTGGAAGTAAATTGTGTTCCTCGATCAGAAACTACTTCGTCAGGTAAGCCATGAAGTCTAATTATTTCCTTAATAAAAGTCTCAGCAGTGGTAGCTGCAGAAGGGAGTTTAGGCAGTGGGACAAAATGAGCCATCTTAGTTAGTCGGTCAATGACGACAAAAATAGTATTGTAGCCTTTAGACGGAGGTAAGTCTGTAATGAAGTCCATAGAAATTGACCCCCAAGGCCTAGCGGGAACCGGCAATGGTACAAGCAATCCCACAGGTTTGGAACGAGTATTCTTAGTTCTTGAACAAATGTCACAGGACTTTACATAGGCTACACAGTCCGAATATAGGTTCGACCACCAGAAGAACCTCTTAGCAAGAACAATTGTCTTTTTAATTGCTCCTACTGCGTTCTCTGAAGCATCTACTTCTAAAACAAAGGGTAGTGAAGGGTTCGGATGACAAAGAACAGGTGCAGAGGTAAAATGAGATTTGAGGGTATCAAAAGCCTTTTGAGCTTGAAATGTCCACTGGAACTTGGAAGTCAGAGCAGTTAATTTAGTAAAAGGCAAAATGACTTGCGAAAAGTTCCTAATAAATTTCCTGTAGAAATTAGCGAACCCAACAAAACGTTGAACTTCCTTTCGGGATGTAGGAGCAGGCCAATCCAGGAGAGCAGAAATTTTCTTCTGATCCATTTGTATTCCTCCTGGAGAAATCATGAATCCCAAGAATTCTATCGAAGATTTGTGGAATTCACATTTTTCAAACTTAACGTATAACTGGTGAGCTCGAAGACGGGAAAAAACTTTCTTCATATGAGCTTGATGGTCCGAAAGGGAGTTAGAAAAAATAAGAATGTCGTCGAGATAAATGATTACAAAAATGTCCAAAAAATCTCGGAACACATAATTAAGGAAGTGTTGGAACGTTGCTGGAGCGTTACATAGCCCGAAGGGCATGACCAAGTACTCAAAGTGTCCATATCTAGTGCGGAAGGCTGTTTTCCACTCATCTCCTTCGCGGATTCTCACCAAATTATAAGCTCCTCTTAAGTCTAGTTTGGAAAAGATAGTAGCTGCTCTAAAACGTTGAAAGAGTTCGGGAATCAGAGGCAGTGGATATCGATTCCTGACCGTAATTTTATTGAGCTCTCGATAGTCAATGCAGGGCCTTAAAGAATTATCTTTTTTCTCCACGAAGAAAATCCTGCCCCCGCAGGAGACGTAGATGGATGGATAAACTTCTTTGCAAGATTCTCCTCAATATACTCTCGTAAGATCTTAAGTTCCGGTTCGGCCAAGGGGTAAATTCTTCCGAAGGGCACTTGTGAACCAGGTAACAGATCAATGGGACAATGGTAGATACGATGTGGAGGAAGTAAATCGGCCCCTTTTTTATCAAAGATGTCCAGAAAATCGTTATATTCCATAGGCAAGCCCGGAAATTCTTTGGAAGTGATACTGCAAATCTCCACCGACTTAGTAGGAGATGCAGAAAGGCAATGCGAAGAGCAAAACTTAGATGAAAAGGTGATACAGCCAGAGTCCCAATTAATAACCGGGTTGTGTCTGCGTAACCAAGGTAGGCCAATAATAACTGGGGATAACGGCGAGGATACAATATCAAAACTTAAATGCTCGTGATGAATTTTATTTAGGGTAAGTGACAAAGGCGTGGATTCAAGCAAAATGGGACCAGAGTTTATGGGTGAACCATCCGCGACTCGTAAGAATACTGGAAACTGTTTCTTCTTTAAAGGAATTCGATGGGTTTCCGCAACTTGAGAGTCGAGAAAGCAACCACTGGCTCCAGAATCAAGGATCGCTGGGAGGTTTAGGGTCTTGTTTCACAACTGTAAGGAAATGGACAAAGTTAAAAGTGGAGCAAACCTGTACTTGAGAATATCAGTCTTATAGGTAGATCTCTTACAAGGGCGAGTAGGGCAACTGCGGAGCACATGACCGGTGAGTCCACAATAAAGGCAATGATTTAACCGTCTCCGGCGTAGGCGTTCTTCAGGCGACAGCGCCGGACGTAGTGCCCCAATTTGCATGGGTTCCATCTCGTCAGAAGAATTAGGTCCAGGTTCGGATCGAATGGGAGGAGGAGCCTTGGGAACATCATCAAGGGAGGCTGGAACTCCAACTCGGGCAAGCTCGTCCTTGAGACTGTCGGAGAGACCTAAACGGAACTGATGTTTCAAGGCTGCTTGATTCCAGTCCACATCAGAAGCATATTTGCGGAACTCCACTGTGTAATCCTCAACAGGTCGGGATCTTTGACGTAGATTCCTTAAGGATGCCTCGGCTGCTGCAGTACGATGTGGATCATCATATAATACTGCTAAGGCTTGAAAAAAGGAGTCCACTGTTAACAGAGAAGGACTGCGTGTTTCCATAAGATGAAAGGCCCAGGATTGAGGTTCACCAAGAAGCAATGAGATGATAACCCCCACCTTAATCTGTTCGGTGGAATACATTCTTGGTTTGAGGGTGAACAAAAGTTTACAGGCATTAGTGAAAGTTCTGAAAGTCTTACGATCGCCAGAAAACTTTTCAGGCATAGCCACATTGGGTTCAGGGGCCGGTGCAGCGGACGCTCCTGCTATAGGAGGTGGGGATGAAGCAGCCGGAGCAGGAACAGGTGGTTGCAGAGTACGGAGCTGTTCCTGAACTTGATTATACCCTCCTTGGAGCTCCCTTACCGCCTGAGTGAGGGAAGCGATCTGCTGGGTGAGGGTAGTGAGAGGAGAAGGTTCTTCCTCTCTGTCCATGGCTTGGTTATTCTGTCAGGCCGCAGAGTGGTAACAGGCCGAGGAGAGGAGTCAAGCCGGAGGACGAGTTGTAGCGAGCAAGCCCACAAACATCTCACACTAACCGGAGGCTTGCCTGAGGATGTGGACAGGAAGCACGGTAGTGGAGAGAGGCTGGAGAGCCAATAGCGAAGTACCAGGGATCAAGCGAAGGAGTGGTCAGACGGGTCCGAGTCGGGGTAGGCAGAACAGGTTCAAGAGCGAGAATCCGGGCAGAAGTTCAATCGGAGAGTCAGGGTATACAGAAACGCCAGGCACCAGAATAAACTTGATAACCAAGCAAGGATGGCTTGGAAATGGCGACTATTTACAGGCCTCATTGCGAATGGCGTCAAGACGTACACCGCAGCGTACATACGTGCGCGTGCGACTTTTCGCCGCGTGTGATTTTGCGTGTGCGCCCTTTTGTTGTGCGCGCGATTTTACGCGCGCGACTTGGCGCACGCAAGCGTCTGAGCGGTATTCCTTTGGGCGCATGCGCTAAAAGACGCGCATCCTTACAGAAGCATTACCGGGGATGTTGCCCAGGGCAACCAATCAGCAATTATATTTCAACAGTTAGAAAATCAAAGCAAAGCATCTGATTGGCTGCTATGAGCAACATCACCGGTGATGTTTTACTCCACTTTTTACACAGCATGGTAAATATACCCCTAGTAGTATTACTGAAAAAAAAAATTAAACACACATCCAAACATATATATTTTGAAATTTGAAGTAGCCTAATTTTGGCATTTTATATTCTTTTAAGAAAATGTAGTAGACTATATTTGGATCTACATTTGTTCTATGCATGACGGGTGATTGGAGTACTTGAATCTCTTCCCATTTATATGAGACATCTGGCATTACGACTTTATTTGAGCCACTGCAAGACATACTGCAAGACATCTTTATTCAGGTGGGTAGGCTGACTCCTTGGGGTGCTTGGTGGAGAAAGCTTCCTCGTTCACCTTATATATTTGGCTTATTTATGCACTGTCACTTTAATATAGTAAGAATAATTTATATAAGTTGTTTTGGTTTGGAAGTGCATCTGATCACTATATTTTTCAGTAATACTACATATATATATGTCTGTTGTGTGCTCCTTATAGTTCAACGACAACTGCAGCCCCTTTAAAAACCCTAATAGGAACAAAGGTGGGACTCTCTTTATTTGTGTGTCATTCACAAAGCTCTCACACCGGGTCAAGGTACAGAGCTCCCCCTTAGCTTGTGCCCTTTCTTATAACTAATAGTAATTGAGTTCTATATAGAAAACTAATTGTTGAAGGAACATTGAAAGCCCAAAAAACGAAGAGCAATGGCAATGATTAAGTGCGCACGCGCACGAAACGCGTCAGGCGTTCTGGTTTTAGATGGACTAATAAAGATCTACTTTTAGCGAAACTTCTTTGTCCGGAGTGCTTGGAGCTCTTCTTCGTTTTTGTGTATGGATTTCTCCCTTCAGCTGCGGGTTCGGGGCTTTGAGCACCCAGACCACCATGGGACTCTGGTGAGCACTTTGACTTCTCTTTACTTTGTATGATTGCTGGGCTTCTGGACGCTTACTGCACTTGTGTGTGAGGTTCGGGGTTTATACACCCGGACCTCAATTATCTACTTGGCACGAGTTACTATTTTTAAAAGTAGCGCTTTTGACTTTTTTCCTTTATATTATATGACTAAATCAAATCCTTGATTTTTGAGTGTATTGATAGACATGGAAACCCCCTCTTAATCCTGGCCATGGCAATAATTTACTATTTTTACTCTAGTTCTATCACAGCATCTATCATTTGCGCATACAAAAAAAGCCTGGAATTATCTTCTACAACAGAGTGTATTTATGAAAACAGTCTTAAAGAAGGTGGGACATTTCCACTATTTGCATACCCTGAAGCTGTTATGCTCTGCAGTTGTCATCGGTCAATTTGAAAGACACAGTTTAATAGAATTTTTATGCATTGTGTCTGACTCTGTTTAAGGAATGCTATACTAAATTACCCATATTCATTATTTAAAGTGAACCTGCCACAAACACATTTCTGATAGTTTTGTGGATGTAACAATGATAAATGTTCCCCACCTGTTCCAGAGATGCCCACAGACTTGCTTTCTTCAGATGCTCAGTTTGTTTCTATTGTATAGTGATTTATACCTGAAAAGGCCCCAGCAGTTTAAATGCACATAATAGTGTACTAACAGGATATTAACTGAATTAATATAATCTTAATTTACTAAAAAATCACATGAAACAATGCCATACATCAAGCAATTTATAAATGTATCAGTTCCTAAAGAAATGCAAATTGTGCTATAAATCAATTTTCCTGGCAACTATCTCATCATTATAGAGAAAACGGAAACATTGTTAGAATACCACTGCTTTAAGGGGTGTGCAGTGATGGACAGATCTGTTCCGATTTGCCAAAAGGTTTGCAAAACAGCAAAAATGAACAAAATGCATTGAAGTCAAAGGGCAACAATTTTTTCTTTACCGATCAACATTTTTTTTACAGCTATTGGAGTCTATGGGAGTTTCCCATAAGTTCTGATGAGTATTAACTTATACCGGTATGGGGACCTGTTATCCAGGAAGCTCTAGAGCTAGGGTTTCCAGATATACATTAAATAAACACAATAGGGTTTTGCCACCAATATGTTTTTTTGCAGCTTAGTTACCATCAGTACAAGGTACTGTTTTATTATGGATCCTATACCTGTACAATATCATAGATGGTAAGCCAAACAAACCCACAGTCAGTGGATTGCTCCACTGCTCTTTGGGATCAGAATGTAGACTAAGTTTTGCTCTGTTTACAGCTAGAAATTAAAAAAAAAAAAACATAAATGCCTTGTAACTAAAAGATTAGACAAAATGCAAAATATTTTGTGGAACGCTGGAAAGTTTTGTGAAACCATGACATTTCACCAAAATGCTTTGGAGTCAATGGGAAGGTAAAAGGACACTGCAGATGTCTAACATAATAGCCATACCACTTACTTCCTGCTTTCAGCTCTCTAACCTTTTAGGCTGACTTTAGGGGGGGGGGCGCATGGGACATAACTATTCAGTTAGTTTGTGAGCATGCAGGTCAGATTCAAAAGCAAACTAACTGAACAGTTATGTCCAATATGCCCCCCTCCCCTCTCAAGTCACTGATTGGTTACTGACTGCTAACAGCTTAAAGAGTTGTAAATGAGGAAGAAGTGTTCTGGCCATTATGTTAGACATCTGCCCACTCAAGCCTTTATAGATTACATTTTTGCCTAACTAACTATATTGAAAACATTCAATATAATCTACCCAGCTTCATTTTTACACTGAACTGTTACTTTAATGGCAGCGGTATTGACCTATACATAATAGGAGTAAATTACAACCTCAAGTACAATTCGAAATGCGAATCAGTAGCAACTGCACTGAAAAATGTTTGTCCGGCTTGCGTCATTACCACATTCACTGTGTAAGTAATGTGCACACCTCATTAATTTGGTATAACTGTGCTGTAGTGATTGATATAGGGCACTGTGGGAACCCTGGAACTACCTTCTGCATCTGCAACTGTGCTCAGTGCGGAACTGAAAGTAGGACTAACCCTTAATATTTATTTGTTTACCTAAAATTAAGCTTTTCTTTGTAGTTTGAGCGTCATAAAAGCAGTTATTAATTCATGGCTGCCCATATTGGATCTATGAGATCTGAATGAAACCTGAGTTTTAGCGAGATGCTACACATATAAAAGATAGGAAGTGATTTTGTTTCAAAGATTTTTCAAGCGCATAGGGAATTGATTAATGTTTTGTAGTGATGTCAGTTTCTTTCAGTCTGCAAAGTTTTATATAATCCACTGCAACGTTTCTCCTGAAGCTTTAATAAAACCTATTGACAAACTATATAATTAATGCTTCATCCTAAGTAAATGATGGTTTTATTGTTTTTAATACAATAAAATGAATTCTGAAGAGAACATTAGTCTGAGCCGTGACTCTATTGATGTTTTGCACAAAGGAAAATGTAAGGCTTTATTAAAAGTGTGATTTACATATTTACTCAAGGGTAAGGAGTAAACCGCTGTAATTGTATTCACTTTTTAGAGAAAACATTCTACTTTTCAAAGCGTCCTTTTATTAGTAATGACTTTCAGCTCTCAATGATCCCATGCAAAATGCATTAGGGCCGCAGTGTTATTGATTTTAAATTTGTTGGAATAGTCCTCTTCCTACATTATATTTTAGATTGAGAAAATTATTTTTTGTACGGTTATATGGTCAATAATATGATTATAATTATTATCTTTTGCCACTACATCTGAAATTAAGGGATCTTAGACAATGCCAACTCCAGGTCTGGGAAATCTGTGAAATCAGTATTTATCTCTTAGACAGAGTGTTTTAATATCTGCTAAACACTTACACACAGACAGTTCTTTGGTAATTTGTTAGATCAATGCTCACGCCTTGTTTGTTTTACTTACGGCCACTTTATTGATGCACCTTTAAATAAAACAAAGTTAGAGAGCAGAGAAGAGTCATTTGACGTTTCTCTGGTCAGTTTTAAGCAGAAGTTGTTTCAATAAATTCATTTGAAACAGCAGGGGGCACTGTTGTTTCAAATTAATTAAATTAAAAGATAAACACATTTCAAATTAAAGAAAGTTACAATCACTAAGGGGTGCCAAATGTTAGGCACCCCCCCCCCCCAGTGATTGTAATCACTTACCTGATACCCTCCTGTTGGCGCTCCTGGTAGCGGAAAACTGCACCTGCCCGGGGGTATCTTTGACCAAGCTTTCCTCTTCCTTCTTTTGTCTTAATGCCGTTTGGGCATGCACAGTAGCCCAACTTTACCAAGAAAGTCGGCATTTTCACCCTGCTACATCTGTGCCATCAGGTCCAGCCCAAAGTATCAGGTAATTCAAGAAACTGCTGCACACTGTGAAGTTTGTTATAGTGCCTCAAAGTGAATTTATTAGCTCATTACAAGTAGACATCAAACAGGGCAACGTTTTGGGCCTCACTGGTCCCTTTATCAAGCCTATAAAACCCCACACCACTTTGTGTTAAATAGTGCTAGGAAGGGGAGGGGAGAAGGAAGGGGTAACCCATTTGAAAAAATCACATAGCTTCATTGGTCTATACTAGAAGTGATTAGTGTAAGATCATCCAAATGTCCATAATTGAGTCCCATAGTCCATTTCAAGTGGTGCAACTGTTTCAAAAAATGTGCATAGATAGAAATTGTAATAAAACATTCCCATGAATTTCAACTCATACAGTCATTTCAATATAATCTGAGAAATTAAAGACAAAGAAGTCAGAAAACTCTGAGACACATATTTATAACCTCATCTATTGCACCGGGTATAGCTTCATGTCTCCAGTGCAAGTAGAGGGCAGTACCAGCGTTCAGACATGGTATTCAATAACCTACTGGTAAATAAACTTCATAGTGTGCAGCAGTTTCTTGGACTATGAATGCATTATACCAATGGCAGGTTGGGTACACCCACTGCTTGGCACCTGTTCCAAACGAATCAAAAGGTGTAGTAGAGCACTTCACCATTGCAAGGTATCATGTAAGGGATTACAATCACAGTGGGGAAGCCAAATATTTGGCAACCCCCAGTGATTGTGACTTTCCTTCTCCTTTAATAGTTAAAGGGGTAGTTCACATTTAAATTAACATTTAAAATAGTAAATACAGGGATATTCTAAGATAATATGTAATTGGTCTTCATATTTTTTATTTTTTGGGTTTTGTTTTTAAATTATTTTGTTTTTTTTATTTTCTCAGCAGCTATCCAGTGTCGGATTGGCCCACCAGGATACCAGGTAAACTCCCGGTGGGCCCAGATGTCAGTGGGCCCTCCTGCTCCTGACCATTTGGCCTGTTATATGGTCATTCCCTATTTCTGAATGGGAACAAAGAGGAAAGATAGATGGAAAAATGGGTGCTAGCAAGTATTAAAAGAGAATTAAGTGGTTGAGTGAGGAAAGGAGGAAAAATAGTTTGGAGAGCAGGCCTATGGTCTAAGGTTTTCTGGTGGGCCCCTGGGGTCCCAGTCCGACACTGCAGCTGTCACATTGCTAGGGTCCAATTTACCATAGAAACCAGGCACTGGGGAGAATAGGAGACTGGAATATTAATAGGAGAGGGCCTGAACAGAAAGATAAGTACAGGCATGACACCTGTTATCCAGAATACTAGGTACCTAAGTATTTCTGGATAAGGGGTCTTTCTGTAATTTGGATTTCCATACATTAAGTCTGATAAAAAATCAGTTAACCATTAAATAAGTCCAAGTTTTGCTTGCGATTTGGATTAGTTATAGTTTATTTAGGATCAAGTACAAGATACAGTTTTATTATTACAGAGAAAAAGGAAATCATTTAAAAAAAAAAACTGAATTTTGTATTTGGATGGATTATTTAATTAGAATAGAGTCTATGGGAGATGGCTTTCCTAGAGTTCGGAGGTTTATGGATAATGGGTTTCCGGATATAATTATTTAATTTTAACAGAGTCTATGGGAGATGGCTTTCCCATAATTCGGAGGTATTATAAAAGGTAAGGTAATAAACAGGGTAGCCTCACAACAGATCAATATTTTCTAGGCTGTTGGCATCAGTAACCCCCCCTCCCCAAAATCAAGAAAGAGACAGAACACCCTTCTATGCCTTCCCTCTAAGAGCCTGTTCCAAAAGATTGCTTCTAGTGGGGCCTTCAAGCTCCCTGGGCCCAATTCCACCTCCATGATCGCTGAAACCTTCTCTCTCCTCCAGCTTCCATTTTCTTTTGCCTGGTGGCTCCCAGACTGCTTTGCAACTTCCTGCAGCACTGAGATTGGCATTTACCTGGTTGCTAGGCAGTTGCTGGCAACAGACTTGTTAGCTCCCAGCGTTGGTGCTTGCTTCACTAGAGGGGATCATTAAAGGAGGTTGGTAAGCACAGGGGCCAAGCACTACCTCCCTAAACATACTAACATTTACATTAAAGGTGAACTACCCCTTTAAAGAAAATGCCATTATCTTGAAAAACAATTTATATGAATCATAAAAGTGGTTTAAAGAGTGCTCTGTGCATTTGAAGATTAATTTATTGAGTGATTACATTTCTTTTAAAGACCCACTCAGTTTCATTTCACCTTCATTTACTTTTCTATTAGATCTTTGCAGCCATATAGGCAGCCATTAGCAGTCAGGGACCAGACTCAATCTCCTAAAAAAAACCTTTTGAGGATACCCTAGATAGTGGAACATATCTAGAGCAACATTAACTAAATTAACCGGTAAACCAGCTTAGAAAGTGTAATTGTCCTGGAAATCTTAATAAATTCTTCGGCATACCTAACACTCTATCTCGGGATGTGCATCATATCACTCAGAGTGGGATAGAAGAGTTCTCAGCATTGCCCTGCACGGTAAAATATGGAAAAACATTGTTACCCACAGAGTAATACAAAATAAAATCCAATCACAAAGCATGATTCCTCCCTTAAAAGGGTAAGATAGTATTTTCATTCTTTAATCATTCAGTTCTTTAATATTAAATTTACTTTTCAAATTAACCCACAGTCCCAGACAAATTATCTCAGATATGATTTTTAAACCTTAACAACCAAACCAAGTGAAATTGGCAGTTAAATGCACATATTAGTTTTTGTTTTTCTGTTGTTTGTTTCAGCCTTAAGATCTACATCAATTTTCTGTGTTACATATTATAAATATTAAATAACATATACGCAAAATGTTTAAGAAAGAAAACCACCAATTGTTGTTTTTCTTTGTTAAAACATTATTTTTTTATTGGTTTGCGCTGTTTTATGGTTTCTAATTGCTTTGCCACCTGCTGTGATTGTGGCCCGAATTATACTATGATGTTGCCATTAGTTCCTGCACTTATTTCCCTCGCGGGAATTATCATTTTTAATTTGGCTGCCGTGAACTAACACCTCAGCATGTGTTCAAAATAGTCACCCCAAAAGAACAATAAAAGGAATTTGCCAAGTTGATTAAGGCAATAAAACCATCAAAGCCACATTTAAGCTGATTCAAGTGCTTGCATTAACCCTTCCTGATATTCATTCTATAGCTTTGCTTTACTTACTATCAATGTGAAGAATATTGCTAAATAATGTTTTTATATACCTATGAGTTATTTTTTTTTTTCATAATACTTGTGTATTCCTAAGGCTAATGCCAGACAAGGCGTAGGGCAGATATTTTCGGCAAGCGAAAAAGCACTTGCTGAAAATTCCGCCCTATGCCTCCTACATGTGCCTGCACCTGAATGAATGAGATACGCTTGGGTGCAGGCGCATGTAGCCGATATACACATGAAAACTCGAGATAATGCAAAGTCTCACATTTTTATGTGTATAACGGCTACATGTGCCTGCACCTGAGTGTATTCCATTCATTCAGGTGCAGGCACATGTAGGAGGCGTAGGGCGGAATTTTCAGCAAGCGCTTTTCTGCTTGCCGAAAATATCCACCCTACGCCTCGTCTGACATCAGCCTAAGGGTGATTTATTACATTCAGACTAAGGGGACTCGGTAAAACAAGGTGAAAAAATTAGGGATGCACCGAATCCTGGATTCGGCCAAAACTAAAATCACGTGACTTTAATAAAAGGCACACGTTGGACAAGTTGAAATTTTGCATCAGAGTTCAGCATCTCGCCAAATCTATTACAAAGGATTTGGGGTTCGCCGGATCCTAAAATAATTGATTCGGTGCATCCCTAGAGAAAAATGAACTTTTTTATTTCAGGGTTTGTTTTTTTTTGTCTCGGAAGTTTTTTCTGCAAACTTTTGTTTTCACTTTATGTCTTGAAAACAATTGAGCCTTTTGATTTTTGGGGAAAGTAGTAGATCTTTTGTGGAAGTATATCAACATAAAAAAATAACAGGGAAAAAAAGTGATTGAGGCAAAAAAAAAAAAAGAAAGTGATATAGAGCGATTAATTGCGTTTTTTATTTTAGTTGATCCCCTCAGTCGAAAATGAATTACCTCCTGTAAATGACATTTGTATTATTAGCAGATTTCTGAGCATCAGATATGATATAAAGGTACTTCTACCACCGGAACCCTACCCCCAGACAAAGCAGTAAATAACTCACAGCGACCTTCTATGTTTCAAGTATATTAGCTCAAACAGAGGTGGGGGGTATCCAGAGACATGCAAATACTCAGAAGAAGCTCAGAAAATGTTCAACTAAATAGGATCCCTGTAGCAAGGTAAGCTATTACCTGTAGGTAAGTTTAATTGGCAACCAAGCAGCTCTCGCCTCAGACTAATAATGCTCTAGGACTAATAACCCGGGGGAGTTATAGCCTTCCAAATAACCTCTGTATAGCTAGTTCATGTAATACTTGTTTAGCTTCTCTAGGAAACTGGTCGATTTATATTCCATTCAGTTAAATGTGGTGACAAAACTTTAAAGGGGAACTATCATGAAAATTAAATGTAAAATAAGCTAAAATAGGAAACTTTCTAAAGATCATCAATAAATTCTGTTGCATTTCTGAAATAGACAAGTTATTCGTAGTATCCCTCTTACAGCATCTGTCTCTCTTCATTCTCACTCTGTGTAGGAGTTGGTAGTCTGATGTTGATTGACAGTTAGGTCTAATACAGCCTTTGGGGGCCTCCCTTTCCTAGCATATGTTTTAGAGCTCACTCGAATAACTGATATTTAGCACAAACAAAATCTAACAAAATAACTGACTCTAACACATATCCTGCATGTAGAGAGGTAGGATTTCCGGTGATTTTTAATATATCTTCTAGGCAAAGGGAGCACCCCCCCCCCCCGCAAAGACTTTAGACCTAATCAAAGGCACACTTTGGACTCCTACATGAAGACAAAATATAGAGAGACTAATGCTGAGAGGGAACCAGTAAAGAAGAGTAAAGAGTAACTTGATTTTGGTACAGAATTTTTAATTTATTATTTAGAAACTTTCTTATTTCAACGAGATAAAGCTTACATTGCATTTTCCTTTTTTTGTGATAGTTTCCATTTAAGGCTTCCAGGAGGTAATTAACTGGTCATACAGTACATTATAGTGACTTTATTTTTTTAAGCTGGCCAGCTGGCCAGCAAGAAAGAACTGGGAGATATCAAGATAACCCCAACATTGACCAACAGGCCATCAAGATTACATAGGGGTTCTGAGCAGACCCCTGGAAGGAGAGTATATATTCCTGTCTTATGTCTATATCCTGTATATATATCCTTTATCCTATATCACTGGTGATAAAATAACAGATTAGATATTTCAAAACTCAGCTAATAAATGTCCAACTTAGAAGGTATAGTAGCTCACAGAGATAAAAATTATTTTCACAGAATAAGTCACCCTAAATGACAAGATTTGTGTTCATTAGTGCTCCCCTTGTTCAACCATCAAAGTAAAACAGCACAATTATGTTTTGCTCTCAATAACACTTAATTGGCCATTTAACCTTAATTTACATTACTACTTATAATTATGAAGGCAAGAGAAAACCTTGAATTGTCCTCTCTGACTTTGATCTTAAATTGTTAATGAACTTACAATGTCATACTGGCAGAGATAATTTAGGAGCAAACATAAACTGCACAACCTATGAAAATATAATAAATGGTCTTTGCCTGAAAATGTGATCCTTTAAAGCAACTCTGACACTCACTTCTTAAATGTAAGGAAAGTGGCAGCATAAAATAAAGGACTAATGAACATTTGCTGCACTGATATTGAATGTGGCTGTTTTCCGCTACATAACAGCGGTGGCCATTGGCCTAAGGCCATGATACTACTGCTTATTTCTTTGAACGGTGCATTAGGACTATTCTGTAATTGTAGTATTATTCCACCAGTCTTGAAAGTAAGAAATTGAACAGTTAACTCCATAAAGTATTGAAAAACATAGCTTACTCATAAAAAGGGAAAAAAAAGTAGGGGGTCATTTATAAACACTGGCCAAGTTTGTTCCTGGGCAGTATCCCATGGAGACCAATCAGATGTTTGCTTTCATTGTTCTTCTTGTAGCTGTCTGAAAACAGCGAATAACTGATTGGTTGCTATGGGTTACTGCCCAGGTGCAAATATACCCAGTGTTTATAAATGAGCCCTTCTCCTGAAGCAATACAAAGGTAGAAGATCACTCTTCAGAGGAAACAAAATTTCATTCTTACCCCTTCCATCTTAGACCCTAGTTCAATAGAGATGAATGCAAACATAACCCACCCTGTGCTGTGAGATTGCCTGCAAGACTTCCAGAGGGGACATGTAACATTGGACACCTTACCCAAGCCCACTGCCAACTTGGACACGGCATATGACCTGCACCCCCTAATTGTTCACCAACAGCAAACTGGCATTATCCCCTCATTCTATCCTTAGAACACTTGGCTGCTCCCCCATAAAGTTTATACCATTGCCGTAACATATGTTCACTTCTGCCCCAACCTCTCCTGCCTTCCTTCTACTTATTTGCTTCCCCCTAAACCATCTCTCTTTAATGGAAGGGCCTCCCCAACATATGTGCCCATATCTGCTCTTTTCTATTCTTATGAATAGTGTGAGTGTGACGTCCTACAACACATACCCAACATGACATTTATTCCTTATTTTCTTAATATGACACCATCTCAAGTGCTTCTACATCTAAAAGTGGGAATGGCTGTTGGGGATAATGGGGGTTGTAACCCACTGATAAGAGGGCTGCAGGTTGTGCAACTATCTGCTCTGTATTTGTTCACATGTATTGGTTTTATGCAGGTTACTTGGGGTTGTCTATAGATTTTCTATTCAGACCTATGTGACTGAGCTGTTCACTTTATGTACAGTACATTTCACATTTACTACACATTTCCACATTTAGTGGAAACATTTTTCCAAATCCTATCAGATTTCATTCGCTATTCGGCCGATTCCCATAGGACGGATTCAGGGGTTCGGCGCATCCCTAAAAAACACTGATAACATGATTGTATTCTATTCTAACATACTACCTTAAATGCTTTTCATACAGGTAAAAATATAAACCAATGTGTATATTAGAAAATGATGAACCCAGAGGGCAGCTAAGTCAGATACTTTTTCATATTCCAGGAAAGATCTGTTCTTCCTTTTTGCATCTACATTAATAGTAGGTTATTACCCCCTTTCTCTTTATGCCGAATGCTTTTCTAATAATACTCTGCCACTGAGATCACTTTGATTTATGGCTGTGCATAACATTTTTTATAATAAAATTGTCTACGTGAATATGAACGATTATTTGTTTCTTGTTCTTATTACAATCTAGTCATACTGACAACATTTCTATTCTTACTATTGAGGCAACATAAATGTCTTCACTGCAATTCTAGATGCTTTATGTCCCTGCAGACCCCTGAACACTCTCTTTATGCATCATTCCATGCCTAGAAGTTATTTGTATTCACTGGTACTTCAGAAAAATGACTCATCCAGTTGAAGGTGCAATCTCATGTTATATTTCCTGTCCCTAAGGGATCCAAAGGCACTTTTATTTAGTGGTTCTGGGTTATTATTCTATGACAACTCACAAAATATAATTCCTCTAAGGTGTTCATTAAATTAGATATTGTGTTGTGTCAGCTACAGTATGCAGTGCTGTATTTCCAAACATGCTTCTCACTCTTGCCTATGGGCCGGTCATGGGGAATCAAGTATTTCTAGTAATGCCCATGCAGGACAGTGAACTTTTCATAAACAGTAGATGTATCATTCAAGGCTTCATTAAAGCTAGGGTGCTTCATGGACAGTGTCCAGATCCCAATGTCTTAGAACATTATGGCAGGCAATTTACCCAGCCTTTCCTAGTCTGGATTCCTCTACACAGATTAGAAAATGTGTTGTATGGGATCCCTTATCCAGAAATAATTCTATTTTTTTTTTTTAAATAAATCCTTTTTCTGTGTAATAATAATAAAACAGTAGCATGTACTTGATGGTAACTAAGCTGTATGAATCCATATTGTGGTCAAAACAACCCTATTGGGTTTATTTAATGTTTAAAAATGATTGGCATTAAAATTAGTGTTTGTGTAATTTTTGTGTTCTTTTCTACCACGTTAAACTCACTTTTTTTTTTAAAAAAAAAAGCACGAATAGATGGTGTATTTTTACTTTCTGGCTTGGCAAAGTTTTGGCGCATAATAAATGGTTAAAAAATTATGTTTTTCCACACCACAAAAAATTTGACAAAAAAAAAAGAAATACCGCTGGTAAATGGTATGGAGGTCCAATGGACAGAAGAAAATACTATCCAAAAATCCCAGGTCCCAAACATTCCAGATAATAGATCCTCTACCTGTTAACAGATGTCTGTATTTGATGTTCATCAATAAATAAAATAAAACAAAATGAATACTTGTAATGATTTACGTGAAAAATAATTACAATAAATACAATGATCAATGGTTGGGTGGATGGGGGTTTGTTTAGCAGGTGGTGACCATGTAAATAAAGGCTCTTCAACCACTGCTATCTTTAGACATTTGTTTACTGTATGTGTAAAGATTAGTGAAATGTGTCGCTCATTAGGTCAGAGACCCCCAACCTTTTTTACCCGTGACGGAAAAAAAGATTTGAGGGCCACACAAGCATGAAAAAGTTCATTGGGGTGCAAATAAGATCTGTGAATGGTTATTTGGTAGCCCCTTTATTGACTGGCAGCCTACAGTAGGTTCTGTTTGGGAGTACACCTGTTTTTATGCAACCAAAGCTTGCCTCCAAGCCAGGAATTCAAAAATAAGCACCTACTTTGAGGCCACTGGGAGCAACATCCAAGGGGTTGGGAAGCAACATGTTGATCACAAGCTACTGGTTGGGGATCAGTGCATTAGGTCTTTAGTAACATAGTAGCATTTCAACTGCTTTGCATGTGGTAAATGACTAAAATGTTACTATATTACATCTGTAATGGAATTGCTGTAGGTCACTGCGCTCTAAACTGGAGCCCCCTTGTGAATACAGTGGTGAATAGTGATGAGCAAAATTTTTTGATGTGCATGACTTTTTTTGATGCGTGCAACAATAGACAATAGACCATACTGCCATAGACAAAACTGAGAATTGCCTCTGGTAAAACACACATATTGTGAATATAATGCTTAGCTTATCCAATATTTGTCCAATATTTGTCATGACTCTGTCTCTTTCTACAGGATTCTCTGTTTGAATAGGGAGAGCAGATATAAAGGCTCATTGAAGTGCAGTGAGCAAACTGCATTTTTAAGTGCAATTGCCATGCTTTTTTCAAACAATGCAGAGTTTTTCACCAGAATTCCACTTTCATTGTGGTTGCAAGGGGATGATACGCTTGGCTCAGTTAAGCTGAGCCTAACTTAAGTGCATCTGAATTCCCAAAACTAACGCAACCACACTGGCACTTTGTCGGAGTTTTTGCTGAAAATTGAATCAGTCTGTCTGGAGTCATTTCCAGTGTTTGGCATGCACCCTACTCATACAGCGCAGCTGAAATGTGGAGAATGCAGGGCACCGAGATTTCTTATGGCAATACATTCAGCAGTGCTTAGTAGGAAACAGAAGGCAGGAAGGACTGAGGGGCACCAAGTGCAACTATACAGAAGTACAAAGGGCTCATTTTGACACAAGTATCTTTAAAGGAAAACTATACCCCCAAACAATGTAGGTCTGAATTAAAATACATTGCATAAACAAGCTCTGTAAACCCTGCTTCATATAAATAAACCACTTTCGTAAACATATACTTTTTTTTAGCAGTATGTACTTTTGGGTACTCCTAAAGAGAAAATTGCCATTTTAAAAATTAAGGGCCGCCCCCTGGGAACATATGATTCACAGTGCACACAAACAAGCCAAGGCATATGTACATGCTAGGCCCCATCAGCCAATTAATGGGCAGAGTTCTGCCTTTTGCTCCCACACTACTTCCTGTTACAGTCGGAGCTGCATCATTTCTGGTCATGTGATCTCTGAGGGAGCACACAGTCCATCACAAAATGGCGGCTCAAGGGAAAGGATGTAAAAGGGCAATATTTAATGATATATATGTAACCCTATTTTGGCTACGGTTGTACTTTTAACACGCAATCACCTGCGTGTGGCGCTACAGGAGCCCTGAGCCCCCGCTTATTATGGGGGACAGGTGTAATATAAATGAATGGTGTGCCTCCACCCAGGGTATGTATAGGTAGAACTATATGTCTCCTCCCTGGGAAAACTCTGAGGTCCTCCTTGGACCCGGACTCCCAGCAACTCCCGGTACCTTGCCCCCTCCCTTGGGGTAGCTGCTTACCAGGCAGTTGAGGATCCTCAGTATATGAACCATCAAGACACTGGTTAAAATGGTGAACCAGATGAACTTGTTTATTGATGCAGGCAGAACACTTCAGAGGATGTCACACAGACGGCTCAAGTCACACACTCTCTCTTTGGGCTACCCCCGGTACTCCCGCCGGATGCTTCCACCTAGGAACTCACCCCGGTCCACGCGTTGGGCCCCTTCACTGGGAACACTCCCAGGTGCTGACTTGGCTCCTCTTACTACACACTACAGGCCCTTAACTCCAGCCATGAGTGCTGGGGGGTCTTAACCCCTCTCTCTCTTGTTGGGGCTATCACTGCCCGTTCTCTCTAGCCTGCCTGTCACTCCTAGAGTGACCTGTTACAGTACCTCCTGTACTAGAACACAAGCCTGTTATACGCTTCTTTACAAGAAGCAGTCCCAGGACGAAGACCTGCTGAAACTGGGAGTCATTCCCTTTTATACTTTTAGCACAGCGACATCTAGTGGTGGCTGTTAACTTGCAGGGAAACTCCCTTTTCATACATAAACACCCAGGACCACCTTTAGGTGTCCAAATCTCATAAGGCCACCCTCATGGTGCCTGTCTAAAGGGGAACTAATCCTGGAGGGGCCCAATTCTTTGGGGTCCCTACATATATATTCCATTTTGGCTAGATTCTTTAATAGGTCACTTAATATAATATAAACTATCTTTTGGTTAAGTATTCTTTCTGGGGGTATAGTTTTCCTTTAATGAAGGTTCTTGTATGTGCAACTCACTACAGCAAAATTGCAGGGGCCTTACATTTGAGCCCTATAAACTTTCCTGGAACCAGCTGGGAGCGTGTGAAATTGCAGGAATGCAAAAAGAAAGAGACTGTATGGCTATAGAGCTCTCTGAGGGACTGATATGGTTATTCACTCACACACATACAGTATATTAATCATATTAGTTCACTGACAATTTGTAATTATATATAATTGTACAGCTAGAAGTTTTCAATAAATTCCTCTGATAAAGAAAATCATTACTCTAACAGAACTTATGAAAATAAACCGTCATTTTACAGTTGGTGTCCTTTACAGAACTACCCACAGGGAAACATAGATCTAATTAATGTACTACTTTTCTCATTAAAACAATTTTCCTTGCATCTGGATGGCTTTTCGACATTCAAAAGACATTGAAGCAGCTGGACCGCGTTTAATTCTGTGCCTTTTATATTTTGGAAGTCGAGCATGAGGAAGCATTAAGGTCATATGTTAGAAAAGATGAAGGAAGTCAGTGATTTGATATTTAGACAATAAGGAAACACGCGTTATAATTCATACACTCATCCCAGTGATATTAAAGCTATTATTCTGAATGTATCGCTCTAGTCAGGACAGAAACAGGCTTTCAGTGAGACAGTGCTCTGTTTAAAACAATTAAAATATTATAGCTTTAGCCTTCAGTTCTAAGAAAAAGTTTTCTGGAAAGGCCAATATAACTTAGCGAGTCGAATTTGTGTCATTGTAGCACAGTGGCTAGCATTTCAGGACATGGGTCAGTTCTAACCAGGGCACTGGCTGCCTATATCTCCTGTACTGACAATGTATCCAGCTCTGATTGTATAGTTACGACCAGAGGCTTTGCACTAATCTTCCTCATATGAACTATAAAAATGGAGCATTTGCTGCTGCAAGAAGATTTTTTTTTAAAGTACATGGGACCGATTCACTAAAGTACGTTAAAACAAGCGCTATTTATTGCATGTGTTAAAAATTTTATCGCTTCTTATTTTTTTCGACTTAAAGCTCGATTCACTAAAAGGACAGGTGTCATAATTTAGACAAAATGTTCTTTGCGTTATTTAACTCGCACTCTCCACCGTGCTATATTAGCGCATGATTTAACGCACGTAACCATTACTTTCAGAAAACTACTGTTCTGAAAATGACCATTTCCCTGCAAACTGGAGGCTGCATCACTCTAGGGCCAACACAGACTTGACAAAAATATTCGCACAGACTAATGCGATATCTAGTGCATTTAACGCTTCATATGTGTTTGTGAATCATGCATTAGTATTATATCTATGAGAGAATTAACGCACTGCGAGGTAAATAACGCATGTGATAGGGCAGCATCCACTATGCGGTGATCGATTGATCAATCCTAGCCTGACTCCTTCCTATACAGAAGGAAGGCTAGGCTCAATCAATCGATCGGCGCATAGTGGGTTCTGCTCTGCATTGCCATATCGCCCTATTTCAAATGACTGGAAGCCAAGTTTTAACAGGTATTTTCTAATAAAGCATTCAAAATAATAAATGGTTTGCAGGATAGGGCAATTATTGGGGTTGAATAGATTTTTTACTTGAAAATTTTTAGTGTTACTTTTCCTTTAAGGTATCGACATTCTGTCCTCACTCGGGATGAACAGAATGGCGCATTCCATTAGCAGTGTAAAAAAAAAAAAACTGAAATCAAGAAACCTAAAACAAAAATAATAATAAATGTAAGTTGTTCAGAAGAACAATCTAAACCTCTTATAATTCTAGAAAAGCTCTTACAGGCACTGAATTCTAGTTGACCTTTAGAATGACAATTCTATTCCTGTACCATGCCTTTGCCAAACACATAGGCTAGGCATTTCCCTTTTAAAATCACACTGTTCATTGTGAACCAACAGCCTGAATACTGTTAAATAGAGCTGAAGAGTCTCATCCTCAAGTAACTGAATACTGAGAATACATCACACAAAGTATAAACAGGGGTACGCTCACTGGCCAGGCCCCCAAAGTAGTGTAAAAAGAGACACAGTATAATATATACATGTTCAGGGGCCTCCATAATGGTCATATGCTTAACCCATTTCAATCATCATCCTCTATAAAAAAAAAAAAAGCAACTTGTGTGTCTATTGAACTGGATGTAATATTTGCAAAGTATGAATTCAAATTTTTTCTGTCCTCTGGAAATCCTGCCCCCCCCCCCCCTCTTTTGGAACTGTTTTACGGAAAGCCTTGATCTGTATCTTAAGCTTAGTGAATTGAGTTAAGATTCAATCGTGCGAATTTGGTCAGACACAGTGGCTTATTCTTTTATATATATTCTATGGTTAAAGTAGTAATGTCCAATGAACACTTGTTTAATATGCCGTCAAACTTCTTGCAAAACTGCACATTATCTAAGAAGAGTGTTGATTGTAGATGTACACTCAGGCTCCATGGTATACGCTTAAAGTGATAATATTCTGCCAAAGTACAGCCATGAAGTTCATGGGCTACCAACCTTTAAGATGTTTTTTTCACATTCAAATTTCACATTGGGATTGTGCTGGTATTGTTATTACAATTTATTATATGATATAGGTAAATGGGATCCTCAAGTTGGTATATCTTGCTGTGGAACTGATATGTGCATGTGAATGTAATAATAGGCAGATCTTGAATTAGATTGGGGGGCCCCACTAATTAGGATAGTATTTGGTTTGAATTGATTGGCGCAGCGTACATACAACGTTATGATGTTTTTAATCTTATATTGATATAAGTTTAATTGTATTTATTCACCTTTTTGGGTATATACTATAAAATCATGACACTGTAATGTGTATATTTTTAACATGATGTATTGCACTGTTTCACGGATTCTTAATGATTGCTTTGCCGAATCACTTCACTGTACTTTAATGATTGTTTTAAAGGGGTATTAATTTAAATAGCACCAGATTTGCACTTGGGATATTTTAATGATAATTTATGGCACTGATCACTTTACAGCATTCGCTGCACATTTTACTGCAATGGTCACTTTATGGCATGTGATGTTTTAATGATAATTTATGGCCCAGATCACTTTGCAGCATTAGCTACATGCTTTACTGCAATAGTCACTTTATGGCATGTGTGCAATAGACACTTTATGTGAGCACTAATTATCTAATGATAATCTATGGCACGGATCACTTTGCAGCATTAGTTACATGCTTTACTGCAATAGTCACTTTATGGCATGTGTGCACTGATGTCACTTCCTATTTGCTGGTTCACTATGGATAAATAGAACATGGGGTTGGTTAGCATGGTTGCCTTGAGAAAGGTCCCGATGGGGACCGAAACGTAACGTTGGCTGTTAATGCATTTTTAATACACAATTGATTGTTTTTGGAATATAACTCGGTGTTGCTGGTCTTTTTTGGATATATATATATATATTGTAGCACAGGGACTGAAACGTTGGAAACAATAAAACTCACCGCTTGTATTTGAGAAAAAAGCTTTATTTTTTGCCTTATTGTGGAAACCCTAAGGGGCTGATTTACTAAGACACGAATTCGAATCCAAATTGGAAAAATTCCGATTGGAAAACGAACATTTTGCGTCTTTTTCGTATTTTTTGCGATTTTTTCGGCACCTTTACGACTTTTCGGAAATTGTCGCGACTTTTTCGTTACCAATATGATTTTCGCGAAAAAACGTGAGTTTTTCGTAGCCATTACGATTCGCTCGTATCTTGTCGCGACTTTTTCGTATTGAGCGCTCGTAAGCGGCGGGCGAAACTTTCAGACTCCTAGCGCCGTTGCTATGGAGCGCCCCTAGGGAGTTACGTGGGCGGTACTCTAACCGTGATGGACAGCGCGGCCGTCAGCAGACACTTGTGTATATACGCTCCTTTGCAAACAGTAACCGCTAACCCCAGTTCAATGGACTGCTGGCTTAATAATGACACCGTGCAACGGTTTGTAAATAAATTTCTTTATTCTTTTATTTCCTCTTTGCTTTTTCTTGTACTGTATGGTTGCCTAGCAACGCGCTATTTGGCGCCAAACACTGTATTTAAACTTGGCTTTGTGTACACACTCATTTCCCTGACGAAAGTTCCAGTAGGGGAACTGAAACGTTGGACTAATAAAACCACACCTGATTGCATCTTCAAACATGATTTATTGCCTGTGAGTATTATTGTGGAAATCCTGTGAGTGCCGACATTATTTACTTCTATATATATATCTATATATATATATCTATATATATATATATATATATATCTATATATATATATACACACTCTAAACATTGTCTGTCATGCAAAGTGTCATAGCATCATTAGAATTTTAGAAATTTGTAATTATGGAAGAGGCGGAATCATTTTTTGAATAGATGATCAGCTGTTCTCAGAGGGAAAGGGAGGCTAAGAAGCCATGCTTTATGGGATCTGGAAACTCCTTAGCTTCCACTGGCATGTTGAGTACCTTGCCTGAATTGGCAAGCAAAATATTGCCACCCCTAGTATAACATGTTGGTATTGGTACTGAGTGGCGTGAGAGACCTAATAGGCTGCCATTTGTTATTTTATACACCAGCTCACCTACCCCTTTATCAGGGATATCAATAATGCCATTAGAATAATTTTTTAGCACTTTTTGAGACTATATTTTATGTAACAATTAAGTATAAAGTAGAATTCAATTTAAAAAAATCCAGGACTGGATCATTATCAGTGTAATGACATGGTAGACATGGTCCTTGTTGCATAGATATCCCTATGAGCCCTGGTGTACCCCATGGTACAAAATACTGAATATTATGTAAATATACCTTTCTTTAGATTCTATCAAACAAAAAAACTTTTGTTTCTAGTAGCACAATATTTATATGTATGTCACACATATGGGGTCAGTTTTATAAGCTTGACAAAATGCCTTGAGCGCTCTATGGTAAAGAAGTGAATCCATCAACGGTACAATATGTTAATTTCTTCTTGCTTTGTTGCAGACTTTTCACCTTCAGGTGAGCTGAACCACATGCCGCCCAACACACAAACAGCTGTTCTACCATATATTAAATTAGGTTTGAATTCTATGGCTTTAACTTGTCATGGCAAAGATCCAAATTTCAATCTGACAAAAAGACAGAAAGTTTCCAATCTTAATTGCCTAGAACATTAAACATATGGCTGATTATATTTATTTCAGGGATCCTTGCTATTTTTCAAAAGGATGCAAAGTTATATTTACACATGAGGGAAACAAATGTGGTTTCTAAAACATTTTCTGTTTCTGTTTAAATTTTCTCAGTGCATTAGTAATGGTCTTAATTTACCTCTAATCTATAACATATTTGGGGAAAAAGAAAGAAAAATATAAGTATAATTTATATGGAAAGAAATATCAGATCACTGACTTTGTTAACATTTAAGTCCCTACTACAGACTTAATAAAAAAGCTAGAACAGAAATATCCACCTCCTATATATACACCCATTAAAAAGACAGAAAACATAAACCATTTGCTTACTGTTCACCCCTCGCTTCCCCCCTTCTTCACCTGTGTACCTCATTTACAGTTTCTGTGCCCCTCAATCACATTTATTCTGTTACTAAATGAAAAAAGACTCTCTCCCTTTGTGAATTTTTGAGATCTTTTTTTCCTAATTTGAACAAACTCTAAAGCTTACCAAACTCTAATGTATGCCTATTCAAAATTCAAACAAATGAAACTGTGGAAAAGAAAAGAAATAGAATTCTACTTCTTTTCTACAAGCTCTCAAAAAAAACACCTCCAAAACTCAGTTTGCAAAATCCCTTACATTTTGCTAGGACAACTCCTATTGACTTATTGCACTTAATAAATATTAAACATTTGAGTTTTGGAAACCCTTATTTGAATTTGGGAGTTTTAGTGCAAATTTTTTTTTTATCACAGTAAAAACTTTGAATTTGAATGTTGGTAAATCAGCCCATTGGTGCTTCAAGTACAGCAGTGGTCCCCAACCTTTTTTGTGCCAAGGACCGGTGGCAAGCATCAAAATCTTGTCACAGACCGGAAGGGGGCAGGGTGCACATGGCGGCGTACGGTGCTTCCCTACGAGCCTCTATATGTGTGGCGCATTGATCTGCGCCTCTAAACCCCCATGTCTTTATAGGCATGATGCTTTTATATGTGTATCTTAAATTACAACAAAGAATTTCAAAAGACTATGGGGCAGATTCATCAAATTACGAGTTCGAATCCCGGAATGGGTAAAATTCAGATTAGATATGATAATTTCTGATGATCGGAAATGTCACAAATATGGTTATGCTCACGAAAAAATCATAATAGTCACGATAATATTGTATTGGCGACCTGAAAGTCACAAAATTTTTGTATCCGAACTATTGTAAACAGCGGGAAAACTTTGATCCTTCTGTGCATGTTTTTGGAAGCCTCCCATGGCACTCTGCAGCTCCAACCTGGCTCAAGGAAAGTTACGATAACAAAGCTTTAATAAATCCAAAACTTTCGAACTCGGCGCAACAAATACGATTTTGTCACACAAATTGTAGCGCAAATTGTCGAAAGGTGCGTAAAAATCTCGCTAATTAACAAAAAAGTCCCAAAAAAAAAATGCACAGTACGAAAACTTAGTATTCGGATTCAATCGTACTTTAATGAATGTGCCCCTAAGTCATGGATAACATGGAGATTGATCTTCAAAGCACAGTCAAGGATGAATTATTGTCGAAGTCTCTCAAATGGTCCAATAGAACAGCTAGCTGTACAGCTAATGTGGTTTTATGTGCCAAAATCATTGATCAATGTCCTTTAGCCTATTTCTTCACTATCAGGTGCTCCAAAGCTATCCTTATTAAATATTGACATGTAAACTGTTCCCATTACCACTAGGATGGTTGTGTCATATATATTATCAGCAGAAAGGTTGTTCATTGTGTGCAACAGTATTCTCAAAGCTGGCATTTTAACAAACTGAATTACTACCCACACTTCATATGAATTGATGTTTTATCAAAATAACATAAAGCTCATAAATTTAACACAGACTGGAACTTCTGGTAACACAAAAACTTCTTGCCCAACACAAAGAACTCCTAAACTTGAACTTTGACTTGGTCAACCATATACATTTCTACATTCCTCTTTCTACTGGTATCTTAACCACTTTTAAAGGGTTGTTCACCTTTAAATTAAGTTTTAGTATGATGTAGAGAGTTCTATTCTGAGACAATTTGCAATTGGTCTTCATGTTTTATTATTTGTGTTTTTTGAATCCAAATAATCCAAGCAACCAGGCAGTGGTATGAATGAGAGATTGGAATATGAATAGGTGATAGGGTTGCCACTTGTCCGGTTTTGACCCAGACTGCATGGATTTCAGAAGTGCTGCTTGGGTCAAAACCTCCTGCCCTGTTTCCCTAATTTAAGAACTCTGTAACCATGGGCGTCCACAGAAGGGGGCAAGAGGGGGCACTTGCCCCCCCCTGGAAAAGTAGCAAAAAAAATGGGGAGAAGAATTTTTTTTTTTTATTTTTTTTTTTTTAGTTGTAACATTATTTATATCCCCACCTTGGCCATTATAAAACCGCCGCCCAAACCCCCCTCTAAAGGTCCCAGGAACTGAGCGCAGGCACCACCTTCCCACCCTTCCTTAACCTGGAGCGGCGCTTACCTACGTGCGCCCATGACACGCATGCGTATTGGGCACGCCCCCCCTACGCATGCGTGTCTTTGAAACACAAGGCGCCAGAAGGCGCAGAAGGCGCTTGGGTGCGGCGGCGGTCGGTTGTGGTGTGGGCTGGCTGAGTGAGCAGGACTGCTGGCCTTGGCTGATTGGCACCTGGGACTGGGATTTCGAGGCACTGCTGCTGCTGACAGGTACAGTTGCTGGGGGCGCAATATGAGGGGGGCTTGGCTGCTGGCACAGTACAGATGGGGGACTTGGCTGCTGACACAGGTACACAATGATGCTGGGGCCTTGCTGGGGGCGCAATATGAGGGGGGCTTGGCTGCTGGCACAGTACAGATGGGGGGCTTGGCTGCTGACACAGGTACACAATGATGCTGGGGCCTTGCTGGGGGCGCAATATGAGGGGGGCTTGGCTGCTGGCACAGTACAGATGGGGGGCTTGGCTGCTGACACAGGTACAGATGCTGGGGCCTTGCTGGGGGCGCAATATGAGGGGGGCTTGGCTGCTGGCACAGTACAGATGGGGGGGCAATATGAGGGGGGCTTGGCTGCTGGCACAGTACAGATGGGGGGGCAATATGAGGGGGGCTTGGCTGCTGGCACAGTACAGATGGGGGGGCAATATGAGGGGGGCTTGGCTGCTGGCACAGTACATATGGGGGCAATATGAGGGGGGCTTGGCTGCTGGCACAGTACAGATGGGGGGGCAATATGAGGGGGGCTTGGCTGCTGGCACAGTACAGATGGGGGGGCAATATGAGGGGGGCTTGGCTGCTGGCACAGTACAGATGGGGGGGCAATATGAGGGGGGCTTGGCTGCTGGCACAGTACATATGGGGGCAATATGAGGGGGGCTTGGCTGCTGGCACAGTACAGATGGGGGGGCAATATGAGGGGGGCTTGGCTGCTGGCACAGTACAGATGGGGGGGCAATATGAGGGGGGCTTGGCTGCTGGCACAGGTACAGATGGGGGGGCAATATGAGGGGGGCTTGGCTGCTGGCACAGTACAGATGGGGGGGCAATATGAGGGGGGCTTGGCTGCTGGCACAGTACAGATGGGGGGGCAATATGAGGGGGGCTTGGCTGCTGGCACAGTACATATGGGGGCAATATGAGGGGGGCTTGGCTGCTGGCACAGTACAGATGGGGGGGCAATATGAGGGGGGCTTGGCTGCTGGCACAGTACAGATGGGGGGGCAATATGAGGGGGGCTTGGCTGCTGGCACAGTACATATGGGGGCAATATGAGGGGGGCTTGGCTGCTGGCACAGTACATATGGGGGCAATATGAGGGGGCTTGGCTGCTGGCACAGTACAGATGGGGGCAATATGAGGGGGGCTTGGCTGCTGGCACAGTACATATGGGGGCAATATGAGGGGGGCTTGGCTGCTGGCACAGTACATATGGGGGCAATATGAGGGGGGCTTGGCTGCTGGCACAGTACAGATGGGGGGGCAATATGAGGGGGGCTTGGCTGCTGGCACAGTACAGATGGGGGGGCAATATGAGGGGGGCTTGGCTGCTGGCACAGTACATATGGGGGCAATATGAGGGGGGCTTGGCTGCTGGCACAGTACAGATGGGGGGGCAATATGAGGGGGGCTTGGCTGCTGGCACAGGTACAGATGGGGGGGCAATATGAGGGGGGCTTGGCTGCTGGCACAGTACAGATGGGGGCAATATGAGGGGGGCTTGGCTGCTGGCACAGTACAGATGGGGGGGCAATATGAGGGGGGCTTGGCTGCTGGCACAGTACATATGGGGGCAATATGAGGGGGGCTTGGCTGCTGGCACAGTACAGATGGGGGGGCAATATGAGGGGGGCTTGGCTGCTGGCACAGGTACAGATGGGGGGGCAATATGAGGGGGGCTTGGCTGCTGGCACAGTACATATGGGGGCAATATGAGGGGGGCTTGGCTGCTGGCACAGTACAGATGGGGGGGGCAATATGAGGGGGGCTTGGCTGCTGGCACAGGTACAGATGGGGGGGCAATATGAGGGGGGCTTGGCTGCTGGCACAGTACAGATGGGGGGGCAATATGAGGGGGGCTTGGCTGCTGGCACAGTACAGATGGGGGGGCAATATGAGGGGGGCTTGGCTGCTGGCACAGTACATATGGGGGCAATATGAGGGGGGCTTGGCTGCTGGCACAGTACATATGGGGGCAATATGAGGGGGGCTTGGCTGCTGGCACAGTACAGATGGGGGGGCAATATGAGGGGGGCTTGGCTGCTGGCACAGTACAGATGGGGGGCAATATGAGGGGGGCTTGGCTGCTGGCACAGTACAGATGGGGGGCAATATGAGGGGGCTTGGCTGCTGGCACAGGTACAGATGGGGGGGCAATATGAGGGGGGCTTGGCTGCTGGCACAGTACAGATGGGGGGGCAATATGAGGGGGGCTTGGCTGCTGGCACAGTACAGATGGGGCAATATGAGGGGGGCTTGGCTGCTGGCACAGTACATATGGGGGCAATATGAGGGGGGCTTGGCTGCTGGCACAGTACAGATGGGGCAATATGAGGGGGGCTTGGCTGCTGGCACAGTACAGATGGGGCAATATGAGGGGGGCTTGGCTGCTGGCACAGTACATATGGGGGCAATATGAGGGGGGCTTGGCTGCTGGCACAGTACATATGGGGGCAATATGAGGGGGGCTTGGCTGCTGGCACAGTACAGATGGGGGGGCAATATGAGGGGGGCTTGGCTGCTGGCACAGTACAGATGGGGGGCAATATGAGGGGGGCTTGGCTGCTGGCACAGTACAGATGGGGGGGCAATATGAGGGGGGCTTGGCTGCTGGTACAGTACATATGGGGGCAATATGAGGGGGGCTTGGCTGCTGGTACAGTACATATGGGGGCAATATGAGGGGGGCTTGGCTGCTGGTACAGTACATATGGGGGCAATATGAGGGGGGCTTGGCTGCTGGTACAGTACATATGGGGGCAATATGAGGGGGGCTTGGCTGCTGGTACAGTACAGATGGGGGGGCAATATGAGGGGGGCTTGGCTGCTGGCACAGTACAGATGCTGGGGCCTGGGGGCGCAATATGAGGGGGGCTTGGCTGCTGGCACAGTACATATGGGGGCAATATGAGGGGGGCTTGGCTGCTGGCACAGTACAGATGGGGGCAATATGTTGGGTGCTGGCACAAATACATGGGGGCAATATGATGGCTGTTGGCACTGGTACATGGGGGCAATTGGGGGCTTTTTTATGTGGCATGATAATTTTGATCCATCTAATGTGTGTTTCTGAGTACTGAATTATGTGAATAGTAGGTAGCTGAGTAGAGCAGAGTAGTTGTAAAAGGCACTAACAGTTGTAAATGTATTCATTAATTAAAATATATTTAATTACAATTGTATATTTTTACATACAGACACACGTAAACTAGTATCATCCTGCAAAAAAAAAAAAAAAAAAATATATATATATATATATTTGTCTGTTGCAGGATGATGCTAGCTTACTTGACCCCCCTTGGAAAATTTTCTGCGGACGCCCATGTCTGTAACAATGACACGGTGATTGGCCAGTCGCTGACTGCTCTTTTTATCTCAGTATTTTCTGTTATTTGATATCTCGATTTTACTAAAAACAAATAAAATTATTGAAAATAAATGACTGTGTTCTGTTGGCACCTAGCCTTCCTTGAGCAATAAAATCACTAAGTAAACAGACCCCTTAGAAGGAATTCTCATTCTATTATTTATGTCCTTATGCACAATAAGATGCCTAATAATACACACAATTTTAAGCCACATTAAGGTTAAAATCACGTATAAGACAGTCTCAAAAAAGATCAAGTTAACCACTTTGCTAATTTACCATCTTTTATTGGGATTATCACATATGCCCACTGTATATAACATGCAGAGATAATAGCAGGGATGCCAATGGCAGTGTTTGAAAAAGATTAATTCTGCCAACAGCTATCGAACAACTCTTTCAACAGTTCAGTTCCTATTAAGTTTTAATTGCTCCCCAAGCATTGACCCATTTAGGAGTGCACAAGAAAAAAAGATTTCTCTGCATTTACTTTGATGTTAAGAGTCAGCATTTAGATTGCCTCTGGCTCTTTTTTTTGTAGATTTATTCTCAATAAAATATGTTATGCTTTTATCACTGCCTCTTATCCTACTTTGGGAAGTTTTCTATCCATAATACAATTTTTGTACTAGCAAAATATTTTTGAAAATGAAATATCCAGGAAAACATGTATATTCTTTGTGTTATAATGCATCCATGTAAAGAAAATTAAAAAGCAAAATTGTTTGTTTTTCGTGTGTTGTTACATATATTATTTCACTTTTCTAAATGTTAATCTAAGAAAAATACAAATCATACATTGTAATAAAATTCTTCCTATCAGAGATGTTCAATTTAATGCAAATAAGGACTAGGATTAAAATAATAACATTGTATGACCTAGAGTTGCGGCCCAGTAATTGGTATCCCATGCATGTATGTATGCATGTATGTATGTATTTTAGAATGTTTTGCTGGGAATACATATTGTAACTACTAAATGAAGGAGTGGGGCAGTAGAAGGTTATAATAGTAGGCAGTCCCTCAATGTCAATAGGGAAGGATGGCTTACTCTGGAAGTCCATTTTAAGGGAGTGTGTAGTTGACTCAAGCCAATTTGGATGGTGAAAGGGATATTTAATGCTGCCAAGGGCCCCAGGGCAGCTACCTCAGAGAAGTGAGAGCCATTCTTATTAAAACTACTTAGGCCAGCTAGCAGTAGGACATATTTAGTTGAGCTCACCTTAATTAGTGAGAGGTAGGAGTAGCCCACTTATCTGAGATGCTGAGGCTCCACTGGATAGGAAGTAGGGTCCAGTACCCCAGCAGCACCTTACCAGTCATGGTCACACTGAGAGCTCTTTGTAAACAGCTATTATCTCAGGACCCCTTGTTTGTGCCTCATCTTAGCCTGGAAACCCCCTAGGCCAAGGGGGCTTCTGTATGAAGGAGAGTCGTATAAGATTGATCTTTATTTTATATATATGTATACACTGTAAGGACCAAAAAGTTGGGCTTTAAAAACACTTTTACAAGACCTGATGAGTGCTATGATTTGTTTACTTATTCATATATAGATATATACATCTCCATTATCCAGAATGCTGTTCCTGGGTTCAATAGAATAGCTGCAGTTAATTGCCTTTAGATATTACTCTGTTTATATGTGGGTTTTTCTGTATATGAGCTAACACAAATAGTCTCCCTGGCTGAGAAGTGTGTCGCTCTCTCATTCAGGGTATATAGATATAACATGATGTTGCACGTATGAAAATGAATTCAGAGTGCGAGGGTAGGGTAAGAGAAATAATTCCTTTTATTGCAGGGAGCAATATACACTTCTATACAAGTGCTTCAGTATACAAGTAACATAATATATTACTGTGCTAATAATACTGTTCTGGAAATATATATATATATACATATCTTGCTGCATAAAGGATCTCTAGCCAGCATTATCTACTGCGCAACATGTGCACTGATTCAGCAGGTCTACCTGTCTGGCTGCTGTAACAGGAACAGCCACTTAGTCCTGCACTTGGAAACTGGTGCATCAGGTAAAAGTTCCTACCTTAGCTTAACTTTGGTTCCCTCTGCAGTAGCGGAGCAGAAAGTGTTCCTGAAAAATAAAGGAAAACAATATTTAAGTAAGCAATGAACTTTTTTAAAAGCACACATTTTATTTGGGAGGGGGGTGCATATTGACCTTATACCTACTTCACTTGATATGTGAAAATGTTTGCAGTTATGCCTTTCTGTTCAAGTCACATATGTCAAAAACAAGGCCCGTGGGCAGAATCTGACCGTCTGGCTATTTTATGTGGCCCTTGGTTAACGTGATCGTCCAGCGTGATCAATTTCTATTTTCCTCACATAGTAACTACATAGTAGCAAAGACTAAGGGGCACATTTAATAAAGTACAACAGGTACGAAATACAAAAATTTTGGACATTTTTATACCATTGCGCAACTTTTTCATACTTTGCACAACTTTCTTGTACTTTTCATATTGTCGCGCCGAGTACAAAATGTTCGGATTCATTTAAGATTCGGTATCTTGACTTTCCTTGGGCCAGGTTGGAGCTGCAGAGTGCCATTGATTCCTATGGGAGACTTTCCTTGGGCCGGGTTGGAGCTGCAGAGTGCCATTGAGCCCTATGGGAGACTTTCCTTGGGCCAGGTTGGAGCTGCAGAGTGCCATTGAGCCCTATGGGGGAGACTTTCCTTGGGCCAGGTTGGAGCTGCAGAGTGCCATTGAGCCCTATGGGAGACTTTCCTTGGGCCGGGTTGGAGCTGCAGAGTGCTATTGAGTCCTATGGGAGACTTTCCTTGGGCCAGGTTGGAGCTGCAGAGTGCCATTGAGCCCTATGGGAGACTTTCCTTGGGCCAGGTTGGAGCTGCAGAGTGCCATTGAGCCCTATGGGAGACTTTCCTTGGGCCAGGTTGGAGCTGCAGAGTGCCATTGAGTTCTATGGGAGGCTTCCGAAATCATGCACAGAAGGATTAAAGTCGGAAAGGTTTTCCCGCCGGTTAAAATTGTTCGATACAAAAATTTCTTGACTTTTGGATCGCCAATACGATATTATAGTGACTATTCCAATTTTTTTGTAAGCATTTTCGTGATATTTGCGATCATCAGAAATGGTTGTATCTAATCCGAATTTTTCCCATTTCAGGATTCGAACTTGTACTTTCATAAATGTGCCCCTAAGTATCGGAATAAAAATATTCGGCCCATGACTTAGCCTGTGTTTTAGATTTCGGCCCCCTTATGTGATTGAGTTTGACACCCCTGGTTGTGAATCTTTTCCAATAGAAAGTTTCTGGCTGACCTTTTCCATCTCTGTACTTGACAGTTTCTTCAAGAGGTTTCTTTGTAAAGGTGAACATTACTCTACTCTCTCTTTCTCAGTAGGCGAGCAAGTTACAATCAGTGAGGGTATATCTTTATCCTATTTCTATACAGGATATCTGCATATCCTATTTTTTTTCATGCATGTAGACCGTTACTACATAATGGTGGCCTCATCACTTTATAGCAGACATCTAAGATGAACGAAGTAACCACTGCTCCTAATGTACCATGAACAAGCAAAATATAATTTTCTGCCCAATGACAGGATATAACTACTGGCTTCCCTGAGAACTGGACTGACCTTCTGTTGCTCATCACATTTGTATGTTGCTCATGATTATATTAAACCTGCATCACACTGTTTAAGGCTTGCGCTATTTAGAAAAGGCGGAAGCTAGTCACGTTGGCGTGTATTCATGTAAATGATCATAGTTCTCTGCTCAGTTTATTGCCAACATGATTTGATGTAGATAGGCAAATGAACAATGCTTATCTTTAATTTTTATGCATCCCAGTTTGAAGTCAGCATGCCTATTGATACTAATGAAAATGGTTGATGGGATTTGTGACTATATTAATAAAACCAATTCATCCAGAAGTCACTATCAGCAGGTTGTTCTGTTTCCTGGTAAGATGCACTAAACCAGCCGTTTTTCATAGTGCTTCCCTGCAGCGTCAAAATGAATACAGTTAATCAGATAGTAACCTCATTCTACAACCAGTGCAATTGTTTCAAATGGCTCAGATTTGTTACTGATAAGATAAAATAGCCATTTAGGATAGCTTAAAAACATTTTAATAGAACATTCTGCTGGGAACGACACAAATAATCACTGAAAGAATCCAAAGTAGCATTGTCATTCAGGACTTGATGTTTCTATGTTTTTAAATGATGCCCTAGATACTGGTTAAATTATTTAGAGATGTAAATCTATGGTCAATGATGTACTAATGAGGCACATGTGAATGGACTACTAATAATTACGAGTATTAACTCATAGAGTATAGAGTTACTATGTTATTATCAAGTAAAATAAAAATGCAAATGCAGAATTGCAGAATTTATTCTTCAACATGGATATAGTATTGGTGCTTTAGCTGAATCTTTTACGACCACAATTACAAGTCTACATATTTCATGTATATTTTTTTTTTTTATAACTCTTTTTATTGTTCAATACAGCATAGTTATCACATTATTGACAGTCTTTCTTTTCTTTTTGTTTTAATTAACATTGCTATCACATTTCGTTTGTATTGGTATATCACTTTAACCTTATTTGTTCTTTTACAGAGAAAGAAGAATAAGAAAGAGAAGATCGTCGTAGTGGTTTCTTTACGTTACCCAAGTGAGGGTGAAGAAAGGAGTGACAGGTAAGAACATATGGAAATATTCAGTAAACAATATTATGAAACAGTACAGGTTTTATTGTATAGACACTGGGTTTGCCTCTTATTTGTTTTGTGTTTGGTTTTCTTTTGGTGGTTATTAGCCAGTAGGGCCATATATTTCAGCCTATTGGTGTGAATCTGCCGTCAGGTGCATTTTGGCCTACTCTTTTGTTTTGGTATTCGAGCCATGGTCCCCAAATCACTTCAAATTGTTCTTGTTTGTTTTTGTTCCTGGCAGCTATTTTTTCCATTGCTGCTCTTGTGTCTAGTCCTTGTTTCATTTGGTTTATAATGTAGGGGCCTCCTGTTTTCCATTGTCTTGCTATATGCATTGTTGTGGTGTTAAATATTTGGAATAGGAGCTTCTTCCATGGAGACGGGATTTTTTCTGGTAGATGTACGAGCAGCGCAGTTTCTGGTTTGTTTGGTATTGGTCTTTGAAGGTCTATTGTTATTAGTTTGAATACTTGTTTCCAGAGTTCCATTACTGGTGGGCAATACCACCACATGTGTAGATGTGTCCCTTGTTGACCGCATCCTCTCCAGCAGAGATATTTCATGTATATTGAATTAATTTCCGAGATCCCTTATTCTAGATTCTGATTAGGTTACTAGTTAAAAGAGAAGGAAAGGTAAAAACTAAGTAAGCTTTATCAGAAAGGTCTATGTAAATAAAGCCATAAACACTATTAAAAGAAACACAAGATTTATTTTCTTCTTTTGTGTATACATGTTCTCCTGTGTCAGTCTTCCTTCTCTCAGCAAAATCATTCAGGGCACGGCTCAGTTTGCTCCTCTCTTCTCTCTGCCCCTCCCTTCTCCTCTTTCCCCTCCCATCATCTCTCTCCCTCTCTAATCTCTCCTCCACTCCAATCTCATCTCGCTTCCCTTTCCAACTGTGCTGTATAATCTTAGCTCCTAGCAGCTAGAGCTGTAACACAGAAGCTATTGAGGCTTAAATGGCAGCTGCTATCTTAAACAAACAGAAGGAGCTTCTAGGGCTGTATGTTAAAACATCATGCAGAATAAATATAGCCTTCTAGGTAATAATAAACAAAAGGAATTCTGGGAATGAATTCCAAACTCCTAAAAAAAATCCCATTTACATGGGTTTATCCTATAAACTAAAGCTGATGAGCCTCAAGAAAAGCGAAACCAGTCTGTAGTTGGGAATCTGATCAGCTATTATCCTGGCTTCAGCTTTAAAACCCAGTGGGCGAGCTTTAGCCTATAGGATAAACCCATGTAGATTTATTTTTTATTAGGAGTTTGGAATTCATTCCCAGAATTCCTTTTGTTTATTTGTATCTGCATGAGGCAGTCTCCTCAACCTAAATGATTTGTTTGTTAAACCACACGGTGACTCTACCTAAGCTGATCATAAAACCCTGCACTGCACTGATGAGCCTCAAGAAAGGCGAAACCGGTCTGTAGTTGGGAATCTGATCAGCTATTGTCCTGGCTTCTGCTTTAACCCAGTGGGTGAGCTTTTAGCCTATAGGATAAACCCATGTAAATGGGATTTTTTTTTAAAGAGTTTGGAATTTATTCCCAGAATTCCTTTTGTTTATTTGTATCTGCATGAGGCAGTCTCTTCAATCTTAATGATTTGTTAGGTGATAATAATGAACTCTATGTTAACTTTATGTTAATGCATTGATAAAGCTATTCACTATATGTTTATACATTTTTGTACTGTTTCTATGATGTATAGTAAGGATGGGGGTCATTCAGCCAGGCAGTTCTTTAACTCGGTAAGCAAATATTCTCAGACTAAGCTTCTTGCATCTTTACCATCACTTGAGAAGAATTGTTGGCCAAAGGCCTTTACTTCACTCCCAGTCATTTACCAGCTTTTTGGGAGCTGTTTTAGACCTCCCTGAATGTTTTGAGTTTATTTTGTTTTTTAATATGTGATGTAATAGGCTTCCCAACTCTCTATGAACTGGACCTTTCAATAATTTTCTAATTATCTAGGGCCTTTCCATCACCCATTGGTTGAGGATTTTTTATCATCCATGCAAAGAGACCATCTGATTTATGTCCCCTATCACCTTGTCAAGGACTTTCTATATTTATATTGTCAAGAGCTTTCTTTATATTTAGCCCAGCATGCAGGTACTTTCCATCTCCTAGAAGATTTCACTTTCATGTATTTTCTTATTTTAATATTTTTATTTTTATGAAAGCCTATTCAGGACTTAAAAAACCCATTGCAATACAATTCATGTTTATACTGTGTTACTAAATCTGTCCGGGGTTTCATTTTTAATATAAATATTACCTGTCACAATTGTAAATGAAGCGAGAAAAGCTTAAAGTAAATCTGAAGGATGCACACAATGTTAAAGCAAACCTAGGTACAATATGAACTTTGTTTTCCAACACAGCAATTATTTTTATGCTCACCTCACACTTAGGTTTTAATTTCCTCATAAGCAATTTTATGAGTTTTCTTAAAAGTGATTGAAAATCAATAGTGATGAAAAGCAATTGGATGTATTAAAATCAGAGTGCAAAACCCTTTATGCAATAACTGCTTACGTTATTTTCGTTAACTTAATAGAGAACAAACACTGATACAAAAACACATTAATAATGGATTCAAAGGCAACATGATAATAAAAATCTGGGAAACCAAATTAACTTTACATTTTAAACTTTATTTATGCAGACCATAGAAAAAATGAAAGTGCTTTGAAGCTGTAATACCAGGGAACTAAAACAACAATGTCATCTGACTGGGTATCACTAAAAACTAAAATTGTGCATTGAAATGGCTCATTGGCAAATACTTTTTGCTGTGATATTTCAAACCTTTTGCTCTTTTAAGAAGTGCATTGTGACCTCAGGTGTCGTAAAAAAGTAAAACTCTGCAAGTCCAGCTTTCTGTACAGTTAGGATACCACATGTACACTGTTTTTAGTATACCTACAGTATATATTATACTTATACAGGTATGGGATCCGTTATCTGGAAACCCGATATCCAGAAAGCTCCGAATTAAGGAAAGCCTGTCTCCCATAGACTCTATTTTAATCAAATAATTCAGATTTTTAAAAACAATTTCCTTTTTCTCTGTAATAATAAAACAGTACCTTGTAATTGTTCCCAACTAAAATATAAATAATCCTTATTGGAGGCAAAATAATCCTATTGGGTTTAATTCATGTTTTATTGATTTTTTTAGTAGACTTAAGGTATGAAGATCCAAATTACGGAAAGACCCCTTATCCAGAATACCCTTGGTCCTGAGCATTCTGGATAACGGGTCCTATACCTGTATTAATATTCTAGATGTTAAATAGATAGACGCTTCCGTTCCCTGTTACGCCTTTTGTATTGACATTCCCACCCCTTCTTACACCTCCTGTTTGTGCCTATATATTACCCACCTGCTTAGACTGTAAGCTCAATGGGCCACTTCCTTCCTCCCATGTTTCTTATGACATGATACATAGAGGCCCATTTACTAAAGGTCATTTTTTTTTTTTGACAATTCATATTTTTTTCATGCAAAAATACATGATTTTTTCGCCATTTATTATACGATAAAACGGCAACATATCTGCAAGTAAAAATATGCCATCTAAAAGCCGTTGAGGTTATGTAGAAATCAGTGGCAGCTGTCTTTTTTCAATTGGCTAATCTTTCTTTGTGTTGTAATTTTAGAGGTTTTTTTGTGCGACAAATCGAAAATTTGTGTTTTTCACATTTCTCTGTGTTTTTTTCATTTGTGCTTTTTTTTCAGACTGTTTTGATAAATTTCGTTGGTGGTTGTAGAGAAAATTAGTTAATTTGTGGTTTCAAAAACCTCTAAAACCACGAAAACCAGAATGCTGGCAAATGGGCCTTAAAAACTTTGCATGGTTGTGTATTTACATTTAAAAATTGTGTTTTTTTTTTCATCTGTACTATTAATGTACTGTAAAATCTACACCTCTGTAAACACAAGTACTACTATATAAACATATATAGCTATATCTCTCTCTATTTGAAAAAAACTGATATCCAGAAAGCTCCAGATTAAAGGAGAATTAAAGTTTAACTAAAGAATTAGGGCAGAAATATTTTGTGCTTCTGTACCAGCCCAAGGCACCCACAGCCCTTCAGCAGGGAAGATCTGTGCCCCCAAAGATGCCCCAGTAGCCCCCCATCTTCTTTTCTGCTGATTCCCTGCCCATAATCTGTGCTGCTGTCACTTACCTGAGCTTAGGGGCCCACTCACAATTTACTGCATATATAGAATATATATGTCACAGTTTATTAATCCAGTTTATTAGGACATACAACCAGTGCAATTAGCACAAGAATTGAATAATCAGCCCTGTTGCATGAGCTTTTATAACAGGCCAACCTCATTTTCTGCTTTGCAGAAATGACCCCTAAACATAACTTCTCTGCAGCTGCCCAGAGCGCACTGAGCATGTGCAAAATCCAAGACTGGGAGTTCCTGTGACAGCTTTGAAGGCCTGAAAAATTACTGCTTGTAAAGGTACCTGGTGGTCAGCCGGGACGCCCGCTGCTTCCTGTGCGGGGGTGCCCGCCATCTTCTGCGTGTATGTGCGTGTGTCCTTCTGGTTTTGGCACATGCCTTTTCGCTTGACGTGCGCTATGTGAAGTCACTTTTACCCTGAAATTTAAATTTTTAAAGATCCTGCATTCCTGTACTCTTTGCCCAATATAGGTAAATTCTAGATTGTTTCTGGGTGCGTTCCTGTGCTGATTCCTGTTCTGATTCCTGTGCTTTGACTCCTGTCTGTTCCTGACCATTGCCTTATCACTGCCTGAACTGACCTTTGCCTGTTTCTTGACTATTCTTCACCTCCGATTTTGTACTGTCCTAACTATTGTTGCTGACCTCGGCCTATCCTTTGGCCACGCTAATCCGTTCCCTGTTTCTCCTGCTACACAATTTGGTTCCCCTGCTTGTTCAGAACTCTCGCCTTGGGTCTCCTGGTGGCATCAGAGTAGCGAAGGGCCCCTCCTGACATGAAAAGTGGCTTTTATAGGCAGAAGTGTGAGCAGTAACTGGACCCTAGGTGTCTGTTCTGGGTTTTGGGATACCAATCATGACACTGCTACAGAGATGCTGAAGCTTTAGACTAAGTTCTTTAGAATAAGGTCAACATATAAAATATGGAATTTTTAGCTATATTTATTTTTAGGGTTTAAATCTCCTTTAAGGTGAGGCCATCTCCCATAGGGTCCATTTAAAAAAAACCAAAAAACAATACTTTTTCAATTATCTTGTTTTTCTCTGTAATAATAGTTATATATAATAATAGTTCCTTGCACTTTATCCCGTCAATCCCATTGGATGTATTTAATGTTTCATTTTTGTTTAAGCAGGTTTTAGGCATGGTGATCCGAATTATGAAAAAACAACCTTACCAAAAATCCAGTTCCTAAGCATTCCATTCCAGATAACTGATCCCATACCTGCAAAATGTACATGATTCTGGATTCTGACTTCATTGTTACATATATATATAGACATATATAGGAAGCATGTAACTCATAAAGGAAACTAAATAGGCACAATATATGCATACTATTGAATTTTAACAGATGAACTCAACAGACTTAAAAGTTCCCAGGTTTTATCTGTATTGTGCATTCTTTTTATGCCCCCCCCATAGCCACTATGTCATTGTCTAAGAGAACTGGTTGTCGCAACAACTTTGTCCCATCAACCTGAGATGGAGTCTTAAATTTTGTACCCTGTCACATTTAATATATTTAGTATAGTTATGATCTTGTCAGACTCCATCAAGCCATTATGTGGACCACGGGTCCCTGAAATTTTGGATTTTTAGAGTAAACAAACTGGGGAGTAATATTATGCTGGAATGGTTTAATTGTATGCAGTAAATATATTGAATTTCTCATATTAATAATTCATCCCTTATTAATAATCCAAAACTAGAATTGTAATATTCTGGGATTCTGGGGATACTAAGGGTTAGCTACAAGCAGGGTTATAGAAATAGAGGGAGCAAGCCTCATGGCTGCAGAGAGGTTTTCAATGGGAAAATTGGGGGGTTCGGTGCAGCGCCACAAAAAGACGGGGGGGCGGAATCTCTAAGAAAAGCACAAGCAACCTGCTCCGCTATAGGGGAAGAAGTGTAGGGAGTTGCAATGCCCATTCCACGCGTACGACCCCAGGCTACAAATGGGAGGGGGAGTTGGTTATGGGTTATGGCCTATTTGGCCAATAGATGACACTAAAAATGATTATTATTTTAGTACATAGTAATAAAAAATGTAAAAAGGTGGTGGAGGTCTAGGTTTCATTATTTGTCAGTGCTGGGACTTGAAATGTATTCCAATATAGTTCCCTTATTTAGTTGATTTCCTACAGGAAACCAGCAGCAAGAAGCCCAGGAAATAGATTTGCAATCATCGATTAACAAAATTACTGTGTTTCGACTCTTGAAATGGTGAAATTTTACAGAAATGCATTAAAATCAGTGCCCATTGCTTTTACACCAAATGCATTGGAGTTATTTGGCATATTTATCCATGTTTTTTTCTCCCGCCAAAGGAATTGAAGTCAGTGTGTGTTTTTTCTTGTGATTTTTTCCCTGTGGAAAAAAACATATGGCAAAAATCTAGCTCAGATGAACTAAATCTGTATCAGGTGAAAATACTTGTTTATCCCTCTTTACACTGTAATACACACAGAGCTGCTGGTACCTGAGTTCTAACAGAGCAAGGTGCTTAAAACTGGGTCATACCCGGGAAGGGGGATCAGTGAGGAGCCAATGATCACGCAGCACCAGGGCATTTTTCAGAGACAAGAAACCAGATGTCAGAATCTAACTAAATAACTGGAACACTCAAACTGAATTTCATAGAATTGGCAAGAACGCCAACAACCACCAAACCAAAATCTGTTTGCTCAGGCAATGAGCCGACGGGGGAAGGAATAAGCCCCCTTTAGCAGCCGACTGGACAATACTCTACTGCTAATTCCTATCCTGGCTGAGCTGATTCCCCGGCAATTGGTTTCTAATTCAAGTTTCTGAAACTAGAATATTTGTGATTTATTAAACACAAAATAGTTCGAATAAATAGATCAACGTTTTGCAAAGGATAATGAAAAGTAGAACGTGATTTTAATGTGATCAAGTTATTTTACATGATTTGAGGGATCAATATGTTCTCCAGACATGGCCTTTTCTCTGCATTCATCCTTCTTTCCTCCATATTATATCTTGCTATGTCTACGTCCAGGACTTTTCCCATGATGCAGCAGTTCTCTGGAATTGCCTTCCTCATCCCACGATACATTTCCAGAAACCATTTCCTGATAACGGTCCTTTTTGTGCTAAGCAGGGTGATGGGGGGCAGGTAGGAAGGCAGTAAGGCAGGGGCTAGTTATACCCCCTGGCACTTCGCTCTACTCACTATAGAATTCCTTCCACTCTTACTACTGCTGAATAAATCGCTCAACTTGTAACTGGGTTACACCTCTCATTATTCAGTAGGATTTACACTAAACATACATTTCAGAATGCCCTTCAGCTAATTTAATCACCTAAATATTACAACAAACATGTAAACAAGCATTTTTTTTTGCAAAGTCAGCGCATCTTTCACATAGAGAAATGTTTCCTTATTAAGTCTGGAAATGAAATGAATCAAATGATGATTACTACATTGGTGCAATACATAGTTACATAGTTAAGTTGGGTTAAAAAAAGACCAAAGTCCATACTGTATATAGAACTAGAGAGGTACATTTCCTGAAGAAAATGTGAGTGGTGCTTGCCGTGGCAAAACTCGTGCCCCTTCTGGGGCAATTAACTGCCCACCCCTCACAAAAGTCATAGCCCCCCATTGTCGAATAAGCTGCACGGTTTGATACCTCATTCATGGGTCTACGACAATCGGTGGTTAATTGCCCCCTGCTGGGGCAATTAACCTCCCACCCCTCAAAAATGTCATAGCACCCCATTCCCGAATAAGCCGCACGGTTTGACACCTCATTCATGGGTCTACGACAAACGGTGGTTAATTGCCCCCTGCTGGGCAATTAACCCCCCACCCCTCAGAAAAGTCATAGCACCCCATTCTCGAATAAGCCGCACGGTTTGACACCTCATTCATGGGTCTACGACAAACTAGTTATTTGCCAAAATCCCCATTATAAGTCAATGGGGCAAATTTGGGGACCTCTCTTGCCCCGGGGGTAAAACTTATACCCTTGTGCGGGGTATCTTCTGACACAGGTTGCAAACCTCTTCAAATGTGGTAAATTTCACGTTTTTAAAAAAATCCCTCTCTGCGCTACAATCCGTCAAAGTTGGCCTCAATGTTAAGTCAATGGGATTTTTTGGGCTTCGCAAGCACCACTAATTATACTGACTTATCTATACACTAACATACATAAACTACATATATACAAAACAATCCTATTGGGTTTAATTAATATTTTATTGATTTTTTAGTAGACTTAAGGCACAGAGATCCAAATTACGGAATACCCTTGGTCCCGAGCCATTCTGGATAAGGGGTCCTATACCTGTATCACAATAGCTTTTTTTCCAAAGAATCCAGTAGAAAAATGAAGCTACAGTATTTTGTCTGTGGAGATCTTGATGGACTATTATCATTGGACCATATGGATATTATTGACCATTTACCATCTATGTAATTACTTGTATGCTTATTACTTCAAGAGCTTATACTTTGTAATAAATCATCACAGAGCTTTTTCTACTGAATCACTGTGTCCCACTCTTTCCTACATTTATATCTTTATCTTTATCCCCAAGATGCTTACCCTAAACAAATAAAAGTCTAGTGTGAGGTTTTGTATCCTTGGCGATAACTGCCAAATCCAGGCTACACTTTCCCTGTAACAATGTCACATGTCACATGATGAGAGTTGACTTGACTTCTCAGGATTTGACAGTTGGTCCAGTCCGTTGGTTGCCATTGTGGTGAGAGGTAAGCCTGATTTTTGTTGCTAAATAACTCTGATTTTAGCTAAAAAAGAGAGTGGAAATAGCGGGGTGATATCCCCCAGACTATCTGATGTTGCTTTTCTTACTGGTTTTAGTGAATCTGGAGACATTTCCCCTAAAATAAGCTTTGAAGATGCCTATAAATGATAAACACAAAATGGTTTCTTCCAGACTTATGTTCTCTCACCTTGTCCTGTCAGCTCTGTATTGCACCCTTCTATCCACGAGAGGGAGAGGGCTAATGTTTGCTTTATCTATGCAGTAATGGATGTGTACAGGTAGAGAACAGAAGCAACTTGCTTGCACTCCATTCAATCAGACATTCACTTTGCTAATATTTATACTTTTGTTTGCAACTAATTATGGTCGGGACAGGCTCCTTAGAGTTTTGCCCCTCTGCCCCAGGTATATGCCCCACTCTTATGGACCAACCTGAACATGTATCTGAATTTAAAAGAATAAATACCAATATTTTCTCCTGTTACAGAATAACATTTATAAGTAAGTCTTGTGCACTTTCCCTTCAATTGCCCTGGCTGTGGGGGGCAATAAGGTGAATGACAGGGGCAATATTGAATAAAACAATGTTTATTGCTACTCCTTGCTGTTACCCTATAATATACAGGCCTGTGGCCTAGTTGCCCCCTGAGCACGTACTGCCCACATGTCACATGCTTTGGGCTCCCAGCCCCCTAACCAGTTGTTTAATTATCTCCATGCCCTGCATTAAATGTTCCCTATGTCGGGGGGTAATTATCAACACTGGGTCATTGCAACCAATCATATTTGTGTTTTCATAGTTCTACCTGCAGTTAGCAACAAAGCTGAGCGCTGATTGATTGCTATGGGTTACTGCCCAGGTACAATCTTGCCCAGTGTTAATAAATAAGCCCAACTGTATTTGTTCGCTTTTCACTCACTATGGACACAGGGCCTAATTTACAATTCTTTACTAGTGGAGGGGGATCAGTCTAAATGAGGGGGTCTGAAATTGTGGGGATGCCTTCCTCTGTATTTCATTGGAAATATTAAGTGCTAAATGCATTAACCCTGAAGTTGACTTGTACTTTTTATTCCCTTCTCTATACAGATTGCTACAGTGCGCGACTGGCTGTGGTTTTTTGCGGTTTCGGCGCTTTCACCAAATTTTTTTGGATTGTCATTTTTTTCTGGCTTTCCTTTAGTTCACTTTTTCCATTCTTAGTTGAACTTGAGGAAAGCCAGCAGCTACTGAGGGGCCCCTTGGGGTACTCGGCCTTGGGCCGGACCCTCTGTCCGAACCTTTTGGTTCTTTTACCATCTTCTGATAAGATCTTTTTTAAAGGTAATCTAGCAAATCCAGTTGATTCAGTTCATGATTTTTTCTAAAGGAAGTCTGCTCTAAATTTACTGGGGGGGCAATTTGTTAGGTTACTTATCTCTTTCCTGGGCTTGAGCTGTTTTTATCAAAATGGGCACCAGCCCAAGGTAGTTTTCTGTAGGCCGGGCTGCCCCGTCTTCCCACAGCTTCCCAGCATCCCCTGGGCCTTAGTCAGACTTGGGGCAAGTGCAGTACAGAACTTTTCTATAGAGTTCCACATGTACCAAGTCTGGGCTGCAGGGGATGCTGGGAAGAAGCTGGGGAAATGGTGGCAGCCCACTCTGCAGAAAACTACCCTGGGGCATAAAGCTCAGGCCTTTCCCTCTGTAGCATTGAAGTTAAGAAATGCACCAACTCATGGATTCAATTTCAGCATTTTGAGAGTCATTGAGTCGCTTTCCTGAGTTGCTCCTGGGAAACAAACAGGGGGAATACTGGGAATTTAACCTGTAAGTCCTTATGCCTAATGTACTATTACAGAATAAAGGAGCAGACAAAGGGGTTTGGGAGGGTAACTGCCCCTTTCATGGCATATTAGTATATGTGAAACTCTTTGTATTGCTGTACCTAATATAATGCTCATTTGTATCTGTGCCTTTAGATTTCCATCGCTCATTAGAATGGCGTCGTTTGAGGTAATTCCTCTGTTTCTTTTGTACAAAATCCTTTCTCGTCAGAGTCACTGTTTCCCTGTCACTATTCCATAGAAGCTCCCCTTAAGCAGCTCTCTGTCTGTCTGTCTGCACCTCTCCCACTTCTGTCACTGCTTCCTTTTATTCATATGGGCAGGAGCTGCCATACCATTTACCTGTGTGCAGATATAGCAGCCAACAGGCACCCAAAGCAGCACTATGGCAGCTCCCACGTATATGTATAAAGGCTGAGCAGTCCTGTTGTGCACAGTATGCCTTCCTTAGTATAAACACCATCCTACAGTTACAGCGCTGATACTATTCTGCTAAACAATATACACATTGTCCCACAATTAGAGCTCTTCACCTGACACATCTTGCCTTACTATACACACTATTCCACAGAGTCCATCTTGCCTCACCATACACATATTCCCACAGATACAACATCATTTTTGCATTGTGTCCCTAATGCGCTTTTCCTTTCACTTACAGATGCTCTACGCCATTTTAGATGACTTCAGGGCGGACTCTGATGATTTTGAAGCCCTTGCATCCTATTATGGTAAAATCCTATATTAATCATCAGTTCCTTAAGTCGCTGTGCTTGTCAGTAGGATACAGGCTTTTCCCCAACATAGAGTCCCAGTAATCCCAGTTACCTTCAGCAGCTTTATGTGGTCTTATACTTACCTTGCCAATTGTGGGTACATAACTATGGCTGGTTGCTATGGAGGGCCATAGCAACCGCATAGTTAATGTATAAGTTGGATTATATTGTTGCTTCTTAATGCCCAGATTCTGCTTTATTGCGACTGATTTAGTCTATTATGTTGGTTTTCCTTATTTTATTGCACCTGGTTTTGTTAGGGTTTCTTTATTATTCGTATTTACTTGCCTACAAATGGCGAATTGAAAGGCAAATGCGTTCCAGAGAACTTTTGCATATACACAAATGCTCTGCGTGATTATTATCTTAGGACATGAGGGTATATTTCTGTGTATCACTTCTTTCTGCCTTTTTTGATTTTGTATACCCTAATGAAGACCCTCGACAGGTCAAAATGCTGTGGGCTTATGCATTCATTTGTTGTATTGTACTTTAGACCAATAAATTCATTCTTTTATGTTCTTTATTCGTGAGTGTGTGGCGGTGCGTCTGTGGCACTCTGGGAAACAGTGTTCCTTTAAGTCAAAATGTAACAGATAGGAAAAGTGCCAACATGGTGTTTGTAATGGGCAAAGGTGGCGTTAGTTTATTATATGTGAATTCCTCTCCCCCTTTAGCTCAGTGTTTAATACTAATGTGTTTCCCTTGCAGAACATCACTACAGGCGCCGGTACGGAAAGATTGTGGACCTGTAAGTAAAACCAAAATGATCTTATTATATGTTGGGAATCATTGAGATATGGGGGAATTGCAACATTTTATTAATGCTTAATGGGATTTTTCTTTCAGAGAACACTTTCTCATAATGTACATGGTGGATCCGAGAGTTACAGATAAGAGGAACATCCCGGACTATCTGGCAATGATCCACTTTATGGTAAGGAGTTTAGATAAATTGATAAATAGGGAATAAATAGGTTTAGATTGCCAGCTCTTGTCCCAGCATATTTTATGCCTAAATCTTTGTTTCACATGATTAAAAATGGCACATGGCTTAAGATACGTAGCCACAGTGTTCATAAGGCTAATATGTGAGGGCTCAGTCTTCCTAAAGTCCCTGCGACTACAGAAGGAGCTGGAAATGGTACGATCCATGCGAGTCCATTTGGAATAATGAAGTGGCCTATAGTGATATTGCAGCCGAATGGTAATTGCACAGTGGCGCTGCCTCATATTTCTGCCTCACAGCTGCCACTGAGATGGTATTGCTGCTGCACTTTCATTGTAAATGAGCCCCTAGGAGTCAGTCAGGGAGTCACAATTATAATGAGGAGGCAGATAAGACACTGGGATCCAGCCCTTCCTTTATAGGTCTGATTCCAAGAGGAATAGCACTGATCCATAGATTCCTTTCTCACCCTTGAACTTTCTTTTATGTTACAGGAACAACTAGAAGAGTTAGAAAGGGAATACCGCGTCCTCTGCACCGAACGGTTGCTGACTCCTGTAAGCATCATTATTATTATTATAGGAGAGGTTATTATTCACTATATGTCTCTGTAACAATAAGGAACATTATTATTCACTGTATGTTTTGCTTTCTGGGGGGGCTTCTAAATTCACCCACCTACAGTAAGTGCCATTTTCACCGGAAACAATAAAACTGTTGCAATGCAGTATGGGGTGATGCCCAGACACTGCATACAGTTTTGTTACCCACGTGGGCACAATAATGGCATTGGTACAAAGCAGCGCTTAACATTTACTCTCTTCTCCCACAGTACACACCAGAAGAGCGACTGTTACGGTGGGAGTATTTAGAGATCCTGCGACTTCAGAACGTAAGTTCCCTGATCACTTCCCCTGATGCTTTTTTGGGTATTTATTGCCATTTCTGCAGGATTCATGCAATACTTTTAGGGAACATTAACCTGGGTTTGTGCCAATATTCGCAGAAAAAGAAGTATTAGTAACCACTTCCTACATATTTGCTTTGATCAGTTTATTGCAGACAGGGTAATTGTATATGAGGTGCTTTTGGGGCATTTTGCGAGACTTACAATACCACATGTCCCTTTAGGATTTTCTATTTATCTGCTACTGACTATTAAGGAAACACACATATACCTACCAGAGACCAGGCACTACACTCCCCCCAGGGTATCCCACCCCCTCACTGCCCTCCCTGTATAAAGGAACTATTGGCACCATCTATACAGGCATAATCATAACTGTCTCCTTTCTTTTCCCTTTGCTCCTACCCTTGTGCCTCCCCTGCACTCGCAGACCGTCAGATCTCTTCTTCTGCCCATTATTTTAAACATCTGGGAGAAGGAGAAGGAACTGCTTAAAGCTGCCAGGTATGTATTTTGCAAATTACACTTTCCGTTCCAGTTATTAACACATAAGATCAATATATTTACTTTTTTCCTTATGTGAATGTGGGTGCTTTGGCCACTTTCATAATAAAAACAATTGAATCTTTAAGAAGCTGCTTTTCTAGGTGCCTACAGCCATAGCATGGATCTCAGTTATTGCTGACATGCCAATACATGCTTTTAATCTACTTATGAACATATTAAGGGAAGCCAAAAACAATTCTAGATCTGGATTATACACATACTAAGGGGGATGCACAGATGGAGCAAGATAAACTGAAGCACCTTGCATGTATAACTAGATCCCTTGCCCAATAAAATGTATGTCAGTCTATCAATTTAGTCTGACCAGCTCATCCAATATACCCAATGTCCCCCCACCTAAAAGGGGTTGTAGTTGTTTTCTAAACGGTGCCATCCCTCCTCATTGGGGTGAAGCCTATCTCAATGGCAAAGCATAAAACCTACTCAGCTCAGTAACTGCCCTATTTTTACCTTAGGGACAGCTGTGTAGCAGGATAAGCGTAAGCAAAGGAGCCCTTGCCCAATAAAATGTATGCCAGTCTATCAATTTAGTCTGACCAACTCATCCAATATACCCAATGTCCCCCCACCTAAAAGGGGTTGTAGTTGTTTTCTAAACGGTGCCATCCCTTCTCATTGGGGTGAAGCCTATCTCAATGGCAAAGCATAAAACCTACTCAGCTCAGTAACTGCCCAATTTTTACCTTAGGGACAGCTGTGTAGCAGGATAAGCGTAAGCAAAGAAAATAAGTGTAAAATATTTCTCCAGTGATAAGAGTTCCAAAACGTTGATCCAATCAATGCTTCGGAAGCAAATTACAATACTGATTTTTTTTCCACTTTAGGACCAGGGAACAACAACGACCTCCTGCTGCAGAGGACTTAATAGCCACTCAAAAAAAGCCTCCTGCTGCAGAGGAGGTAATAACATCTCAAATAGAGCCTCCTGCTGCAGAGGAGGTAATAACATCTCAGATAGAGCCTCCTGCTGCAGAGGAGGAAACAACATCTCAAATAGAGCCTCCTGCTGCAGAGGAGGAAATACCTCAAATTGAACCTCCTATTGCAGAGGAGGTAATCACATCTCAAATAGAGCCTCCTGCTGCAGAGGAGGTAATAACATCTCAAATAGAGCCTCCTGCTGCAGAGGAGGTAATAACATCTCAGATAGAGCCTCCTGCTGCAGAGGAGGAAATAACACCTCAAATAGAACCTCCTACTGCAGAGGAGGTAATCACATCTAAAATAGAGCCTCCTGCTACAGAGGAGGTAATAACATCTCAAATTGAACCTCCTACTGCAGAGGAGGAAATAACACCTCAAATTGAACCTCCTACTGCAGAGGAGGTAATCACATCTAAAATAGAGCCTCCTGCTACAGAGGAGGTAATAACATCTCAAATTGAACCTCCTACTGCAGAAGAGGTTATCACATCTAAAATAGAGCCTCCTGCTACAGAGGAGGTAATAACATCTCAAATTGAACCTCCTACTGCAGAGGAGGTCATTTCCACTGAAGAACCTCTAGGCACCGAGAAGATAATAAACATCAGAGAGCCTCAATTTGCAGAGGAGGAAATAAATGAGCAAGAGGAGCCTCCAGCTGTGGAGAGACTAACCTGGGGCAGACGGGTACGCCGCGCCATCGCTAGAAGGTTGCAGAGGATTTCGGTAATGTATCTGTGTACTGCCAATCTCTTTTCATCTGCAGATGCACCATGTTAGCCAGTGCAGCTCTGCTTCACTTAAGGGTATATTTATCATGCTGTATAAAAAGTGGAGTGAAACATTACCGGTGATGTTGCTCATAGCAGCCAATCAGATGCTTTGCTTTGGTTTTCTAACTATTGAAACTAATTGCTGATTGGTTCCCCTGGGCAACATCACCGATAATGCTTCACTCCGCTTTTTACACAGCATGATAAATATACCCCTAAATGTCATTCCATTCACTCAGGAGGCCTGCACAAATGATCAAACAATAGAAAGGCGGCCATTGCAAGCATGGCAACTCCTACACCTGGCTGCCCAGTGTATTGCTGTCCTTAGCTTGAACTAGGTGGCTGACTCTGAGTAGAAATCTGGCCAATTATATAGATATCACTGCTGATTCCCTAGTAGGCCAATGAAAGGGGGGAGATATGGTAATTCTCATTGGGCTGCTGTAGTGCTGGCTTGGAAATGGATTTTCCCATTGGAAACTAGTCAGGCACTAGGTGATCAATACAGAGATTAACAGTGCCACCCCAGGTAGCTGATATGCGGTAGAACCAGACTAAACCTTTTCTATCCTCAAACAACAATGTGTCTATAATTTATTCCTATTTCAATAATTTCTAAACTATTCCTCCTTTTTTTTCAGCACTCCGCCAGAAGAATTCTCAGGGGGATCTGCTGCCATCAACCTCCCCCTGCTCCCTAATTCCCTACCCTGCACATCATTACACAAGCATCCACCCACTTGTAAGAAGGTGAAAATTGTGTGTTAATTTGTATGTGGGAAAGTGTTGTTACTTGGTATGACCACTAGGTGGCAGCAGAATTTAGTTAATGTTTATTGGGATTGTATAAGTGTAGTTCACACCCCGACCACTAGAGGCAGTGTGGGGCAGAAGGTATAAAAAAAGGGGACCACACCCAGAATTAAGGGTCTTTGTGGGAGAACACGGAAGAGGCCAGCTGAAGGAAAAGAAGAACCACCTGTAGGGTAAGGAAAGGGTAGAACAGGGCAGCTGAAAGTGGAGCAGGCACTAGGTGTCTGAGTCAGGGTTATGTAGCATGGGCCGCCTATTGCCCCAACCAGGAGAGTAGAGGGAAACAGTGTTTCCAGTGGATCATCCACAGAATAGGGACCCAAGCGGATAGGGGTAGGCTACAAGAGGGCTTGTTGAGCTTCGACTAGGAGTCTGCCAGTAAAATTCCTGGTGGAATAGCAAAGGGGCACCGCAGGGAGTGCTGGATTGCTGAGCCAGGTGGGGACAGGAGATCCCACTGAGACTGGGGACAGTGGTGAAGAGCCAAAGGTAGCTACCAGAGGTAGTCCCCAGATAGCTACCTTTGGCTCTTCACCACTGTCCCCAGTCTCAGTGGGATCTCCTGTCCCCACCTGGCTCAGCAATCCGGCACTCCCTGCGGTGCCCCTTTGCTATTCCACCAGGAATTTTACTGGCAGACTCCTAGTCGAAGCTCAACAAGCCCTCTTGTAGCCTACCCCTATCCGCTTGGGTCCCTATTCTGTGGATGATCCACTGGAAACACTGTTTCCCTCTACTCTCCTGGTTGGGGCAATAGGCGGCCCATGCTACATAACCCTGACTCAGACACCTAGTGCCTGCTCCACTTTCAGCTGCCCTGTTCTACCCTTTCCTTACCCTACAGGTGGTTCTTCTTTTCCTTCAGCTGGCCTCTTCCGTGTTCTCCCACAAAGACCCTTAATTCTGGGTGTGGTCCCCTTTTTATACCTTCTGCCCCACACTGCCTGTAGTGGTCGGGGTGTGAACTACACTTATACAATCCCAATAAACATTAACTAAATTCTGCTGCCACCTAGTGGTCATACCAAGTAACACCACTTTCCCACATACAAATTAACACACAATTTTCACCTTCTTACACACTTACCTGCTCACTGCCTACTTAACACAAACTCCCAGTCACCCCTAAAACTAAACACAACTACACAACTGCCTGCCCTCCCACCCCTCCACACAAGTGCCCAACCCACCCACCTACCAATACTTCCCCCCACACACAGACCACATATAGCCCTGATCCAGGGATCAATACCGACTGCCGTTTCTAGGAGTCAGGAAGGAATTTTTACCCTCAGTGCAAATTGGCCTAGCACAGAGGTTTTTTGCCTTCCTCTGGACCATTGGCTATTAGGAATGCCCCACCCAAAATACATTATTTTTCAATAAATCCTGTGTCCACCAACAGGTTTCCCCATAAACATGTCTCTGTGTTTTTCTTGAATCCCTTTGTTGAGTATTGGAGGGGGGGGGGGCTCCTCTGCCTCATTCTGCTTATGGTGACTGATCAATTGTGTAACTTGGTAATTAATACCACAGAGGGGCTTCTCAAATTGTGCAAACTGGGCAAAATTGGGATTAGTTGAAGAAATGAATGGGTTAATTTCTCTGCAGGGAGTTGTTGGAATGGGTTCTGCTGTGGGACTTAATTCATTTGTACCTGATGAGGCTGAAAGATGAAGGGAGCCATAGACACAGATATGAGGGTATCCTGCCTACTATATGTTTATAAAGTGCAGATTGGGGATTATAGGCAGATAGGGAGTGTTGTGTTTTCCCATAAAAGCAATCAGCGCACCAGAGCCCCTATCCTTTAGATTAGAGGAATGGAGCTTCCATTTGAAGCAGCGTAGGGGGTTCCTCATGGTGAGGGCAGTGAGGTTGGGGAATGCCCTTCCTAGAGATGTGGTAATGGCAGACTCTGTTAATGCCTATAAGAGGGGCCTGGATGAGTTGTTGAACAAGCACAGTATCCAAGGCTATTGTGATACTAATATCTACAGTTAGTATTAGTGGTTGTATATATAGTTTATGTATGTGATAGTATAGATTGGTAAGTATAGGTTGTATATGCTGGGTTTACTTGGAAGGGTTGAACTTGATGGATGGTCTTTTTTCAACCCTATGTAACTATGTAACCAAGTTCCTTTCCCATGTTATGTCTCCTCCAGTTAAAAAATACCAAAATACCCACCAGGTGTAACATAGTCTGGCATTTTCTATTGTGTTTTGCTGGTAAGTCTTTGCATTCTAGCTATCTCACTATCTAGAGGTAGGATTTAACACTCAAAAAATGATTTAATGGTATAAAGGTAAATATGTGAATTGTATGTATGTATATCTTTATTTATAAAGCGCTACTTATGTACGCAGCGCTGTACAGTAGAATTCATTAATACAGACAGGGGGTTAAAGATAATGGATAAATACAAAGTACAACAATAAATACAAAGTGCAGTTGGAATAAGAGTCAGAAACACAAGATGAAGGAGGTCCCTGCCCCGTAGAGCTTACAATCTATATGGGAGGGGTAACTAACAGACACAAATGGGCAAATGTAAGTGCTATAGGTCACAGTGGGTGACATTACAGTATAAGTGCCAGTTTCCAGATCAGGTGCTGGGTGAGTGCTCCAAAAGGTAGTCTTTAAGTTTAGTTTTAAAAAGACTGGGGGAGGATTCTCTCCGGAGGAAATCAGGGAGGGTATTCCAAATGTAAGGGGCAGCAAGGCAGAAGGGTTTAAGGCGGGAAACAGCAGTAGTAGTGGGGGGCGCAACCAAACGGTTGCTCTGCGAGGAACGAAGGAGTCGGCCAGGAACGTACGGAGACACCAGGGAAGAGATGTAGTAAGGAGCAGAGGAATAGAGGGCTTTGAAGGTTAAGAGAAGGAGTTTGTAAACTATTCTTTGTTTAACAGGAAGCCACGATAAGGCCTTTAGCAGGGGAAGGGCCTGAACTCTCCTGGATGAGAGGAGGAGAATTCTGGCAGCAGTGTTTAATATAGACTGTAGGGGGGAAAGATGGGAGTTAGGGAGGCCGGTTAGCAGCAGGTTACAGTAATGTGAATTGTCAGTAAAGCTTGATAAAAGGCCAAGTTTGGCCTAAACATTTCTGTAATGTCCTACAAAGTACAATAAAGGCATTCAGTGCCAGAATTAGGAGTAGGCGCATGCCTAGGGCACAAGAATTGGGGGGAGCTGGGCATGTACCCCTTTTGTCTCCTACCCATAGTCAGGGCCCTTGCCCCCCCAAATTCCCCCCCACCTTCATCCCCAGTAGCCTATGTGCACATGTTCATTCACTTATGTGTGCACACTGTGTGCCCGCCAATGGTGCAAAACATACATTTGAGTCATACACTCCAAAAATTGAAATGTTATTTTGTTGTGTGAGAAGAATATGTAGCATATTAGGTAAAATATCTGAGGTGGAGGAAATGCCTATGATTGAAAGGTTCAGCAAGAATATCTATATGGGGGTGTGTAAGTGAGGATTGCATAAAGTAACTACAAATATGATGAGAATTCCCAGCTAAAATGTCCCAGAAATTAGGTGTATGGAAATGGGAAAATTAAGGGAGAGAATAAATTAACACATAGAAAAAGTAGAAAAGGGAGTTGAGAGTCAAATCACATTAAACAGTTCCATACCTCCCAACTGGCCCCGATTTTTGTGGGACAGCACCTCTTTTAACAGCTCAGCCAGCAGTCCAGGATTCTTACTGAAAATTCCCTCATTTCCCTTTGATCTCCTGCATTGAACCTGCACTGAACACTAAAAAAGATACAATGTTTCCCAAACATAATGAAAATGTAGCTTTTGGCAGAGAGCCCAGAAAAGTTAACAAGCTACACCTGCACTTAGATAAAACTGTGACTAATAAGCTAAACAGGTCTCTTGGGGGAACTGAGACTTGCAGCTTAAAGTGTCATTCTACTTTTTTTTTTTTTTAGCTTAACTCTAATAACACCTAAACTAAGACCCCCAATCCCCCAGAAATGTGTTCAAACTTAAAAATAACCTGACAAATTTTGCAATATGGGAGTGGTATTTATGGGGTGTGGTTGCAAAAATGGGAGTAGTCATGAATGTTTTTCTTTTTGTCCCTCTTTGCATTTTTCAAATGTTGGGAGGTATGCAATACCCCAATAAAAACCCTAATGAATTAACATTTTGGGGTATAACAACAATGTCAACTAACTGGAGGGGCGGTGACATTGTTAGGAAAACACTGCAGGAAGAAACCGAATAGATTTATAATATGGAAACTTTCACTTTGAAGGGATTAAATATTGATATAAATTTGAGAGCATTTTTATAATGAAACAGTGAATTGCACATATATATGTAAGCACTTTATCCATTTTACACGTATGAAAGCGGGAAACAAAAACAATGACGTAAACGTGACATGTGAACAGACTAAATACAAATGGAGAAACAAATAAAAGTAAATCGGTCAATAAATAAATCCGGTAAAGTGAACCATGCTCAAAATATAGTGGTATATCCTGTGTATAGATCGCATTCAAAAGTGTACACTAGAGAAAAGCTATAACATATACATCCAAAAGAAATATAACAGTTCATGTATCGCATCGCGTGGTGTGTATATAGAGGGACGCCTAATGGATTATATCACGTCATACAACCAATGTAATGTTACATTGAACCAAAGAAACATAAACAAAAATGTATTCAGAAATAAACATAATAAAATAAAAATAATACAAAAAGCACAATACCCATGCCCAGTATACATAAGTGTAACAATGTAACTAAAACAGCATATGTAAAGAAGCGATCCGATAACTGAGATATGATCATACAAATAAATAAATAGATAAAACAAAAAAGAGAACAGTGCAGAAGGGGAATATTACGGGTGTCCAGGAAACAAAGGTAAGTCAACTCTCGCAGGGAACATACTGATATGTATGACCGGTTGTCTCTTATTTGGATTCAAAGTGGTAGTGGTTACCCAGCTCGGCACACAGCTCACAGGAAGCAGGTAGGTGATATGGCGCGATCCCCCGTTGTGCCATCGATGGCAGGGACCCCGAAGGTACCAAGCCCTTATTGTAAATCAGAGGCAAGAAGCACACGGTGTGCCAGAAGAGGACAAAAGCACCAGGGGGTGCCGCGCTAGTGATGAAAGACCAAAAGCGCATGTCTACCCACCGTAGTGCTGCGGATGTAAAGAGGAAAGTTCCCCTCAGTGGGAGGATGTGCACAAACTGACCAACGTCCAACCCACATCAATCAAATTAGCCACAATATTCCCATATTGGAAAACACAAGGAACAGCAGCGGCTGCAATAAAGAGGAGATTTAAGCGCAGAGCCCACCGCACAAGGGGCAACTACAGCTCATCCTCTTATTGCTATGGGTGCCTGCCCTAGCAACAGCAACGAGCGCAGGTAGCTACAGCTCATCATATTGTCACTTCGGGTCTTTATATATTAGTTAGCCCACAGCTTTAGTGTGGCAGAAGTGCAATAGGGTAAAGAAGTGGCTGTATAACGGGGTTATAAAGGGGCCTTAGTTGTAACGAGCTCTGGGTAAAAGATAGTTGTTCATATGGAATGGGGACTAAAATTTATAACAAGATCAAAACGAAACCAGCGAGAGTTGGGAGCCATCACCAAAAGAAGCTGAGAACCGAATAAAGAAATAGAGCTACTAGGGTTGATTCAGTAAAGTGCGATAAGTTTTATCGCACTTTTTTTGCGTTAAAATTGACGCGAAAATTAGCATGCGATTCACTACAGTATTACCGCGTGCGTTAAGTCGCATATCTCATGTGTAATTTTCGCGCAACAGCATGCGTTAGTTTTAACGCATGCGTTAATTAGCGTGCTGAAAAGAATACTAACGCATGATTCACAAACACTTAGACACGCAAAGTTAATGAGCTTTTGGCAACACAATATGGACTTTGCAGTGGGATTTATTCAAGTCTGTGTTGGCCCCAGAGTGATGCAGCCTCCAGATTGCAGGGAAATGGGCATTTTTAATACAGTAATTTTACGAAAGTAATGGCATGTATGGCTAACATGGCGTGCGTTTATTCGCACGACTATTTATATGCGGCTACAATTGATGAAATGGGATTTGCAGCGAATTTTTGGACGTGCAGCGAATTTTTCCGCGGCAAATGTTTTCATGCGTTTCGCAAAACAATCCGCCAATGGCCAAACACAGGAAAAAATTTGCCGTGGAAAAATTTGCAGCACGGCCAAAAATTGTCGCAGGTGTAAAAAAATAATAGTCGCGGGCAACAATTTTTTTGGCCGCATGACATTTTTGCCGTTTTGCAAATTTTTTCGCTAAAGATAAACGGAACAGATTCACTCATCACTAGCGGCTACTATTTATAAGCAGCTACTAATTATATGGTACCATTTATATGCTTCTATTTATATGCTACCATTTATATGTGGCGACAATTTATATGCGGCAACTATACGCGGGCGTATAAAATTTTTGATGCACGCTATAAATAGCGCACGTTTTAACGCACTTTAGTGAATCAGCCCTACTGTGTCTATGTAGGAGAGAAACAATGAAACAAAAAAGTTAAACATAATGTCGTTAAAAGAAACACAGTAAGAGAGAGTTTGCAGCCACTTGTACATGGCTAAACTATAGGTCAAAGTGCTGGAACTATCACTTGTGGCTAGCTCGAAAAGCCCTAAGATAGAAGAGCGTATATAAACACCCTCAGGGTATGTAGCATCAAGCAGATATTAATACAACCTTAGACGCATCAGATATCATTTGAAACAAATCTCATGTCAGTCAGACAGTCACCCTGTAATGCTAGAATGTGTACAGCAGCAGTCTTATTTTATGGTAGATAAAATGATGAATATGACCCCATTTCATTCAGGCCCATGGGGTTCAGGGTGTTCAGTCTGTGGATCCAACGTAGTTCAAGTTGGAGTAAGGTCTTCTCCCGGTTACCCCCACGGATCACTGGGGGAACATGATCAATCACCATACTGCGGAGGCTGGCCAGGGAATGTTGATGGTTAAGGAAATGTAGATCCAGTGGGGTGTCAGCTTTACCCCTATCCAGAGCTAGTCTGATTGCGGATTGATGGTTCGCCATCCGGTCACGGAATGTAGTACCGTATATACTCGAGTATAAGCTGACCCGAATATAAGCCGAGGTACCTAATTTTACCTAAGAAAACTGGAAAAACGTACTGACTCGAGTATAAGCCTAGGGTGGGAAATGCAGCAGCTACTGCTAAGTTTTAACAATCAAAATAAATACCAATAAAATTACATTAATTGAGGCATCAGTGGGGTATATGTTTTTCAATATTTATTTCAAAGAAAAACCGTAAACTAGCTCTGTAAGCGGAGAAGAGGGTCAACAAAAACAATATGAGTACTACCCCATGCTCATTGCACATTGGCAAACTGGCAGCAGACCCAGTCCCGGAGGGATGTAAGGGGAAATAAGTATTGCTAGTGGGAGCCTAGGCCAGGGCACTGGAGGGTCTGGTTGCGGGTGGCCTAATTTGCACACAAAGGACAGAGGGTGCTAGTCTGGAGGGACCCATGGCACCCGACTCGAGTATAAGCCAAGGGGGACTTTTTCAGCACATTTTGGGTGCTGAAAAACTAGGCTTATACTCGAGTATATACAGTAATTGTTTTCCCCACGTATAGGAGATCACACGGGCATTTAATGAAATAAATAATAAATTTAGATGTGCATGTGAGTCTGTGTTTGATGTATATAATCTTCCCATTGTGTGGGTGATTGAAACTGGGTCCAGTCATCAGATTACCACAAGTGGTGCAAGAGGGACATTTGTAACGAGCTAGCCACAAGTGATAGTTCCAGCACTTTGACCTATAGTTTAGGTACAAGTGGCTCCAAACTCTCTCTTACTGTGTTTCTTTTAACGACATTATGTTTAACTTTTTTGTTTCATTGTTTCTCTCCTACATAGACACAGTAGGGCTGATTCACTAAAGTGCGTTAAAACGTGCGCTATTTATAGCGTGCGTCAAAAATTTTATACACCCGCGTATAGTTGCCGCATATAAATTGTCGCCACATATAAATGGTAGCATATAAATAGAAGCATATAAATGGTACCATATAATTAGTAGCTGCTTATAAATAGTAGCCGCTACTGTTCCGTTTATCTTTAGCGAAAAATTCGCAAAACGGCAAAAATGTCATGCGGCCAAAAAAATTGTTGCCCGCGACTATTATTTTTTTACGCCTACGACAATTTTTGGCCATGCAGCGAATTTTTCTACGGCAAATTTTTTCCTGCATTTTACCATCGGCGGATTGTTTTGCGAAATGCATGAAAACATTTGCCGCGGAAAAATTCGCTGCACGTCCAAAAATTCGCTGCGAATCCCATTTCATCAATTGAAGCCGCATATAAATAGTCGTGCGAATAAATGCACGCCATGTTAGCCATACATGCCAATACTTTGCACACCAACACAGACTTGAATAAATCCCACTGCAAAGTCCATATTTTATTGCCAAAAGCTCATTAACTGTACTTTTCTATAATTACCGCCTGCCTCAAGTAGGTGTTAATTTTCGCATAGCCTAATGCGATATTTTGCGCGTCTAAGTGTTTGTGAATCATGCGTTAGTATTCTTTTCAGGGCGCTAATTAACGCATGCGTTAAAACTAACGCATGCGGTTGCGTGAAAATTAACACATGAGATATGCGACTTAATGCACGCGGTAATACTGTAGTGAATCGCACGCTAATTTTCGCATCAATTTTAACGCAAAAAAAGTGCGATAAAACTTATCGCACTTTACTGAATCAACCCTAGTAGCTCTATTTCTTTATTCGGTTCTCAGCTTCTTTTGGTGATGGCTCCCAACTCTCGCTGGTTTCGTTTTGATCTTGTTATAAATTTTAGTCCCCATTCCATTTGAACAACTATCTTTTACCCAGAGCTCGTTACAACTAAGGCCCCTTTATAACCCCGTTATACAGCCACTTCTTTACCCTATTGCACTTCTGCCACACTAAAGCTGTGGGCTAACTAATATATAAAGACCCGAAGTGACAATATGATGAGCTGTAGCTACCTGCGCTCGTTGCTGTTGCTAGGGCAGGCACCCATAGCAATAAGAGGATGAGCTGTAGTTGCCCCTTGTGCGGTGGGCTCTGCGCTTAAATCTCCTCTTTATTGCAGCCGCTGCTATTCCTTGTGTTTTCCAATATGGGAATATTGAGGCTAATTTGATTGATGCGGGTTGGACGTTGGTCAGTTTGTGCACATCCTCCCACTGAGGGGAACTTTCCTCTTTACATTCGCAGCACTACGGTGGGTAGACATGCGCTTTTGGTCTTTCATCACTAGCGCGGCACCCCCTGGTGCTTTTGTCCTCTTCTGGCACACCGTGTGCTTCCTGCCTCTGATTTACAATAAGGGCTTGGTACCTTCGGGGTCCCTGCCATCGATGGCACAACGGGGGATCGCGCCATATCACCTACCTGCTTCCTGTGAGCTGTGTGCCGAGCTGGGTAACCACTACCACTTTGAATCCAAATAAGAGACAACCGGTCATACATATCAGTATGTTCCCTGCGAGAGTTGACTTACCTTTGTTTCCTGGACACCCGTAATATTCCCCTTCTGCACTGTTCTCTTTTTTGTTTTATCTATTTATGTATTTGTATGATCATATCTCAGTTATCGGATCGCTTCTTTACATATGCTGTTTTAGTTACATTGTTACACTTATGTATACTGGGCATGGGTATTGTGCTTTTTGTATTATTTTTATTTTATTATGTTTATTTCTGAATACATTTTTGTTTATGTTTCTTTGGTTCAATGTAACATTACATTGGTTGTATGACGTGATATAATCCATTAGGCGTCCCTCTATATACACACCACGCGATGCGATACACGAACTGTTATATTTCTTTTGGATGTATATGTTATAGCTTTTCTCTAGTGTACACTTTTGAATGCGATCTATACACAGGATATACCACTATATTTTGAGCATGGTTCACTTTACCGGATTTATTTATTGACCGATTTACTTTTATTTGTTTCTCCATTTGTATTTAGTCTGTTCACATGTCACGTTTACGTCATTGTTTTTGTTTCCCGCCACTTTTTGTATTTAGTTTTGTAACTTTGAGAAAGGCTGGAACACCAGCCGAAACGTCAGTTTTTGTTATAATCTACTAATAAACCTTTTTGTTCTACATAAGTCCTTTGTGGAGCGACCTGTTTGTTTTGGTTTATATATATATATAAGTGCAATGTGCTTTCATACGTGTAAAATGGATAAAGTGCTTACATATATATGTGCAATTCACTGTTTCATTATAAAAATGCTCTCAAATTTATATCAATATTTAATCCCTTCAAAGTGAAAGTTTCCATATTATAAATCTATTCGGTTTCTTCCTGCAGTGTTTTCCTAACAATGTCACCGCCCCTCCAGTTAGTTGACATTGTTGTTATACCCCAAAATGTTAATTCATTAGGGTTTTTATTGGGGTATTGCATACCTCCCAACATTTGAAAAATGCAAAGAGGGACAAAAAGAAAAACATTCATGACTACTCCCATTTTTGCAACCACACCCCATAAATACCACTCCCATATTGCAAAATTTGTCAGGTTATTTTTAAGTTTGAACACATTTCTGGGGGATTGGGGGTCTTAGTTTAGGTGTTATTAGAGTTAAGCTAAAAAAAAAAAAAAGTAGAATGACACTTTAAGCTGCAAGTCTCAGTTCCCCCAAGAGACCTGTTTAGCTTATTAGTCACAGTTTTATCTAAGTGCAGGTGTAGCTTGTTAACTTTTCTGGGCTCTCTGCCAAAAGCTACATTTTCATTATGTTTGGGAAACATTGTATCTTTTTTAGTGTTCAGTGCAGGTTCAATGCAGGAGATCAAAGGGAAATGAGGGAATTTTCAGTAAGAATCCTGGACTGCTGGCTGAGCTGTTAAAAGAGGTGCTGTCCCACAAAAATCGGGGCCAGTTGGGAGGTATGGAACTGTTTAATGTGATTTGACTCTCAACTCCCTTTTCTACTTTTTCTATGTGTTAATTTATTCTCTCCCTTAATTTTCCCATTTCCATACACCTAATTTCTGGGACATTTTAGCTGGGAATTCTCATCATATTTGTAGTTACTTTATGCAATCCTCACTTACACACCCCCATATAGATATTCTTGCTGAACCTTTCAATCATAGGCATTTCCTCCACCTCAGATATTTTACCTAATATGCTACATATTCTTCTCACACAACAAAATAACATTTCAATTTTTGGAGTGTATGACTCAAATGTATGTTTTGCACCATTGGCGGGCACACAGTGTGCACACATAAGTGAATGAACATGTGCACATAGGCTACTGGGGATGAAGGTGGGGGGGAATTTGGGGGGGCAAGGGCCCTGACTATGGGTAGGAGACAAAAGGGGTACATGCCCAGCTCCCCCCAATTCTTGTGCCCTAGGCATGCGCCTACTCCTAATTCTGGCACTGAATGCCTTTATTGTACTTTGTAGGACATTACAGAAATGTTTAGGCCAAACTTGGCCTTTTATCAAGCTTTACTGACAATTCACATTACTGTAACCTGCTGCTAACCGGCCTCCCTAACTCCCATCTTTCCCCCCTACAGTCTATATTAAACACTGCTGCCAGAATTCTCCTCCTCTCATCCAGGAGAGTTCAGGCCCTTCCCCTGCTAAAGGCCTTATCGTGGCTTCCTGTTAAACAAAGAATAGTTTACAAACTCCTTCTCTTAACCTTCAAAGCCCTCTATTCCTCTGCTCCTTACTACATCTCTTCCCTGGTGTCTCCGTACGTTCCTGGCCGACTCCTTCGTTCCTCGCAGAGCAACCGTTTGGTTGCGCCCCCCACTACTACTGCTGTTTCCCGCCTTAAACCCTTCTGCCTTGCTGCCCCTTACATTTGGAATACCCTCCCTGATTTCCTCCGGAGAGAATCCTCCCCCAGTCTTTTTAAAACTAAACTTAAAGACTACCTTTTGGAGCACTCACCCAGCACCTGATCTGGAAACTGGCACTTATACTGTAATGTCACCCACTGTGACCTATAGCACTTACATTTGCCCATTTGTGTCTGTTAGTTACCCCTCCCATATAGATTGTAAGCTCTACGGGGCAGGGACCTCCTTCATCTTGTGTTTCTGACTCTTATTCCAACTGCACTTTGTATTTATTGTTGTACTTTGTATTTATCCATTATCTTTAACCCCCTGTCTGTATTAATGAATTCTACTGTACAGCGCTGCGTACATAAGTAGCGCTTTATAAATAAAGATATACATACATACAATTCACATATTTACCTTTATACCATTAAATCATTTTTTGAGTGTTAAATCCTACCTCTAGATAGTGAGATAGCTAGAATGCAAAGACTTACCAGCAAAACACAATAGAAAATGCCAGACTATGTTACACCTGGTGGGTATTTTGGTATTTTTTAACTGGAGGAGACATAACATGGGAAAGGAACTTGGTTACATAGTTACATAGGGTTGAAAAAAGACCATCCATCAAGTTCAACCCTTCCAAGTAAACCCAGCATATACAACCTATACTTACCAATCTATACTATCACATACATAAACTATATATACAACCACTAATACTAACTGTAGATATTAGTATCACAATAGCCTTGGATACTGTGCTTGTTCAACAACTCATCCAGGCCCCTCTTATAGGCATTAACAGAGTCTGCCATTACCACATCTCTAGGAAGGGCATTCCCCAACCTCACTGCCCTCACCATGAGGAACCCCCTACGCTGCTTCAAATGGAAGCTCCATTCCTCTAATCTAAAGGATAGGGGCTCTGGTGCGCTGATTGCTTTTATGGGAAAACACAACACTCCCTATCTGCCTATAATCCCCAATCTGCACTTTATAAACATATAGTAGGCAGGATACCCTCATATCTGTGTCTATGGCTCCCTTCATCTTTCAGCCTCATCAGGTACAAATGAATTAAGTCCCACAGCAGAACCCATTCCAACAACTCCCTGCAGAGAAATTAACCCATTCATTTCTTCAACTAATCCCAATTTTGCCCAGTTTGCACAATTTGAGAAGCCCCTCTGTGGTATTAATTACCAAGTTACACAATTGATCAGTCACCATAAGCAGAATGAGGCAGAGGAGCCCCCCCCCCTCCAATACTCAACAAAGGGATTCAAGAAAAACACAGAGACATGTTTATGGGGAAACCTGTTGGTGGACACAGGATTTATTGAAAAATAATGTATTTTGGGTGGGGCATTCCTAATAGCCAATGGTCCAGAGGAAGGCAAAAAAACCTCTGTGCTAGGCCAATTTGCACTGAGGGTAAAAATTCCTTCCTGACTCCTAGAAACGGCAGTCGGTATTGATCCCTGGATCAGGGCTATATGTGGTCTGTGTGTGGGGGGAAGTATTGGTAGGTGGGTGGGTTGGGCACTTGTGTGGAGGGGTGGGAGGGCAGGCAGTTGTGTAGTTGTGTTTAGTTTTAGGGGTGACTGGGAGTTTGTGTTAAGTAGGCAGTGAGCAGGTAAGTGTGTAAGAAGGTGAAAATTGTGTGTTAATTTGTATGTGGGAAAGTGGTGTTACTTGGTATGACCACTAGGTGGCAGCAGAATTTAGTTAATGTTTATTGGGATTGTATAAGTGTAGTTCACACCCCGACCACTAGAGGCAGTGTGGGGCAGAAGGTATAAAAAGGGGACCACACCCAGAATTAAGGGTCTTTGTGGGAGAACACGGAAGAGGCCAGCTGAAGGAAAAGAAGAACCACCTGTAGGGTAAGGAAAGGGTAGAACAGGGCAGCTGAAAGTGGAGCAGGCACTAGGTGTCTGAGTCAGGGTTATGTAGCATGGGCCGCCTATTGCCCCAACCAGGAGAGTAGAGGGAAACAGTGTTTCCAGTGGATCATCCACAGAATAGGGACCCAAGCGGATAGGGGTAGGCTACAAGAGGGCTTGTTGAGCTTCGACTAGGAGTCTGCCAGTAAAATTCCTGGTGGAATAGCAAAGGGGCACCGCAGGGAGTGCCGGATTGCTGAGCCAGGTGGGGACAGGAGATCCCACTGAGACTGGGGACAGTGGTGAAGAGCCAAAGGTAGCTATCTGGGGACTACCTCTGGTAGCTACCTTTGGCTCTTCACCACTGTCCCCAGTCTCAGTGGGATCTCCTGTCCCCACCTGGCTCAGCAATCCAGCACTCCCTGCGGTGCCCCTTTGCTATTCCACCAGGAATTTTACTGGCAGACTCCTAGTCGAAGCTCAACAAGCCCTCTTGTAGCCTACCCCTATCCGCTTGGGTCCCTATTCTGTGGATGATCCACTGGAAACACTGTTTCCCTCTACTCTCCTGGTTGGGGCAATAGGCGGCCCATGCTACATAACCCTGACTCAGACACCTAGTGCCTGCTCCACTTTCAGCTGCCCTGTTCTACCCTTTCCTTACCCTACAGGTGGTTCTTCTTTTCCTTCAGCTGGCCTCTTCCGTGTTCTCCCACAAAGACCCTTAATTCTGGGTGTGGTCCCCTTTTTTTTACCTTCTGCCCCACACTGCCTCTAGTGGTCGGGGTGTGAACTACACTTATACAATCCCAATAAACATTAACTAAATTCTGCTGCCACCTAGTGGTCATACCAAGTAACAACACTTTCCCACATACAAATTAACACACAATTTTCACCTTCTTACAAGTGGGTGGATGCTTGTGTAATGATGTGCAGGGTAGGGAATTAGGGAGCAGGGGGAGGTTGATGGCAGCAGATCCCCCTGAGAATTCTTCTGGCGGAGTGCTGAAAAAAAAGGAGGAATAGTTTAGAAATTATTGAAATAGGAATAAATTATAGACACATTGTTGTTTGAGGATAGAAAAGGTTTAGTCTGGTTCTACCGCATATCAGCTACCTGGGGTGGCACTGTTAATCTCTGTATTGATCACCTAGTGCCTGACTAGTTTCCAATGGGAAAATCCATTTCCAAGCCAGCACTACAGCAGCCCAATGAGAATTACCATATCTCCCCCCTTTCATTGGCCTACTAGGGAATCAGCAGTGATATCTATATAATTGGCCAGATTTCTACTCAGAGTCAGCCACCTAGTTCAAGCTAAGGACAGCAATACACTGGGCAGCCAGGTGTAGGAGTTGCCATGCTTGCAATGTCCGCCTTTCTATTGTTTGATCATTTGTGCAGGCCTCCTGAGTGAATGGAATGACATTTAGGGGTATATTTATCATGCTGTGTAAAAAGCGGAGTGAAGCATTATCGGTGATGTTGCCCAGGGGAACCAATCAGCAATTAGTTTCAATAGTTAGAAAACCAAAGCAAAGCATCTGATTGGCTGCTATGAGCAACATCACCGGTAATGTTTCACTCCACTTTTTATACAGCATGATAAATATACCCTTAAGTGAAGCAGAGCTGCACTGGCTAACATGGTGCATCTGCAGATGAAAAGAGATTGGCAGTACACAGATACATTACCGAAATCCTCTGCAACCTTCTAGCGATGGCGCGGCGTACCCGTCTGCCCCGGGTTAGTCTCTCCACAGCTGGAGGCTCCTCTTGCTCATTTATTTCCTCCTCTGCAAATTGAGGCTCTCTGATGTTTATTATCTTCTCGGTGCCTAGAGGTTCTTCAGTGGAAATGACCTCCTCTGCAGTAGGAGGTTCAATTTGAGATGTTATTACCTCCTCTGTAGCAGGAGGCTCTATTTTAGATGTGATAACCTCTTCTGCAGTAGGAGGTTCAATTTGAGATGTTATTACCTCCTCTGTAGCAGGAGGCTCTATTTTAGATGTGATTACCTCCTCTGCAGTAGGAGGTTCAATTTGAGGTGTTATTTCCTCCTCTGCAGTAGGAGGTTCAATTTGAGATGTTATTACCTCCTCTGTAGCAGGAGGCTCTATTTTAGATGTGATTACCTCCTCTGCAGTAGGAGGTTCTATTTGAGGTGTTATTTCCTCCTCTGCAGCAGGAGGCTCTATCTGAGATGTTATTACCTCCTCTGCAGCAGGAGGCTCTATTTGAGATGTTATTACCTCCTCTGCAGCAGGAGGCTCTATTTGAGATGTGATTACCTCCTCTGCAATAGGAAGTTCAATTTGAGGTATTTCCTCCTCTGCAGCAGGAGGCTCTATTTGAGATGTTGTTTCCTCCTCTGCAGCAGGAGGCTCTATCTGAGATGTTATTACCTCCTCTGCAGCAGGAGGCTCTATTTGAGATGTTATTACCTCCTCTGCAGCAGGAGGCTTTTTTTGAGTGGCTATTAAGTCCTCTGCAGCAGGAGGTCGTTGTTGTTCCCTGGTCCTAAAGTGGAAAAAAAATCAGTATTGTAATTTGCTTCCGAAGCATTGATTGGATCAACGTTTTGGAACTCTTATCACTGGAGAAATATTTTACACTTATTTTCTTTGCTTACGCTTATCCTGCTACACAGCTGTCCCTAAGGTAAAAATTGGGCAGTTACTGAGCTGAGTAGGTTTTATGCTTTGCCATTGAGATAGGCTTCACCCCAATGAGAAGGGATGGCACCGTTTAGAAAACAACTACAACCCCTTTTAGGTGGGGGGACATTGGGTATATTGGATGAGTTGGTCAGACTAAATTGATAGACTGGCATACATTTTATTGGGCAAGGGCTCCTTTGCTTACGCTTATCCTGCTACACAGCTGTCCCTAAGGTAAAAATAGGGCAGTTACTGAGCTGAGTAGGTTTTATGCTTTGCCATTGAGATAGGCTTCACCCCAATGAGGAGGGATGGCACCGTTTAGAAAACAACTACAACCCCTTTTAGGTGGGGGGACATTGGGTATATTGGATGAGCTGGTCAGACTAAATTGATAGACTGACATACATTTTATTGGGCAAGGGATCTAGTTATACATGCAAGGTGCTTCAGTTTATCTTGCTCCATCTGTGCATCCCCCTTAGTATGTGTATAATCCAGATCTAGAATTGTTTTTGGCTTCCCTTAATATGTTCATAAGTAGATTAAAAGCATGTATTGGCATGTCAGCAATAACTGAGATCCATGCTATGGCTGTAGGCACCTAGAAAAGCAGCTTCTTAAAGATTCAATTGTTTTATTATGAAAGTGGCCAAAGCACCCACATTCACATAAGGAAAAAAGTAAATATATTGATCTTATGTGTCAATAACTGGAACGGAAAGTGTAATTTGCAAAATACATACCTGGCAGCTTTAAGCAGTTCCTTCTCCTTCTCCCAGATGTTTAAAATAATGGGCAGAAGAAGAGATCTGACGGTCTGCGAGTGCAGGGGAGGCACAAGGATAGGAGCAAAGGGAAAAGAAAGGAGACAGTTATGATTATGCCTGTATAGATGGTGCCAATAGTTCCTTTATACAGGGAGGGCAGTGAGGGGGTGGGATACCCTGGGGGGAGTGTAGCGCCTGGTCTCTGGTAGGTATATGTGTGTTTCCTTAATAGTCAGTAGCAGATAAATAGAAAATCCTAAAGGGACATGTGGTATTGTAAGTCTCGCAAAATGCCCCAAAAGCACCTCATATACAATTACCCTGTCTGCAATAAACTGATCAAAGCAAATATGTAGGAAGTGGTTACTAATACTTCTTTTTCTGCGAATATTGGCACAAACCCAGGTTAATGTTCCCTAAAAGTATTGCATGAATCCTGCAGAAATGGCAATAAATACCCAAAAAAGCATCAGGGGAAGTGATCAGGGAACTTACGTTCTGAAGTCGCAGGATCTCTAAATACTCCCACCGTAACAGTCGCTCTTCTGGTGTGTACTGTGGGAGAAGAGAGTAAATGTTAAGCGCTGCTTTGTACCAATGCCATTATTGTGCCCACGTGGGTAACAAAACTGTATGCAGTGTCTGGGCATCACCCCATACTGCATTGCAACAGTTTTATTGTTTCCGGTGAAAATGGCACTTACTGTAGGTGGGTGAATTTAGAAGCCCCCCCAGAAAGCAAAACATACAGTGAATAATAATGTTCCTTATTGTTACAGAGACATATAGTGAATAATAACCTCTCCTATAATAATAATAATGATGCTTACAGGAGTCAGCAACCGTTCGGTGCAGAGGACGCGGTATTCCCTTTCTAACTCTTCTAGTTGTTCCTGTAACATAAAAGAAAGTTCAAGGGTGAGAAAGGAATCTATGGATCAGTGCTATTCCTCTTGGAATCAGACCTATAAAGGAAGGGCTGGATCCCAGTGTCTTATCTGCCTCCTCATTATAATTGTGACTCCCTGACTGACTCCTAGGGGCTCATTTACAATGAAAGTGCAGCAGCAATACCATCTCAGTGGCAGCTGTGAGGCAGAAATATGAGGCAGCGCCACTGTGCAATTACCATTCAGCTGCAATATCACTATAGGCCACTTCATTATTCCAAATGGACTCGCATGGATCGTACCATTTCCAGCTCCTTCTGTAGCCGCAGGGACTTTAGGAAGACTGAGCCCTCACATATTAGCCTTATGAACACTGTGGCTACGTATCTTAAGCCATGTGCCATTTTTAATCATGTGAAACAAAGATTTAGGCATAAAATATGCTGGGACAAGAGCTGGCAATCTAAACCTATTTATTCCCTATTTATCAATTTATCTAAACTCCTTACCATAAAGTGGATCATTGCCAGATAGTCCGGGATGTTCCTCTTATCTGTAACTCTCGGATCCACCATGTACATTATGAGAAAGTGTTCTCTGAAAGAAAAATCCCATTAAGCATTAATAAAATGTTGCAATTCCCCCATATCTCAATGATTCCCAACATATAATAAGATCATTTGGTTTTACTTACAGGTCCACAATCTTTCCGTACCGGCGCCTGTAGTGATGTTCTGCAAGGGAAACACATTAGTATTAAACACTGAGCTAAAGGGGGAGAGGAATTCACATATAATAAACTAACGCCACCTTTGCCCATTACAAACACCATGTTGGCACTTTTCCTATCTGTTACATTTTGACTTAAAGGAACACTGTTTCCCAGAGTGCCACAGACGCACCGCCACACACTCACGAATAAAGAACATAAAAGAATGAATTTATTGGTCTAAAGTACAATACAACAAATGAATGCATAAGCCCACAGCATTTTGACCTGTCGAGGGTCTTCATTAGGGTATACAAAATCAAAAAAGGCAGAAAGAAGTGATACACAGAAATATACCCTCATGTCCTAAGATAATAATCACGCAGAGCATTTGTGTATATGCAAAAGTTCTCTGGAACGCATTTGCCTTTCAATTCGCCATTTGTAGGCAAGTAAATACGAATAATAAAGAAACCCTAACAAAACCAGGTGCAATAAAATAAGGAAAACCAACATAATAGACTAAATCAGTCGCAATAAAGCAGAATCTGGGCATTAAGAAGCAACAATATAATCCAACTTATACATTAACTATGCGGTTGCTATGGCCCTCCATAGCAACCAGCCATAGTTATGTACCCACAATTGGCAAGGTAAGTATAAGACCACATAAAGCTGCTGAAGGTAACTGGGATTACTGGGACTCTATGTTGGGGAAAAGCCTGTATCCTACTGACAAGCACAGCGACTTAAGGAACTGATGATTAATATAGGATTTTACCATAATAGGATGCAAGGGCTTCAAAATCATCAGAGTCCGCCCTGAAGTCATCTAAAATGGCGTAGAGCATCTGTAAGTGAAAGGAAAAGCGCATTAGGGACACAATGCAAAAATGATGTTGTATCTGTGGGAATATGTGTATGGTGAGGCAAGATGGACTCTGTGGAATAGTGTGTATAGTAAGGCAAGATGTGTCAGGTGAAGAGCTCTAATTGTGGGACAATGTGTATATTGTTTAGCAGAATAGTATCAGCGCTGTAACTGTAGGATGGTGTTTATACTAAGGAAGGCATACTGTGCACAACAGGACTGCTCAGCCTTTATACATATACGTGGGAGCTGCCATAGTGCTGCTTTGGGTGCCTGTTGGCTGCTATATCTGCACACAGGTAAATGGTACGGCAGCTCCTGCCCATATGAATAAAAGGAAGCAGTGACAGAAGTGGGAGAGGTGCAGACAGACAGACAGAGAGCTGCTTAAGGGGAGCTTCTATGGAATAGTGACAGGGAAACAGTGACTCTGACGAGAAAGGATTTGTACAAAAGAAACAGAGGAATTACCTCAAACGACGCCATTCTAATGAGCGATGGAAATCTAAAGGCACAGATACAAATGAGCATTATATTAGGTACAGCAATACAAAGAGTTTCACATATACTAATATGCCATGAAAGGGGCAGTTACCCTCCCAAACCCCTTTGTCTGCTCCTTTATTCTGTAATAGTACATTAGGCATAAGGACTTACAGGTTAAATTCCCAGTATTCCCCCTGTTTGTTTCCCAGGAGCAACTCAGGAAAGCGACTCAATGACTCTCAAAATGCTGAAATTGAATCCATGAGTTGGTGCATTTCTTAACTTCAATGCTACAGAGGGAAAGGCCTGAGCTTTATGCCCCAGGGTAGTTTTCTGCAGAGTGGGCTGCCACCATTTCCCCAGCTTCTTCCCAGCATCCCCTGCAGCCCAGACTTGGTACATGTGGAACTCTATAGAAAAGTTCTGTAGTGCACTTGCCCCAAGTCTGACTAAGGCCCAGGGGATGCTGGGAAGCTGTGGGAAGACGGGGCAGCCCGGCCTACAGAAAACTACCTTGGGCCGGTGCCCATTTTGATAAAAACAGCTCAAGCCCAGGAAAGAGATAAGTAACCTAACAAATTGCCCCCCCAGTAAATTTAGAGCAGACTTCCTTTAGAAAAAATCATGAACTGAATCAACTGGATTTGCTAGATTACCTTTAAAAAAGATCTTATCAGAAGATGGTAAAAGAACCAAAAGGTTCGGACAGAGGGTCCGGCCCAAGGCCGAGTACCCCAAGGGGCCCCTCAGTAGCTGCTGGCTTTCCTCAAGTTCAACTAAGAATGGAAAAAGTGAACTAAAGGAAAGCCAGAAAAAAATGACAATCCAAAAAAATTTGGTGAAAGCGCCGAAACCGCAAAAAACCACAGCCAGTCGCGCACTGTAGCAATCTGTATAGAGAAGGGAATAAAAAGTACAAGTCAACTTCAGGGTTAATGCATTTAGCACTTAATATTTCCAATGAAATACAGAGGAAGGCATCCCCACAATTTCAGACCCCCTCATTTAGACTGATCCCCCTCCACTAGTAAAGAATTGTAAATTAGGCCCTGTGTCCATAGTGAGTGAAAAGCGAACAAATACAGTTGGGCTTATTTATTAACACTGGGCAAGATTGTACCTGGGCAGTAACCCATAGCAATCAATCAGCGCTCAGCTTTGTTGCTAACTGCAGGTAGAACTATGAAAACACAAATATGATTGGTTGCAATGACCCAGTGTTGATAATTACCCCCCCCCCCCGACATAGGGAACATTTAATGCAGGGCATGGAGATAATTAAACAACTGGTTAGGGGGCTGGGAGCCCAAGGCATGTGACATGTGGGCAGTACGTGCTCAGGGGGCAACTAGGCCACAGGCCTGTATATTATAGGGTAACAGCAAGGAGTAGCAATAAACATTGTTTTATTCAATATTGCCCCTGTCATTTACCTTATTGCCCCCCACAGCCAGGGCAATTGAAGGGAAAGTGCACAAGACTTACTAATAAATGTTATTCTGTAACAGGAGAAAATATTGGTATTTATTCTTTTAAATTCAGTTACATGTTTAGGTTGGTCCATAAGAGTGGGGCATATACCTGGGGCAGAGGGGCAAAACTCTAAGGAGCCTGTCAATACTGGGAACAAAAATAAAGTATTATAAGGGCCCGACCATAATTGGTTTCAAACAAAAGTATAAATATTAGCAATGTGAATGTCTGATTGAATGGAGTGCAAGCAAGTTGCTTCTGTTCTCTACCTGTACACATCCATTACTGCATAGATAAAGCAAACATTAGCCCTCTCCCTCTCGTGGATAGAAGGGTGCAATACAGAGCTGACAGGACAAGGTGAGAGAACATAAGTCTGGAAGAAACCATTTTGTGTTTAACGTTTATAGGCATCTTCAATGCTTATTTTAGGGGAAATGTCTCCAGATTCACTAAAACCAGTAAGAAAAGCAACATCAGATAGTCTGGGGGATATCACCCCGCTATTTCCACTCTTTTTTTAGCTAAAATCAGAGTTATTTAGCAACAAAAATCAGGCTTACCTCTCACCACAATGGCAACCAACGGACTGGACCAACTGTCAAATCCTGAGAAGTCAAGTCAACTCTCATCATGTGACATGTGACATTGTTACAGGGGAAGTGTAGCCTGGATTTGGCAGTTATCGCCAAGGATACAAAACCTCACACTAGACTTTTATTTGTTTAGGGTAAGCATCTTGGGGATAAAGATAAAGATATAAATGTAGGAAAGAGTGGGACACAGTGATTCAGTAGAAAAAGCTTTATGATGATTTATTACAAAGTATAAGCTCTTGAAGTAATAAGCATACAAGTAATTACATAGATGGTAAATGGTCAATAATATCCATATAGTCCAATGATAATAATCCATCAAAATCTCCACAGACAAAATACTGTAGCTTCATTCTACTACTGGATTCTTTGAAAAAAAGCTCTGTCTTGGTAATTGCTCTGCTCTCATAATACAGTTTGAATCAACGCTATTGTGATACAGGTATAGGACCCCTTATCCAGAATGGCTCGGGACCAAGGGTATTCCGTAATTTGGATCTCCATACCTTAAGTCTACTAAAAAAATCAATAAAACATTAATTAAACCCAACAGAATTGTTTAGTATATATATAGTTTATGTATGTTAGTGTATAGATAGGTCAGTATAATTCTATATACAATATGGACTTTGGTCTTTTTTCAACCCAACTTAACTATGTAACTATGTATTGCACCAGTGTAGTAATCATCATTTGATTCATTTCATTTTCAGACTTAATAAGGAAACATTTCTCTATGTGAAAGATGCACTGACATTGCAGAAAAATGTTTGTTGTAATATTTAAGTGATTAAATTAGCACTGGAAGGCATTCTGAAATGTGTGTTTAGTGTCAATCCTTGTTTTGTGGTTGTTGGCGTTCTTGCCAATTCTATGAAATTCAGTTTGAGTGTTCCAGTTATTTAGTTAGATTCTGACATCTGGTTTCTTGTCTCTGAAAAATGCCCTGGTGCTGCGTGATCATTGGCTCCTCACTGATCCCCCTTCCCGGGTATGACCCAGTTTTAAGCACCTTGCTCTGTTAGAACTCATGTCAGGTACCAGCAGCTCTGTGTGTATTACAGTGTAAAGAGGGATAAGCAAGTATTTTCACCTGATACAGATTTAGTTAATCTGAGCTAGATTTTTGCCATATAAATCACAAGAAAAAACACACACTGACTTCAATTCCTTTGGCGTGAGAAGAAAACTTGGATAAATATGCCAAATAACTCCAATGCATTTGGTTTAAAAGCAATGGGCACTGATTTTAATGCATTTCTGTAAAATGTCACCATTTCATTAATTTTTTCCAGAAATTTTGTTCATTGATGATTGCAAATCTATTTCCGGGCTTCTTGCCGCTGGTTTCATGTAGGAAATCAACTCATTCTCTGCTTTACTGTTTCAACTGGGATTTCCACCCACTGGGATCCTTAAAAGCTGTAATATTAACAATTGTGGTAAAAACTCAATCTTGAATGTTGATAAAACTGCCCCTTGGTAAGGAGACAGGAGAATCTGGTACTTTATTTAGTTATCTTTCTACATTGGCAAAAAAGAAACAACAGCACTAAAAGCCCAGTGCAGCACTGGGTACAGAAGCTCTATATAAACTAGAAAGGGAAGTTTGAGAACAAATTTTATGTTGGATTGGCTGTTATTGGCCCCACGCAGTTTTTCTAACCCTGGGCCACAGTTATATAGTAAAAACCACCGTGCTAAGTTTGGGGACCCGGGTTTTGATAGTGTCTGAATAGCAGCAATTTAAATTTCCCCACTGAAAGTCATTGAGTGACATCTGATTGGCGGTGGTGGCTCCACCCACTTGTTCTAGCCTGGAACTGCAGTTACCCAGCGACTAACTCTGCAATGTTTAGGGACCCTAGGATTAATAATTAAAGAACGGCACTTCTCATTTCTACCACAGATGGTCTCAGTCAGAAGCCCACAGAGTTTAAGACCTGATAAATCCAGCCACAGGGATGTTTGCCAGCAGAGGTTTGAGCTCATAGCCTAAAAAGGCTTACCCCAAAAAGGTCTAATCTCTAAGATATACCAGCTTCTCATCATACCATCTCCCAAACAAGCACCCCACCATAAATATATGTCTAAATGGAATGAATCTTGTTCGTTTTAGATCTTCTCCTTTGAAAATCAGTACGGGGTTAGTCATTATGATAGACTCCCCTTGTCTAAAGGACACAACCTTTCACACAGGAAGATTGGGCTTCCATTTGGGTGAACGTTAAAAGAATGGTGACATGCACAAGGCAAAAAGAAATCCATATATAAAATTATGATGCACTGGTATAACACCGAGGAGAGACTTAACACCTTTTTCCTAACCACTCCCCACCCTGCTGGAGAGGATGCCAAACCATAGGCACTCAGAACACATTCTATGGACATGCCTCATAATACAGCCTTATTGGGACAGTATTAGGGACCTACTATGTCGACCTGCCGAACCCACCAGAAAGACTCTCTCACTTTTCTATTGGGAAAGCTATTCCCAGGATTACACAAGGCTTCTCAAACTCTAATAAATAAAGTATTAACAGTTGCCAGACTAGCACTTAGCGGGCAAATGGAAATCAGCAACTACACCCTCAATAGCTGAGGTAGCAAGGAGAGTAAACAGCAACAAACCAACTGGTGTAAAAAGACCCCCTGTGCTCCTGTCTTGAGCACTTGTGCACAATGCAAATGAACAAAATGGTGAAGGACATGGTCGAACCAGGGCTTCTGCCTCAGGGGCCCCTGCACCCCCCCAATGGCCCATCCTCATTCACACCCCCACCCCACCCTGAAGAAGCCCCCAACACCATCCGACCCCCTTCCCCCGAGCGTGCCTAATTAAAACTCACCTGCAGAGGGAGACCGGCCGATCACAGAAGGGGGGGTTTGGGTCTGGGCCGCCAGGGTCCACCAGGTTTTTTTCCCAGTCTGACGCTGGTGGAGGAAGCTGGAGAGCAGAACTAAACTGCAATTATTTTATTGAATAGCTCTGCTCTCCAGCTTCCTCCACCATTTTGTTCTTTTAGTGTGAAAAGATCATGACGAGCATATGTTGTCAATCTATGCAATATAATTTGCTATATGTCAATGCTATCATTATGTTAAGGGCCTGATTGTTCTCTACTTCTCAGAATGAGGTACTGTATACATATTCATTATAGCACTGTCAATCCCCTTAACTTTTCCTTGTCTGCATCTCCTGTTTTTGCTTGATGGTTTATTAACTAAATTACAAAAAAGATATTCTTGAAAATTATACTTGATGTTTCATATCTTTATATTCAGATATGTTTCATATTTTTATATTCACATATGGTATGAACAGGTATAAGAAAGAATGAAAGACGTTCAAAGTGTTTAATTTGTCATTATTGAGAGCATTACTGAAAGAAACATGAACAGCCTCTTAGGCACAGGGGAAAATTAACTTAAGATCTATGGGCAGGATACATCTGTGAAAGCCATATTGCATATATGAAAAAATCATCTTAAATAAATAATACAATATATATATAATTTTATACAATTTTCCAGATTAACATAAATCACAGTAATACACCTATATACTGTCACAGATAACTAGTTCTTAATCATTAATGCGTTCATATTTTCTTTAATGGGTGTTAGCAAAGACTTTAAACTGTCTAACACACAGGCTTATATAAGTAAATCAGATCCAATTTGCTGGCAGTTATCAAATTAATCACATGGCTCATTCGAAGTGACTTCAGCATTTAAATCAATGTGGAATAATATGTCAGTGACCGTGCATATAGAGCATTATATAAAGACATGAAATGGGGGATGCTTAAAATGTTCTGATTAATCATAAATAAATGCAAATTGCTTTACTCAAGAGACGTTCTGAATGCTGGGTCAATGACAAGTTATGCATTTATGTCTATTTCCTTCATTCATTAATGAAAAACACTGATTACTTTGAGCAAGATGTCAAGAGCTCTCAAAACATTATAAAAATTAAATGTTGGAGAATCAAGACATTTGAATAATTTGATACTTAATGAGGAAAAGAAAGTGTGAATGTCCCTCTAGTAGTAACCATTAGATAGAAACAACTGCTTGAAAAGGTAAACCATCAGGAAATGGACTTTTTAAAGGCCTCATTAGACAGCGTATTTAATTAGCCTTACTCTAGTGTAATGTTAATATTTTACTGTCTTTAAGAATAATGATCAAAATGCAAATACATATAGAAAAAATATATATAAGAAGGATAGGGGTACTTACTAGTATGTGATACATTCCGTATTTATTGTCTTGCAGTGCTGGATTAATTACAGCCAAAATGTTTTCTGTACAAAGTTGTCTCTAACCCAACTGTGAGTGCATATGGAAAGATACAGTAGCAGCATTTAACTTCTCATAAGTCATTTTTATATGTTACACTTTTTTCTCTTTGATTCCTCCTTGAAAATGTTCCATTATTGTACGTATTAGGGTACTCATTGATGGAAGAGGATCATAATAGATAGATATTTTATAGTGAGTTTATTATGCCTAAATAGTGTTATTTCTGTTTCAGTTGCTAGAAGGCATAGCAAGGTAAGGGAGGCCCTTGAGTAGGTTCTAGATAAGGTTCTCCTCTGTGGAACTTTGGGGGGAAATGAAATGCCTAGAAAGCCTATATGGGGGAGGGGAGAGCAGTGTGTCACTTACTCTTTGGCTATTGTGAGAAAACAAGTGAATGGTGACAGGGATCCTGAGGCTTGATTCCTTATTGAGGTAAAAAAGTCAGTCAATATGTTGCCTAGTGATAGGCAGGTCTGTGGAGCTCACTGTAGGTCAGGAATCCCCAACCTTTTTTACCCATGAGCCACAATTAAATGGAAAATGTTTTCAGGAGCAACACAAGCATGAAATATGGTCCTGATGGTGCCAATAAGAGCTATAATTGGCTACTTAATAGCGCCTATGTGAACTGGCAGCCTATAGAAGTCTTTGTTTGTCATTATACTTGGTTTGTATGCAACCAATACTTGTCTCCTTACCAGGAATTAAAAAACAAGCCCCTCCTTTGAGGCCACCCGGAGCAACATCCAAGGCGTTGGTGAGCAACATGTTGCTAGTGAGCCACTGGTTGGGGATCACTGCTGTAGGTAGTAAGACACAGTAGTAAGCCAGCTAGTTGAGCAGTTGAGGCTCCTATGAAGAGTAAGAAAGGGGCAAGTGCAGTACTTTACAGACAGGGACCCAGTGAAGATGGAACTAGGATTAGATAGGACCTAGTACTTTTAATGTAGGCATTATTTGGGTCCATTAAAGTGTTAGAACAAGTAAAAATAATTAGTATTATTACATTGTGGACAGAAATGATAGACAGGGCAAGCAGAAGACATGATTGGATTGCATCTCCTGCTTGCCACACCTTCCAGCAATGGTTAACCGCTGGAAAACTCTCAAAACTTTATGAAAAAGTTGCCAAATACATAGGAGTCAATGGCTACCTTTTTCAAAAGATCTAAATGCATCTACATGCTTTGGAGTTAATGTTTTTTCTTGCAACAAATTCAGTGAAGTCAATAGGGCTCATTTATATCTGCAATTGCAGTGGGCAACTTCCGCTGCTCCTTGCAGTGAGTTGTGCGTAAAGCCAGTTAATTAAAGGTACTTGCATCAAAATGTGCTCCTTGCACTTCCATATAGTTGTGTTTGGTGTGTGCTGTTCAGTTCTTTCCGCCTTCAGTTTCAAATCAGGTGCAATTGAGTCCATTTTAGTGAATTGCTGCAACTGTAGTGGTTGCAGCACAATTGTGTCAAAGGAATCACCCAAATTCAGGAAATAATGGTGCACTGTGGGAAAAAAACATGGTGATTGCACTTTACCCGAATTGCACTTTGCTCACTGCACTTATGGATGTAAATTTACCCTTATTCAGGGGGCTCAAACTCAATTTACCTGGGGGCCGCAGGAGGCAAAGTCAGGATGAGGCTGGGCCGCATAAGGGATTTCACAAAAAAAAGTCGTGAGCTGCTGATTGCGGAAATGACGTTATGCCATCATAACAGTTATTATGGGAAGACGTTCTGTGTGCACAATTAGCTCCTTACGTCTTCCCATAATACCTGTTATGATGGCATAACGTCATTTCCGCAATCAGCAGCTCCCGCCCGCCGTGCATTGCATTATCCCTTGAATCGCAATAAAAATCGCAATCCATTCATTCGGCGTTGGTGCGGGCCACAAAATATTATACCGAGGGCCGCAAATGGCCCGCGGGCCGCGAGTTTGAGACCCCTGCCCTTATTGGTGTCTCATGTCCTTTTTCTCATGCTTAAAGGGGAACTTCGGCTTCAGAACAAAAATTAGTTAAGGAGCCCCACACAACACATAAAAATACCTATCACTGTAATGTGTTCCTTCAAAAATTATGAATAAATACCATTTTATATGCTGAAATCCAGCTGCAATTCAGTTCTTCACTCTCTGCATCATTTGAAATCCTGGCAGAGAAGAAGAAACATTGATGTTACAAATTGTAACAACTTCTCCACAGCTTTCAGACAGCATTTCCTTATTGACATCTGTTGTGCAACTTTAACATTTTTTTTGAGTCTTAAAGTAGTCAGTGGGATCAGCAGGGTACAGGGGGAGGGGCTTAGGGAACAAACCATATTATTACATTAAACATCATGAAAAAGCTGCATATTTTTTAATTGATGTATATTGCAAAGTTGATCGAAATTATGTTTACTTTTCAAAAAGCTTAAGTTGTGTTTGGGTGGCGTTCCCCATAATGCATTAAAATCAGTGGGCATTTTTAACACTTAATTTTATTTTTCATGCACCTAACGCATTGGAGTCCATTGAGGTCAGTGCCCATTTTTTCTTGCTTTTTTCCCTGTCCTCTTTTTTTTGACTAAGCAAAATTCTTGTACAGAGAATGCAAAACATGAAAACTACAATTTCGTATCGAATCTGTATCTGGTGAAAAATGTGCTTACCCAAAACCATAACAGATTCAGTTTAACAGAAGGATTCTTAACAAAAGTAAAGCATGCTTTTAAGAACATACAGCAAAGCATATACATATGTGGTACAAGTATAGGATCTATTATCAAAAAACCCATTATCCAGAAAGTTCTGACTTACGGAAAGGCCATCTCCCATAGACTCCATTTTAAACAAATTATTCTAATTTTTAGAAATGATTTCCTTTTTCTCTTTAATAATATAAAAACAGTGCCTTGTACTTGATCCCAACTAACATCTAATTAATCCTTATTGGATGGAAAACAATCCTGTTGGGTTTATTTAAGGTTTAAACGATTTTTTAGTAAACTGAAAGCATGGAGCTCCAAACTACGGAAAGATCCGTTATTCGGAAGACCCCAGGTCCCGAGCATTCTGGATAACAGATCCCATACCTGTACTAATATGGTGCTTTGGCGTTTGGCAATAAACACCTAAACTGGAAGTACAATAATTAGCAACTGTTATTCCTATATTTGCCATAGAAATACTTGATAGAAGAACATCTGGACTTGATCTACATTTGTTATTTATCCATGTAAGTATACTTTTCATGGTATTGTGGCTCATATTCCATTTCTAAGAAGCAATTTCTAAGAAGAATGCATACTGAGAGTTGTGATAAATACCATCTAATAGAATGCTAATTTACAATAGTGCCTGCATAAACTATTAATGATAAAATTAAAGAACCACATTTTCTCATTATTCTACAGAGACAACACTTATTTACATATTTAACCTGAATTCTCTAAGGTCTTTGGAGAACTTTTACATGGATATAAATAAATGCATTAAAACATGGATAATGGCTCTGCAAAGTAATTGACCTGAAGCAATTAAAAGGGTAATGATTTTGATTGGCTAAAATTGCGTTACAGTGGCTTCAAGCCCTTGAGAAATGCAGTTTTGCTGATTTTAAATTAATTATATTTTTTAAGGAGCGAATCAGGCAGAAAATATAACATTTGTAAAATGGAATTGTTGTGACCATAAATAATAGAAATCAATACATATTTGTGCATTCAGTGGTGTAAGAACAACTTATCCAGAAAAGAGTCATTGTAAGAGATTGTAAGCAGTCAGGCATAAACTGAGCCTTTACCTCAATGACCAATACGTGTCATACAACACCATAGTCTGAATGGCCACATTTCATTGGTCATTTGGTCCAGCTCTGAAGGAGGAGTAATTTTGCTGACCACTAAGCTAACAAATTGCTCCACAAGGCAACTGGCTTACTGATGCAGGGCATTCAGGGCTCCAGGCCATTTGGTAGCTCTAGTGTTCCTCTGTATCAATAGGGGCAACTGCGCCGGACTTGGAACAGGAGGCAGGAAGGATTAAAGGAACAGTAACACCAAAAAATGAAAGTGTATAAAAGTAACTAAAAGATAATGTGCTGCTGCCCTGCACTGGTAAAAGTTGTGTGTTTACTTCAGAAAGTCTACTATAATTTATATAAATAAGCTGCTGTGTAGTATGGGGGCAGCCATTCAAAGGAGAAAAGGCACAGGCACATAGCAGATAACAAATAAAACCCTATTGTATTCTACAGAACTTGTCTGTTATCTGCTATGTAACTTGTGCCTTTTTGCCTTTTTTCCAGCTTGAATGGCTGCCCCCATGGCTACGCAGCAGCTTATTATATAAATTATAGTAGTGTTACTGTAGCAAACACATCAGTTTTACCAGTGCAGGGCAACAGTGCATTATATTTTTATTACTTTAAAGCTCTTTCATTTTTTGGTGTTAATGTTCCTTTAAGCGGCAAGGAATGCATTTTGACGCAAGTATAAATGGGGTTTTACACACAACTGCCTGCGGGACTGCAAGTGCACATCCGATCATACATGACCCCCGTAGTCATGTGGAGCGTGTGAAGAGGGAATGAGAGAGGAGTTGAGGAGCAGGTCAGTAGAGGAGCGTAACAAGCGGGTTGGTTGGTACCTAGAGATGAGTTCAGAGATGTAGGGTGGGGCAGAGTTATGAACTGCTTTAAATGTGAGGGTCATTAGTTTGAATTTTATCCTGGATGGTAGGGGAAGCCAGTGCAGGGATTGGCAGAGTGGCACGGCAGAGGAGGAGCGGTTGGAGAGGTGTATGAGCCTGGGAGCAGTATTCATTATGGACTGGAGAGGGGACAGTCTTTGGAGGGGAAGGCCAATTAATAGGGAGTTACAGTAGTCCAGGCGAGATATTATAAGCGAGTGAATAAGAATTTTGGCAGCATCCAATTCAGTCTTAGAGAGGTTTAATTTAAGGTAACGTTGGGACATCCAAGTGGAGATAGCGGACAGGCAGGAAGAGACGTGAGTTAGAAGCTCTGGGTTGAGATCAGGAGAGGAAAGATAGATCTGAGTATCGTCAGCATAGAGTTGGTACTGAAAGCCAAAAGAACTGATTAATTTGCCAAGTGAGGAGATATAGAGAGGACAGAGCCTTGAGGAACCCCAACACCATTTGAAATCCTGGCAGGGGAGGAGAGACTAAACCTTGTTGTTACAAATTATAACAACTTCTCCCAACTTACAGACTGCAGGAACTACATATCCCACAATGCATTGCACTGTGATCTTCCTTTCCTTACTGACATCACCTGTGCAGAGAATTGTGGGATTTGGAGGATGCAGGCTGAAGGCAGGCTGAGGACAGACGACTGTCACATTGTATTTGAGTCTCAAAGTAGTCAGGTAGTAGCCAGCCAGATCAGCAGGGGAACAGGGGGCGGGGCTTAGGGAACTGTTCCAAACCATATTATTACATTAAACATCATGAAAAGGCTGCATGTTTTTTAACTGATGTATTTTGCAAAGTTGCTTGAAATTATGTTTACTTTTCAAAAAGCTCAAGTTGTGTTTGGGTGGAGTTCCCCTTTAATTGTAACACGTGAAATGCAATCATACTGTAGGGTGGAGACAGAGTGAGACATTAAAACAAATATAGCTTCTATAGCATTGGTTATATGAGATCAGTGGGAGGTCAATGGAAGGATATAGATTGGAATAGAACTAATGATATACAGTATACTTTAGGTAACTGCAAATAAAATCCTAGACAGTTTCACAGAAAAACAAATAAGTAATTTTTCTAATTACTGAAAACGTTCAGGGGCAGGGTGGGGTTTAGAATTATCAGCGACATCATCGTGAATGTGTTTGTTACTCAGGATTTACATGCACAGAACAAGCACACTGTGAGCAGGTGAAATATTGATATAAAAATCAAAATAACATTCCATACTGAGATAACAGCAGACAAATCAGGCACGAGCTGCTATAATTCTGTTTCAGGTGAAGTTGCTTGTACAAATCTGGAAAATCTGGCAGCAAGAATGTACCGTAATTATCCATTTTATTTAAAAAAGTGCTTTCTGCATTATGAATGGAGCAAGGGTTATAGTTTGAACATAAAAAAAATGTTTTTTTTGAAGTTCATAAGGTATTCTTACTCTTTGGTAGTAATCTGTATGGAAGCAATTACACTGTGAGAACTAAGGGGCAGATTTATCAAAATGTGAGATTAGAGCTCACCACAGAAAAATTCATCCACTTTCTATTCATTCCTATGGGATTTTTAGAAGTGTATTTATCAAATGTTTAACTCTTACTTTCACCTATTGACGAATACACTTTTAAAAAACCCCATAGGAAGTAATAGAGTGGGTGGATTTTTCTGCGATGAACTCTAATCTCACATTTCGATAAATTTGCCCGTAAGTTTTAATTAATTCTGTTACACATTTCAGCCTGCCGTAGAGGTTTGTGACTATGTTGTTCTGACAGATAAGGCACACATTACAGAAAGGCACCCAATATTGCACAAAAGGTTATAAGAGTGGTTGCCCCACTTTATACAGAAATGTAGTAGGTCACAAATTGTATAAAAAGGAGAATTACTATATCTAAGACGGGTGTCAATAGGTGTCATTGGTTTGAATCATGGTGAAACTGGGCCACATTGGAAGAATGAGGAGTTCTTTTTAAACATAGAAATATTTTGATATTGTTTTCATGGTACAGGTATGGGACCCATTATCCAGAATGCTCGGGACCTGGGGTTTTCTGTTTAAGGGGGGCTTTCTGTAATTCGGATCTCCTACCTTAAGTCTGCTAAAAAAAATTATATAAACAGTAATTAAGCCTAATAGGATTGTTCTGGCTCCAATAAGGATCAATTATATCTTGGTTGAAATCAAGTACAGGTACTGTTTTATTATTACAGAGAAAAAGGAAACCATTGTAAAAATGTGAATTATTTGATTAAAATGGAGTCTATGGGAAATGGCCTTTCTGCAATTCGGAACTTTCTGGATAATGGGTTTCCGGATAAGGGGTATGTATGAAAAAATGTTTATTGATAGTTCCAAACTGTTTTTGATCTGCTTTAGGAATGGTTTTTATAAAAAAAAAAAAAACGCAAAAAAAGTCACTCAGTCATATAGTAACATTCAGATTTTACAGATTTTGCAGTCAGGGTAATGTTTTGCCACACATTTTTCTTCTCTTTAAAAATGTTTCCAATTTTATGTTTTTGATCTGATTTGGGGTTTCTAAAGGGCATATCAGCTTCCTGACTGAAAAAAAAAAACAAAAAAATAAGTTTCAGTATATCAAGTAGCTTGAAAAAAACATAATTATCCAGCAATATGCTGATACCTGGAATTAAATAGAACATCCATTTCTACTACTGACAATTAATTAACATTGTTTCTTTGGGCGCACTTTAAAGTGATTTGGATAATTACTTAAATAACTAATAAAGAAAGGTTTATTGAATATTTAATAAAAGTAAAACAAGTATTGAAAATAATGTAGCCCTTTGATGCCAAATAATGAACATTGTTATGGGTTGTCTTTTGCAGAATTCCACTTCCAGACATCAGAAACATTAGGAAACATAATTACATTAAAATGTATTTCACTTTCTTACAGTGGGAGCTGTTATTAATCATTTAATCTTTTATTACTAATGTTATTTTTATGTTAATGCTATATTGTAGGGAAACACAAACAGTCGGGTACTACTTTACCTGCACTTCAAATGTTGGGGAATAAAGGATGAGTGCACAGTAGGGTACCTGGTACAAGACAAGGGGACTCCGCAATTGACCCTTCCCCTTGAGGCACCCCACTGAACCCCCTTATTACATACCTTAATAAGACACCAGGAAACAGAGGTGGAGAAAATAGCCACAACATTTAATCACATTTTATCAAATAAATAGGACCTTGCCAGTGTAACCCAAGGCAATATTCTAAAGCCAGAATTCCATAAATGGTTGCTACTATGCTTTGCCGTTCCTGCTGAAGTCTTGAATGTGTATTAGACTGCCTCTACCTACAGAGAGGATGGCCCCAAACTCTGCTACCAGCAGGAGCTGCATCACCCACCATAAGAAGTTCAGCAGCGTTTTGATGATAGGAAATCCAAGCAGCCTGTCACCTAGCACAAGCAGTAGTAGCATCTTTATTTATCAACCCACCGTGCAGTCACATGAGAGAACCTCCTTTCAACCTCTGCTAAAATGACCTGTGCAGTACTCTGGCAAGGTCCTACCACTGTTGTGACAATTAAACCTTAAAATACATTATCATATATCCATCATTTAGATTCAGAGGGCAGCAAAAAAAACCCAACCTGAAGTCAGTGCCAATTATGCCTCAAGAGGGAAAAAATTGTTCCCTGACCCCCATGGCGATCGGAAACATTCCCTGGAGGAAACATTCCCTGGATCAAGCAATCGTAGTTAACATGAATTAAACACAATGCTGACTCTCAAGTTTATACTGTATACAGATACAGAAAGCCCAATATAACAATGCATAAAGGAAAACATCCACCTTCAGTTATTAATAGATAATATGAGAACATAAAGAAGAGAAACTCCTAAAATTTTGGCAAAATATGCAAAAAAAAAGGGGAATGGTGGGATATTTCTACCTGCTCAGAAGATGAGGAAGTGAGTGCTTCTTTTCCTGACATCACATCTCTTTCCCCGCCCCCAGCCCAGCTTTCTCCTGCCTTACCTCTTTCCTTCTCACCTAATCACAGTTGCACCTGGTTCTGCCGATCTCTAAACATAAACCAGTGTCATCTGGCTGCTGGTCATTCAGATCCCTTGTCATGCAGCCCCTGCGCTTATAGCTCCAGGGCTTTCCTGTCTTGTGGGAAAATTACATTTCCACCAGCTTCATATATTTTTGTTACTCTTTGCATGAATTTCATAATGGTGTTTGTTTTGCTGCAAAAAAAACAGTATTTTTTTTTACAGAAAAAAAAACTCAGGGGAAAAGCCAGTGATATTATAAGAATTTCTCTGTGTGTGTTGTTTTGCAAGAGAAAATATGGGGCATTTTTGTGCTGGAAAAAAACAGGCAAAACAAGGTTTTGCACGGGGAAAAACCTGTATCAAAAATGGCAATACCATTATTAGAATTTCTTTATGCATTTTGTTTAACTGAAAATAAAAATTTTTTGTGCTGGGAAAGAAATGCAGAGAAAACATGCAATTTACAATCCTATGTATGTGTTGGTAAATATAATATTCATATTTTTGGAGGTTATGTCCCATCATGGCCTGATAAAGATTGGCTAGGGTGAGCACTGTAAAGGTTTGAAACAAAGTTTTATTTTCAAAAGTTCACAATCAAATTATTTATAGGGTAAAGAATCCTTAACCTAAATAGTAAACATCTAGTTATGCAAATAGAAGTACTGAACAAATATAATGAGAAGCCATCACACCTCCCTACAAGAATCGCTTAAGCTATTTATTAAGTAAGTGAGTAAAATGTTTTCGGATGCAAATAGACTACTAACGCTCAATTTACTGGAGCTTAGTTTGCCTATTAGCCTGCTGAACCAGCTCTTCCTCTGATCTCCTGCAAGTATAAACATGTCTCGTTACAAATGAATTGACAAACGCCACAAAATATAGAAAATATTCCAGTTGAAGTCCTTAATGTGTGCAGTAGAACACTTTTTAATCATTTCGGTCAGTGAAGCCAATTATTGCATGATATACTGTATTTCCTTGTGGAATGATCCTCCTGAGCAGCCAAAGATTTGAGTCTAATAAACTGCACGTACAGTGCATACATTTCATCTAAGGCAGATGGGTAAATTGTGATGGAGCACCTCAATAGAATATCTGTAGGGGCACAGTTATCTGTCTAAAGAGGGAACGTGTCATGAGAAACATGAATAAATACCATTTTTATATGCTGAATCCAGTTGCAAAACACTTTTTTTACTTTTTCATCATTTGAAATCCTGGCAGGGGAGGAGGGACTAAAACATTGATGTTACAAATTGTAACATCAATTGGAAGATGCAGGCTAAAGGCAGGCTGAGGACAGTCGATTACCGTTGCATTTTTTGAGTCTCAAAGTAGCTAGCCAGATCAGCAGGGGAACAGGGGGCCGGGCTTAGGGTACCGTTCCAAACCATATTTGGAAACCATACACTAAACAGCATGAAAAGGGTGGGTATTTTGAATTCATGTATATTACACATTTGATTGAAATTATGTTTACTTTTCAAAAAGCTTAATTTGTGTTTAGGTGGAGTTCCCCTTTAAAGTATTTGTATATACAGGTAAGGGATCCCTTATCCGGAAACCCGATATCCAGAAAGCTCCGAATTACGACCATCTCCCATAGACTCCATTTTTTTTTTAATTCAGGCAAGTTTATTGAGAAGATTTTACATCAGTTTCAGCATATATACATCACATTTATGTGGCAGAGTTACACAATGTAGTAAGGTTTTAGCTTATTACATGTTTTGCAGTAATAAAAGTTGCAACAGCATTTTAAAATACATTGTAACCTTTTCTTTTGTATGCATTTTCCTTTCCCTTGCCATTGCTGACTGTTTCCCTCGGATGTTGGCACATATTACAGTTACAAACATATTATCATAAAATGCTTTAAGAAAATACCGCCATAGCTCACTTAAGTGGATTTTTCTAGCCATTTTCCCCATATTTTTTCATCTTTCTTGGGGGCTCCTCTAGTTTTATATACTAGACTTTCCATTGTACATAGGTGTTTGACTTCAGAGAGCCAATGTGAATATTTGGGGGGTGTTGAGTCTTTCCATTTCCTTGTTATTGCTTTTTTTGCTAAAAATAAACATTCTCTGGTGAATACACTAAGATGTGTGAGTAGAGCCCTATGCCTAGCAGACACACCTGGGGGGTTCTTGGGAGTTTCACCAGCTTGTTCAAAACCTTGGTCCAATATTTACCCAGGACCGAACATTCCCACACCAAATGCATTAGTGTGGCATTTTCTACATGGCATCTAGGGCATTCTGGTGTTGTGTTTGGGAAGATTTGATGCAGCTTAGCTTTAGTGTAATATGCTCTATGTACAAAATATAGTTGTACCATAGACTCCATTTTAATCAAATAATTCATATTTTTAAAAATTGATTTCCCTTTTCTCTGTAATAATAAAACAGTGCTTTGTTTTTGATCCCAACTAAGATATAATTAATCCTTACTGGAAACAAAATAATCCTATTGGGTTTAATTAATGTTTTATTGTTTTTTTAGTAGACTTAAGGTATGAAAATCCAAATTATGGAAAGACCCCTTATCCAGAATACCCTTGGCCCCAAGCATTCTGAATAACGGGTCCTATACCTGTATATGCTACCAGGGGCGGGCCAAGCCGACCAGGCGCCCTAGGCAACCCGGTCGGCCACCTCGCCCCTGCACCTTCCTCGTTCGCCCCCCAACCCCCTTTGGCGCGCATGCGCAGTTGAACGCGCGGGGTGGGGCGGGGTTCGCGTTGCGATTCATCATTGCCCCCACCGCGTAAGGACAAGCGGCGGGGGCAATGACTAATGAACGCGGACTAGGGGTAGGCAGGAGAGGCTGCCTGGCGCCCCCCCCAATCGTTGCGCCCTAGGCAGCTGCCTCTTCTGCCTACCCCTAGTTCCGGCCCTGTATGCTACACATTCACCTATCAATGACTACATGTGTAAATGCACAGTCCCGGAAATGCAATACATGATGAACTGCACTTGTGTGTCTGCTGCTACTTTGTTTTCTTTTAAACTAAGAAGTCAGGTAGCTTGGGGATGCAGTGCTGCTAACAAATAAAATACTATATCTATTCTAGCTTGGAGAGTTATGATTTGTGTTATGGAAGGCTGTCTGTAATTGTGTATGCTTTATCCAAAATCAAACCCCAGGAGAGATGACACTTAGGTCAGGCCAAATCAAGGTCTGTGCCTTGAAGGAAAACATTTTTCCCATCTATCATGTCAGATTAAGATATAATGTGTAGCGTGGGTGCATTATACAGAGAAACAGTCCATTTACATTACATGGAGCATCTTTTGATGCAAGCACCTTTAATGAACACTAGTTTGTGTGCAACTGACTGCAGGTATACTTGAGGACTGCAACTTTAGCAGCAGTTGTATATGACCACTATAACTTCTTTTAATTACTAGCATGGTTTTTACTCTGTTTTAGTATTATTAGACAAACTGCATATGTAGGACCATATAAATAGAACTGCATACGTACAAATTACAAATAAAAACAAGTTCCATACTATATATATATATATATTCACTTCCTTTCACTGTCCTGATGACGATCCTATATGGATCGAAGCGCGTAGACATTATGTTTAAATAAAAAATTGACTTTATTCATCCTTCTGTTGTGAGTGCTTTCTAAGGATTGCAGCTCTCCCTTCTCCCTTGCCCCCCTTCCCATCTGACTCCTAGCACTCCCTTACTTACACTCACACTCACTTGCTCCCTCCCTCTCACATATCTTTCCTTCTCTCCCCTCTCTGGTCTAGGTTTAGCTCCTCTCCCCCTTCTCAGCTCTCGTTAACCTACTGCAGAGTTTTATTAAATTCTAATGCATAATGTACCGCATACTAAAATTTAGAAAGATATTAGTAGTCACCTCGGAGTTATGTCAATAGCAAATTTTTAACTGTTTGGTAAATTTTTCAGAATTTTCAAGATTATATGGTGAAACAGAACAGATTCGCTCATCACTAGTCTGTAGCCTTGTGCTTTTATATGGTCACACAACTCCTCGGTGACCCCTAATATCTCTATAAATTACAGTAAGGGAGGTATATTATACAATATATATATATATATACCTATTTTTGATATTAAAGAGTTTAATAAACATTATTATTATTTCAAGAACCTGTAGAATGAATTCTGATGTAAGGAAAAGCACCCTTTTCCAAATTCCACTTTGGAGATCTTATTAAAAGCAATGTAAATGAATAAACCTGGCAGAAATGGTGTACAAGATACAAACGTTACGCTCGTTTTTTTTTTCTTTATTATTAGAGGAACTGAAGCCCAAGTTATTGCAAAGTATGTTGAAGGCCGTTAAAAGCGACGCTGCAGCCGACTTCATTAAAATTTCTCCTCTATTGTACACCTGTGTAAGTTTCCATCATTTACACTGACAGAGATTGAATGCTGAATAATAGTAGAGTACGACAGTTCCGAGAGCTGCACTTCTTTTGCGATCTCCATAGACTTGAAGATGTTGATCTGTTGTTATTTAGAAGAAGTTAGTGTGAAGAATCTATTGTTATTTTCGACAGGTTTCCTGATTTATGAGGAGTGGAACTTGAACTTTTTTTTTCTATTATTGCTTTCAGCATTAGAAGCACACGTATAAGGTGGAATAAACTTTTTTTTCCTGTAGTTCAGTAGATAGATACAGATTGCAACAGCTTTGTAAAATGATTTCTGCATAATTTAGTGATCCTGAGACCTTGCTTAACCTCTGTCGCTCTACCTCTACCATGGACACTACCATGGCTGCTAGTTCAGGGATTTTCTGTTTGGTGAAGGCCAAAGACCCAATATGATGAGACACTTATGTAAACTGTGCCACAGCCTATCTGATCTTTTGCCTATACCCAAGCCTAAAGTCACAGGTGCAGAAACCATGGGTGCAGTAGCTGGCCTACACAGATTAGTAACACTTGAGATGAGAAAAGGCACAGTTTTAATACAACAGATTACTATTTTGACATCAGAATTGTATTGTGCCCTGGATTATTACTGATTGTATAGCAAATCAAAATTAAATTTGTGTGTCAGGATCTGCTTGGATTTAAACCCTGGACTGTGTGCTGGATTGCTGGTGTATTTCCCAATTGAGCCACTGGTGGCTCTTTATGCTAGTTCTATTGTTTTTTTCTATGTACAGTACTTTTGTATTCCTGCCGTCGGCTCCCTTTCTCCAGCCACCTCTTTATCCCCATGTGCATTTCATTATTCTATTAAGACCCTTTATAAGCTTGCCCCTGACCTTTCCTTTAGGGCTTGGTCATTAAGCTGGTTGTTGTGATCTTGCCATCCTGTAGTTTGTGGTTTCTAGTGCCTGAAATCCCTTCTGATTTCTAGTTCCTTACCTAGTTCCTGTGCTCTGGTACCCTTCCTTGCCCTGTTCTTGTGGATTCCCCTGTTCTGACTCTTGGCCTGTTCCTCGACTTTGCTTATCTGCTGCCTGTCCCGACTATTGGACCTATAACTGGTCTCAATCTCTGCCTGCCATTTTCTACTACTTTTGCCTGTGTATTCACTGGTTACACCCCGGGTTACCCAACCTTTAGGCTCTCATCTGCTTGCCTCTCCACAGTGTCTCTACATCATCTCTCCATGTGAGATGTGACCGTCTGTTAGATATAGAAGGGTAGAGACGTTACACCTGTAGATGATGCTCATTTCTGATTGATGTTTAACATAAATATGCTTCTAATCTGTCAGACCTGAGCAGAAAAGAAGCAAGCAACACTTTCTAGTCAGTGCCAAATGTTAAAGAACAGAGGGAAGACAAAGCTTTACATATTTCATTTGGCATGGTCAGAAGTCTCTACACATTCCAATAAGAAGGCTTTTACTGACCTGGATCTTTCTTTGTTTCTCTGAACTAGAGACAAAGGGACAAAGCTATCAAAAATTAGGAAGCATTCTTTATTTTCATTCTTCATTTTCTTCAATTTCTTATTCTGTCCCCCATTTGTGCTTTTTACTAGTGTATTAATTTTTCACATTTATGTTTCATATCTGTTCAAGCGTAAAGACAGTCAAGAAATTGTTTCCCAATTATTGCAAGGCTTTTATATAATTCTGTTGTAACATATTGTCCAGAACGCAGTGCCAAGATGCAGTAGTGCACGCTGGTCTCCCGGCACGCATAACACTTTCTTTCCTGTCTCTGATACTGTAGTGTTACTATCAGTTGCTTTCTCCGGGGGATTTATCACTTCTAGTGCCATAAGCTCTTGAAGCAAAAGAATTACAAAGAGCTTGCCTAAGGTGGTGTTAATATTGGGTGCAATGTGTACCTGTCTGGGGACTGATATAAATAGACAGCATCAATTAGCATTGAACCTCTGAGAGCACAATAAAGACAACAAATAAATGTTGCCTAGACAACAAACTAAAAAAACTTCTAACTTACCTGAAGTTTAGTTTTAAACTTGATGTGTTATGTTCTTTGCTGCCTGTTGTACTGTGATAGAGAAGGTTTACCTTTTGATCTATTGTTATGATATAGTTTGTTATTCATTATAGCTTTTTCTATTTCTAATAGAATGGAACCTCTTTTGTTTTACCCAAAGGTCCTTTCCTTCCTCACCCATTCTCAAAATTAATAATCCCCAAACCATTTATGGAAAACTACAAATGATGGCATTAACACATTTACATTAATTCAATGACTTTGACCTGTAAAGAACTAAAAAATACATACTTTTTAAAATTGATTAGTTTTCTTTAAATGTTGCTCTTTGTTGGGTCTGGCAAGGTATATTACCTTGGGGGTGTTGAACTCCAACAGAAGGGAAGGTTTGTTCAATAAGGGCTATGCCACAGAAAGGGCAATATGAGAGCTGAAAACTGAGGTTACGGTATTTACTGTAACCACTTGGTTCTGTTGGTGCACCCATAGGTGATTATTCATTAAAAACGTGAGTGCTCCTGAGATATATTCTCTTAATTCATTACAGTTAAAGGTAGTTACTTGAAAATCTATGGGGATGCAATTATGAGCATTTTGATGTCCGCCAACAAGCAACCACCCCCACACAAAAAAAATCCATCAGAGGCGCTTAGCCACATGAATACTGGGAGGCTAATTAAGTTGATACCTATAAAGCAGGGGAAGTATATAAAAAGATTGCAAAAAGCTTGAAGCAGAGGCAAACTCTCACATGATTGCAAGTTTATGTGGGAAGGTTTGGCTGACACTGTTCAATGTGAAGTGTTGCTTGCACAGACATGATATTCACAGAAAATTTATCAGGAGGAAGCTTTATTTTATCACACATATCAACATCTGAGGTAAGCAAAACAGCACCCAGAAATCCAAAGGCCAAAAATCCAAAATGTGTTTTGGGGCTGATAAAGTAAACATGGAGAAAAAAAGAAGCAGCGTTTGATGAAAAAACACCTACCCAGCTGTAAACATGGTGGTGGATCATTTATGTTTTGGGGTTGTGTGGCAGCCAGTGGCACAGGTCACATTGTACATGCAGAGAGAAGGATGGATTCCACTAAATATTAGTACATTCTATATGCCGATGTTAAGCTGAAGCTTAAAAATGGTATGGCTCCTACAACAAGGCCAACATCCTAATCCATATCTCAAAAGCCAGCATGAGCTTCCTGAAGAAAAGCAAGCTGTAGGTTTTGGAATGATTCTCACAGCCCCTGACTTAAACATATTTAAAAATCGTTGGGTACATCTTAAACATGCAAATTGCTGGGATCAGTGCCATGGTGCGTTGCTAAATAGTGTCTTACTAAGGTATCCAATTTTTGGTATACGCCATTGCTATTTTTTTGTTCCTATGTTTTAAACCTAAGTTCATGAAATAAATTGGAACTTTGCATTGTTTTTTAACATACTGAGTCCTGCAGTTGTTGTTTGCACTTTTGTATTTAGCGTTTAACAGTCTTCATGACTCTTATTTTTTTTGTTTCTGCTGTCAGTTGTGGGTTTGGAAACTGTATCTATTTATCCTGGAGCTGTATACATTGCAGGATAATCAGCATTATGATACATTCAGAAATATTACAGCTAACAGAAAAACTTTAGTATATTAAAAGATGTTTATTATATCGTCTTTTGACCAGAATTCTGGGTTACTTGGGGGGTTTCTGGTAATTGGAGCACCATGGTAATGGTAGAGCACCATGTCTTATGGCTACTAAAATATTCCACCAGCTTTATTACCTATTATTATTACAGAGAAAAAGCAAATTAATTATATGGATAATTGTCTGGGTAAGTAAAACATTATGGGAAATAGTCTGCTGTGTTTTAAAACTTTCCAAATAACAGATTCTCAGAAAACGATAACAGTCAAGAAGCAAACCATGGAAAAGTTTAAATCACAATACCACAGTGGCATTTTTTTTTATCACTAGACATTGTATTTCTCAGGAATGATTTCCTTCTGTTGGTCTAATCCTCTGAATGCTTACCAAGGCAGGAAATATATTATACATAATGCATTATCCAAGAAACTATTGTTCTTGTTTACAGTATGAAAAAGTCACTTTTCCCCTGGTGCCGGTGGGTTTTGTTTTTAGTTTTCCTCACAATATGCCTTAAGTGGAAAAAAAATGCTCTGGTAACTATTCCTCCTTGTGACTTTCTATTCTAAGCAGAATGCTACTGGTGTTGTTACCATTATACCACTGATTATATTTCTGTGTTTTAAAGGGTGCCATTTTGACCTCAATTAAGTGATCAATACAAATTATACCCTGTAATTCATCAATTAGATTACATATAATTATTCTCAAAGGGCCAATAGGAATGTTTAATGTTGAAAATACATTTTATATATCATCTTTTTTAAAAAAGGAATATTACTTAAACATGTTTTATTGAGTTGTTTTTTTAAACAGAACAAAGTAGCAGAAGAATATCAATGCCACATGGTATTTTAAATATTAACTGTGATTGAGTTCATTCTGTGCCTAGTGCTCAAAAGTTATCAGATTTCTAAAAATACATCTCAAAGTTATTTAAATGGAAAATATATAGGTATTTCATTAAACCTATATTTACCTATATGAATTATTTAGAATACTTGGGGCCTAATATATTCTCGATGAGGTATCTTTAAATAATATGGAGCACCATGCCTTAAAAAAAACAACGAGGAGGAACAGAACATTCATTTGAAGCAGCGTAAGTGGTTCTTCACAATGAGGGCAGTGAGGTTGGGAAATGCTCTTCCTAGTGATGTTGTGATGGCAGATTCTGTTAATGCCGATAGGAGGGGCCTGGATGAGATATTGAACAAGCATAGTATCCAAGGCTATTGTGATATTACTATCTACAGTTAGTATTGATGTTGATATATATGGTTTATGTATGTGAGTGTATAGATAGGTCAGTATGGGTCTGTATGTGAGTGGATAGATAGGTCAGTATGGGTCTGTATGTGAGTGGATAGATAGGTCAGTATGGGTCTGTATGTGAGTGGATAGATAGGTCAGTATGGGTCTGTATGTGAGTGGATAGATAGGTCAGTATGGGTCTGTATGTGAGTGGATATATAGGTCAGTATGGGTCTGTATGTGAGTGTATAGATAGGTCAGTATGGGTCTGTATGTGAGTGGATAGATAGGTCAGTATGGGTCTGTATGTGAGTGGATATATAGGTCAGTATGGGTCTGTATGTGAGTGTATAGATAGGTCAGTATGGGTCTGTATGTGAGTGGATAGATAGGTCAGTATGGGTCTGTATGTGAGTGGATAGATAGGTCAGTATGGGTCTGTATGTGAGTGGATAGATAGGTCAGTATGGGTCTGTATGTGAGTGGATAGATAGGTCAGTATGGGTCTGTATGTGAGTGTATAGATAGGTCAGTATGGGTCTGTATGTGAGTGGATAGATAGGTCAGTATGGGTCTGTATGTGAGTGTATAGATAGGACAGTATGGGTCTGTATGTGAGTGGATAGATAGGTCAGTATGGGTCTGTATGTGAGTGGATAGATAGGTCAGTATTGGTCTGTATGTGAGTGGATAGATAGGTTAGTATGGGTCTGTATGTGAGTGTATAGATAGGACAGTATGGGTCTGTATGTGAGTGGATAGATAGGTCAGTATGGGTCTGTATGTGAGTGGATAGATAGGTCAGTATGGGTTTGTGGGTGCCGGGTTTACTTGGAAGGGTTGAACTTGATGGACTCTGGTCTTTTTTCAACCCTATGTAACTATGTAAAACAAAAGAAAAAAAAATGTCACAACAGGCTTTCTCCTACACCCCAACATCTCTTGCCTTATTTTAGTAATTAAGTCAACAGAACATGCATATAGAAGGGGCAACTCCTTATGTTTTCTCATTAATTAAGTCTATGTTAACTTAAAAAAAGCCTGCAAATAAATTTCTTCAAATGTGACCATATGTGAGTCCAGTAAACTAAAAGACAGATTAAACTGGTAATCACAACTATAACTTATAGATGCATTTCTTATTGGAGGTCTACATGCTAATTATTACTGTTGCTTATATAGTAGCAAAATAAAACAATATTCGGCAAGAAAAACAAAAAACATAAATATCAATATCGCAAATCTGGAGCTGGAACCATTTTTTCCTTACAGTATATAATCACAGACAGCATGGTAAGCACCAACTCAGCGCTTTGGTTAGTATATGAAACCTTTTTCTCACATTTTGGCTCTAAAAGAGCAATTCATTTTTGAAACAAAAGGCATGTGGGCTTTCAAGGAAAGGAGTAATGGATTCATCATAGACTACTGAAAAAATGTGTTACTTTAAAAACTTTGTACAGTATTTAAACCCACTTAATTCTCAATTCTTTAATTTTTTTTTTTTTTTTAAAACCCACATTACAGATTCCGCAAAGACAAAGTGGGACCAAGGTACATAAGCTCCATGACCTGCAGCTTATTAGCCTGTAACTAAGTGCTGCACCTTTCACAAAATGCACCCGGCCTTCTTCCATTTGTATTCATTCAGTTTGACTGCTTTCTAGTTTTACTCCTTTCCAATTTAGCATAAAATTCCATGTATGTATGCCTTTCCATTCTTCCATATAATTAATGTAATAAAATGGAAAAGAAGGAGAAATAAAAGTAATGGCCAAAAATCAGAGAGTGCATAAATGCATGATACTTTTTTTGGGGGGGGGGCTATGCCAAGAAAAGAAAAAGGGTATTAAAAAGCCACCTAAAGTTGGCAAGGATATATCTGCTTAGATAGTATACTGATTCTGCCTGCTAGACTTGCATCATTCTGTGGGTAAAAAAAATACTATGTAATTGGTAAAGTTATCATAGGCAGAAAATTAACACTTAGGAGCTGATTTACTAACCCACGAATCCGACCCGAATTGGAAAAGTTCCGACTTGAAAACGAACATTTTGCGACTTTTTCGTATGTTTTGCGATTTTTTCGGATTCTGTACGAATTTTTCGTTACCAATACGATTTTTGCGTAAAAACGCGAGTTTTTCGTATCCATTACGAAAGTTGCGTAAAAAGTTGCGCATTTTTCGTAGCGTTAAAACTTACGCGAAAAATGCGCAACTTTTCGCGTAAGTTTTAACGCTACGAAAAATGCGCAACTTTTTACCCAACTTTCGTAATGGATAGGAAAACTCGCGTTTTTACGCAAAAATCGTATTGGTAACGAAAAATTCGTAAAGAATCCGAAAAAATCGCAAAACATACGAAAAAATCGCAAAATACCGATCATTACGAAAAAAACGCAATCGGACTCCATTCGACCCGTTCGTGGGTAAGTAAATCAGCCCCTTAGAGACACGAAAGGTCAGGTCACCAGGCCAATGTGGCTGAAAGGTACCCGTCCGGAATTACCTCCTACACAGGGTGCCATTGCTCTCTACAGAAAAGATGTGTGAATGCACAGAATTCTTACGGTCTGATAAATTGCAGTGAAAGAGAAGAACTTGTTTAAAAGCAGTACAACAGCCCTTCAGAGACCATAGGGAGTAGCAATACTTCCTACCAGAATGTCACTTACTGCTTACACTTAACTTAATATATATATATATATGCTGATGTTGGATTTGTTCTATCTTGATTTTGTGCTGCTATTGGCATGATTGAAAGACTGTGTACAGCCCTGAGAAAAGCCACTAAGCTGATAAAAAGGTATGGAAGAGCTCAGTTTATAAAGAGAGTCTGACCGAGTTGGTATTATTTAGACTAGAGAAGCGGTGATCACAGTATTTTTATACTGTAAATAAGTGAATGATAAGTGTGGGGAAATTAAATGTGTGGGGACTGAATTATAAATTTTTAGCACAAAACTGATCCAGAGACAGAACCAAATATTCTTTCAGAGCCACTTTTCTAAGGCAAGAAGATGGAGTCTAATTATTTTTTTTTCTCTAGAATTTAGGCAGGACTTAACTATATAGACATGTGGGGGACAATTACTATCCCACCAAGCAGAAGTTCTAAGGAGAACAAGAGTAACCCCATTAGAGCACATCTGTTTGGGGGAAGGGTTGGCACGAGGTGGCACATTGCCGGGGGTGCAGTGCAGCCCCATCATTACCACATGCCATAGACAGGCTTTCCCATAAGTAAATGACCCCTCTGTTTTTTTCATCCTGACTTGCTATGTAATTATGCATACAAATATCTAGTATTCAGATTACAACAGATTTTTGTTTGATTATGTTGCAAGCTGTGTTTTCTCACAATACGCTTTCTGCATGATTATATTATTGAGAAATAACTTCATCCAATCACTAAAGCTCAAGCACACAAACCTGTCACTCGATTTTTTCAAGTGCATGGAAGTGCTATCATTCTGATTGAGCAAGACAACTTGAGAAGATTAATTATCAATTGATAATGAAAATATTAATGTCTCAGTTACAGATATTAAAGCTTTACAAAAAGCTGGAATAATTATCTTGTTTTTTCTCCACACAGAATTAACTAGCCAATATAGCAGTTTGCATTTGATTTTAAACTGTGTGTTGTACTGTGTGAGATGCTTCTCACGTGCACACATATTATACAGTGTCTCTGGTACCAGTCTGGGTATAACTTTATAATTAATAACAATAAAAAAGTATAAGGGGCTTAAAGTAAAACAGACATAATTGGCAAACACTCAGTCTGTTTATCTTTATAATAAAGTATAGGCTATGCCTTAATTCTGCCCCCCTGTCAGGGGCATATCCACCCTCCTACTGTGTGAAATGTTGGGTAGTTTTGGCAGGGATATTAACATTTTCACCCCTCTTCCTCTTATTGAGAAATGTTTCCACATCTTGGAAGCATGTCCCTGCAAGATCTAATATCCAAACGTAGATATGGTTTAGAATGGGATTGGTAAACCCACTAGCAACTGCTGCACTTTGACATATTGACAAAGTGGTTAATTGTACAAACAGGCACTGTTTTGGGATTTCTTCTGCAAGAGTTGCCACCTTGTAATCTTTTGCAGCCTGGACAGGGGGCAAAATAGGTGACATCAAGGGGGTAAAGTTAGTGATGTTGGAAGAGGGACATCAATGTTTAGGGGGAGGTCAGAGACATCAGATGTGATTCCCTGTGATTGGCCGAATTCAATGTCAATCAGGGAGAGTCCTGTCCAGGAGTTCTGAAATCTGGGCAGGCAGGTTTCAATTAGACATCTTCCACAGATGATTCCCTGTTAAAAAATATGATGAAAAACAGAGATTTGGATCTGAAATAGAGTATTACAATGTTGGCCATATCCCAACAGGTCTATGGGTCAATTTTAACCCTACTATTGTGAAGGACAATAGAGAGTTTACTCAGAAATATGAGAGAATTGTCAACAAGTGTGAATTTGATATTATTCTGCTGACCACTGAATTTCTACAGAGTACAAATTACAGGACACATAGACTCATTGCTGGACTTGGTAATGTCCTTACCATCGCTATATAGACAACATTATTATATTGTAGGATGGCCCTATTGAGACACTTTTTGCATTCCATTCTTTTTATATTTGGCAGTGTCTACAAAAATGACTCATCTACAATTACCTTACTGGATGTGACCAAATCAAAAAAGGGAAATAAGTTCATTATGAAAACCCAAATAGTCCACTGGAGAGCTGCATCAGTGCAAAAAGTTTTACATTTATTTAGAGATGCAAAGCACTCATGTTTGAGACACTTTTTGCATTGCCGCAGCTCTCCAGTGGACTATTTGGACTTTCATGATAACTTATTTTGGAGGTGGCGACTTTAAGCCACTCTGTTGAAGAGCTAACAGTACGATATACTGCAGTAGGCCCTGAGGACATCCTGAACTGAATAAGTTAATTACTGATATTTATAAAAGGAAACAGGCCTTCATTAACAATGCTCTACCCAAATCTTAGTTTATGTAGGATACACATATTGTTACAGAACATGAAGCAAAACAAAGGAGATTAATGGAGATGGAAGATAGATTCAGTCAGCTCCACGGGGAGCTTTGGATATTTTATGTCAGTAATGATGGAAACCTTAAAAGGGGACCTTTTGCAAAGAAGGGGGAAGAGGTGTCATGTTTGTTAGAAAATTCAGAACAGCTAACAGTACTGTGTGGAAGCTTCTGTAAATACAAGGCATATTTTACCGAACTGCGCCCCCACAGGTACCAGCTGAGCAACCATTTGGGAAATGTGTTAAAGAGCCCCACATAACACTGAAACCCCTAATATACCTATCACTGTAATCTGTTCATTCAAAAACTATGAGTAAATACCATTTACTCAACAAATACCAAATATCAACAGTTCTTCTCTTTCTGCATCATTCAAAAATCCTGGCAGGGGTGGAGGGACTAAAACATTGATGTTAAAAATTGTAACAACTTTTCCACAGCTCACAGACAGCATGCAGGTACTACATAACCCACAATGCACTGTGATGTTACTTTCCATCATGTGTGCAGGGAATTGTGGGATTGGAGGATGCAGGCTGAAGGCAGGCAGAGGGTAGTCGACTACTGTTAAATTTTATTTGAGTCTCAATAGTCTTTTTAAGATTTCATATTTTTTTAAACATACTTGCAAGGGAATTGAAATTATATTTACTTTAAAAAAAAAAAGCTCAAGTTGTGTTTGGGTGACGTTCCCCTTTAACAAAAGGGTCTTTCTTCACATATCCACATACAGGTCAAAAAGTACCAGTCAATAAAACATTTCTTTTGCAATTTGACTTTTGTTGTGTATCAAATGTAATGTCCCTTATGTAGAAGAGAGAGGGGGATTAAACAATGCACATTCCCTGGTGCCATGTTATATATGTAATTCAGTATCTATGCTAGTGCATGTATTTTTACAAAACAGGGGTTTTTAGTAAGCCTCCATGCTATTTACCTCCTATGGTGGCTTACCAATGTTATGATTGTAACTAAAACCCCCTATTTTTTTAAAGATACATGCATTCGCATAGATACTAAATTACTTTTGAAACATGGGGCCAGGGAATGTGCATTGATCAATTTCCCCCTCACTTATGTATGCTAATTTGGCCAGATCAGTTGCACTTCCAGCGTATTTGTATATTTTATTTAGCCTTTAGTGCTCCCACAACCCTCCTTTTTGTGTCCTTATATATTAGAGACCACTCAAAAAATGGGAGATTGAATTGAAACCTAAAGCTAATGTTTGTTGTTGTTATACACATTTGCTTCTGCCAGTTTTTTTTAGTGAAGCACGACAATTAACCAACTGAGATAGCAGATGATTGATAGCGCTGAATAACTGAGATGAGGCGGGGACCATATAAGATTATTAAAAAGACTTGAAATGAAGTGGATACACTCTCTGGGTACATTCACCCCTGGGGGTTTAAATCACGATTATACACCAATGCTGTGAAGAGATATCTGCTTGTGCTATTAGGTAACACTTATTGATTTATATGTTTATGGGTCCTTTTCTTTTTCTTTTCAGAAGTATGTGGCTTCTAATCTGCTTGACACTGAAATGTTTGGTATAGGACAGCGGATCCCAAACTACGGCCCCCCAGGGGAATTTACCAGTCCGCCACTGCGTCCTCACCCCTGGCAGCAGAGAGAGAGAGAGAGAGGTCTCAGCGGGGAGCGGGACGGGGAAGCTGAGAGGGAGGACGGACGGCAGGTAGGACGAAGGGAGCACCGGGGGGAGGAGTTGGGGGGAAATGCGACCTATTTGGGGCACATTTCGGCGGGTGGGGATGCTGGTGATGGTGGTCCAGCCCCCCAACAGTCTGAGAGACCCTTGATACGGCCCCTTGGGTCAGAAGTTTGAGGGCCCCTGGTATAGGAAGTCACATACAGAATCTGAGCAGACATTGCACGTTTGCAGTGATAAAAAGATGGGTCCCACTGGAATTTTTAACCAGTTTATTTTGGTTATTGGATGTTTATTCACTAGGCACTAAAATGTAATATACTTTGTATACTACACACATATATAAATATATTTGTATACTATAATATACTGGTATTAACAACATGTTTTAATACTTATTTGTATGGTTTCTGGTTATTGTATAAAAAAAAATGTCCTCTGGTATAATAGGAATTGTGGTCCATTTGATATTAGGCGGAGACATATGTCAATGCCCCTCCCCCTACTGAAGCTATGTGGCCTATGTAAGTGGATTGTTACACAAGTGATTGGTTTTGCTACAGAGCTGGAGTTGGGCTGTCACGTGTCTGGTTTTTTACACGGCTGTCAGATTTAAAACTGCCTTTAATTAGAGGTGCGCCAGATTCATTTCGAGATTTGCTAAATCTCAGCTTTTTTGCAAGATTCCCATTCTACTGAATCCCGAATGCCTGGGAGAACTAATTCAAAACCTTCATTATCACGTGACTTTACTCCATGGAATTATTAAGGTAACATTTTTTCTTCAATTTCTACATTTTTTTTAAATGTTTTTGCACATTGGCATACATTGGCACACTGGCATACACAAATTAGAGTTATGGATTTAGTTTAGTATTCAGCTGAATCTTTTGTGGTGAATTTAGTATTCAGTCAAATCCTGTAATTGTGGCTTCAATGCATTTTTACATAGATTTCACCTATATGGCAATGTATATTGTATAAAGACCATGTAGCATATACTGTACCTGTATAGCATATGATTAAGGGACCTATATTGGTACCAAGGGGAAGGATTATTTATTCAATTTTAAATAATTCTATCCAATAAGTGTTAGAGCACATAGGGGCATAAGAGTAGGACCTTTACTGCTCAATTAACAAGCACTTGTACTATGGGCAATGTTACATTCTGCACCTAGTGCCGGATTAAATATTGGGTGTTAGGTGCAAAAAGCAGCATTAGGGGAGCAGACTAGATCTTAGTGCCTGCCATAGGGCTTATATGCAGCCACTGTTATATTCATTAGGGATAGATAGCTTGCAGCAATTTCTAAAGTTCAGAAAATGCCCTATTGCTATTTTTTATTTATTTTTTTTTGCATTGTTATGTAAATGCCCCCTAATGTGACTAAAACGGCAGAACATAGTAGTTAAATGTTCCCTGAGGAAGGCAGTGAGCTCAGAGAAAGTGAGTTAACTCTGCTGGTCAGTCCTACTGTCTAGCAACTTGCTCCCCAAACATTATATGGACACTTTCATGTAAAACCCTGTTCACACTAGAGAATTTCATCAGCTTTTTCAAATAAAATAATGACATTGTTTGTTTTCTCTTGTTTCTGTATTTTCAGCTAAATCCTTCAAGCAAAAGATAAAGACTATTCTGTTCTTCATACCAAATGTTTCACTGCAGATTTAGCTGCATTATAGCTAATAGAAATGAATGCTTGCATTCAAAGTTGATACACATTGATGCCTTTTTGACTGCCAACATTCCTTCCCATCTGTTTGGAGAGAGAAAGTTAGAGGTTGATTGTGTTCATGCCATGGGGTAGAAGTGCCAGCCAATAATGGCTTCAGTTGGATAATAATAGGACTAATACTTCCTAAAAACAGATTTTCTGCTGGATAAATGTTTGGAATACCAAAAAGAAAAAGAGCGCCACAATATGGAGGTTTGTAGTGTCTCACACCTGTTCAGGCTGGGTGCCAGGAAGGATATTGTGTGGCAGAATACTAATAAACTTAATGTACAAGCTTATCTTTATCATATTCTGCATTAAACAGACCAACACTCCCATGATCTAGCTCACAGATCCTTTGTACTCAGATTTTGTTTCCAGGCTTACACAAGTAAAATATCATTAAAGCTTTATTTGTTTTTGTTACTGTTTCCTTATTGCTTTTTAACTATTTACTTGCTTTTATGAATGTTTCAATGTATCATAGCCATTACCCCACAGGCCGGCCTAACACTACCTCAGTAAGTAGAACTCAACTTGTATGGAACTCCTGTAAGAAGAAGCCAGGAGAGAATATACCAAGCGGCCGTAGGCTGACACCGCTGGCAGCAAGGACAGTTTAATGGTCTCCATTATTGGTGATTTCCACATCGTATAAACAGACATTAGGATGTCTCATAGCCCAAATAATTATTCATGCTCTTATACATGGGCATTTTTTTGTGAGTCTAAAAATGCATGCTGATTGTATGTAATGTTGGGGATTATGTAATAAAAGGCACTAAGTTTGCCAGGACCAACCAATCAGCAGGTAGAATGTACTGGTCACCTGTTTAAAAGCACACATCTTATTGGTTGCTATGGGTTACAGCTACTGGGAAAATGTAATGCCTTTTATTACATATTTGGGTTAGAGTTTTTGTCTTTTTTTACCCACTGAAGTGCATTTTTTTAATTTTGTGACATACACATGTTCATGCAACAGAATGTTTTTAATGCTATAAATTGACCTAATAACCTCTATTGTTATGCCCACATAACTAAAAGGTACATTTTACAATCGCTGAAGTGATCAAAAAGTTTGTCCGCAAGTTTGTCCATTCCTGATCATTGTTTAAAAGGACAAAATAGAATTGATATCAGTGCATTCTGTGCTTAATTAGAAGAGAAGAGAAAAAAAAGAAACAACAGAGAGAAAAAAGAATATTATGAAGTAATTCTAGCTTCTTAGCAATGAATTATTCAACATAAATCACGATGGCGTGGAGTCATATACATTTGGTATCACTTGCATGTTTGTAATCTAATTAACATTATGTTGTTTGTAGATTCAGGAAGGCAGTCATGCATTTTACTGGGTAATCCAGGGGGATTCGTTGCAACTCAATATTTTATTTACACTTTTATGACTGTTCTTACAAATTATGTCCCCCCTGCTTTATATGTATTGGTGCATTGTTAGCTTAGCATAATGGGATGTTATGGATCTGACTGCAAGTGACTCATAAAATTTAGGACAGGTAGCATTTACAAGGCTCTCTGGGCACAAGTGGTCAGTACCAATACAGACTAATACAGTTTTATATATGTTTTCTTATCTTTTTTTCCATTTTCCTTTTGCATAGTTTCTTCACTTCAGTCTTTACTAGGGCAAGGTATAGGCCCTCTGAAGCAGTAAACTAACTGCAGTTATTCAAAGTCAGCCAGTCTTAATATGTAGTTGCTCACCACTTCATAAAATTGGTCTAGGTGCCTTGGCCTGGGACCCTTTGCTCAGGGAGGATTTTTCCTCATGACAAGCTTTTTTTTAAAAAAATCACATGAATCAAAGTTTTTCATGGATACTCACCGCACTGATCCAATGGTCTGGGTGCAGCACCCCAAACACATAGCAAGGGGAGACCCAGCAATCACAAGTACAGTTTTTCAGATGGGTGAACACTCCAAACACAAATGGAGGTGGTTAGAATGTTTGGTCACTTTCCCCCTTAACTAAGAACTTTTCTTTAACAGTAGGGTTGGGTTATTAATGGGAATCTATTTCAAAATAAAACATTGTAAATTAAGATTTTGGCTAACACTCCCTCTTTAGAATGGTTGGTCACTTTCTGCAGCTGTGCCAGGAGGGCATCTAAAAGCAGGTAACAATGTCTTATGGGATCCTGTACCCAAAGAGACCAATAAACATCTTAAGCACCCATGGGATTTTTAACTAAAGGAATATCTCATTGGCATTTTACCTGCAAAACTGCAAGTTTAACAAAATGAGGTGGGAAGGAGGTTCCCCCGACAGCTGCTTCAGGAAACTGGTCACTTCGGGTTGGTCCCCTCTATTTAACCACTTTTTCCTGAACTTCCCTTTGAACTGCCTGACTTTCTGGCTTACTTTTATTCTACTTCTTTCATCCAATGGCAGTAACATTTAACCCCCTCTTTACTGACCCTGCCCTTTTCTAACCCATTCCCTTCCCTAAGGTATTCACTCAACACAGAAGCCATTGCCCTGGTTCAGACATATAATTTCCAAGTCACTTAACTCACCGCACACTCCAAAATCTCCACACTCCAGAAAATCTCCAAATTCTTTAAAAGCCATCTTGCATTTGCAGGCTGTACAACATTTCTAGGGGACCCACCCCTTTCCTCAGTTGAAGCCATATCTGGTCAGCGAATTGTCAGGCATGGATTCAGTGTGAAAATCGGCATTGCGCCATTGGCAAATTTTATCGCATTTCAAAAAAGTTGTGCAGTAGATGCTTTTCGAGAATTTTTAGCAGTTTCGCAAATTTTTCAGTCAAGCAAAATGATATATACTATATCCAACCATCAACCATGAATACAGAAACAATTTCACTCTCTTCACTTAACAATCAATATCTATATAGGACATTTGGTGCAGATTTTTCAAAACGTGAGATTAGAGCTCACCAAAGAAAATTTTCTATTCATTCCCATGGGATTTTTTTAAGAGTATCAGTGGATGAAAGTTCACCATTTGTTAAATACACTGCTATAGGAATGATTAGTTAATTTCTCTGTAGTTAGCTCTAATCTCACATTTTGATCAATCATGCCCTTAGACATTTTGGCATTACGCTACTAGGAAACTAAGAAAAGCCTTAACCTTTAGACAAAACAGGGATTGTTTGTCCATGTATTGCAATATATTCAAGCCAACTATGTCAAAGTCATCTTTGGCCTGGCTAGTCCTAAACTCACTTTTATCTGATTCATTAAGAATTTTACTGATTCATTATACATTTGCCCATTTGCCACAGGGTGGTCACAGCCTCATAGTACCCAACCTAATGGATTATAATTTAGTGGTTACCCAACTTTTTTGTTCATTATGGTTAAATAATATTTTATTAAAGAGGTTTGTGCAAAGTGCATTGTGCAATGTGATACAAGGTATATACAATGTGATCCAGGTATATATATTTCTTATGTGTTAAAAAGAATAACTTATTTCTGTGTTCATGTTAGAAGGTTGGTATGGGATATTTTGTATACAAGTGGTTAAAAGAGTTTTTACATAGGGGGACATATATGTCCACAAATTCTATCTAGCTTATCTATATACAAATGCATACCCATATTGGTGTGTCAAGGGGAACAAATGGCAGTACAGTGTATCTCAGTGTGTGTAGATTAAAGAAGTGCCATATTTTCCTGTGGAATGGCAGGGTTTCTTGTTGTATAATCTTGAATAAGGTAACACTTTCAATCACTAAAGCCTTTTTGTCTTCCTATAAATCAGGCAGGAAGCCTTTATTTGCAACCTCTCACTCTATTGTGATTTGTGTCACTTGTGAAATTAACTGTTGGCACTAGGTTCTTATTGTTCTCTATCCCACAGAAACTTCTTAACAAAATCCAGTTAATCCGCAAACCACTTTCCCTGCGAAATCTTTAGAAAAGTACTGTTTTTATTCAAAGAAAACACGTTTTTCCCCCCTTGAAATTGATCCCTTTTTATGTGCTCATCTTTCTTTTTCGCAGAGACTTGCCTACACTTTTCAATAAATAAATTTACTGCAGACAACTTTCTCTCAGACACAGCTGATTTCACAGATGATCATAAAATGGCCAGGAGAGGCTAGAGTAATGGAAAAGATGACGGCCTGACAGAACACTATTGCTGTAGTCATTCATAAATAACAGTAGATGATTAAAATGCTATAGAAGAGATGACCATTGTTACCCAGAGCCAAAGTCAGTGCTTCCACAAGTCATCTATATCATCTAGGCATCTGGTCTATGGTATACACTTTATTTGTATCATTTTTAGATATATTTGATGTATTTGTATATGCATCACACAAATTGCCTATCTCTGTACCTAGAATTAGTTACCAATTGAAAAAAAATTGCTTCTCTGTATGACCTTGTGTTAGTTTTCTAATTTATGATCTATTCGATAAGTGTATGGCTTAAGCACATAAATGTATATTTATGCCTCCTGACGTGACATAAAGAAAATAGAAAGGCCACTCTATTTACAGCTGACATCTACTAAATTGACAATTCATAAAAAGGTAAATAAATCATTCTGAAGTGTATATTTCTGCTAAGCGCAGCATATAAGGTTTGATTAAGTGCTTAAACATATAACAAGATGTAAAACTATCTTAAAATATGGAGCAATTTAGCTTAACTTCGCTCTCACCCTCAATCATTCAAAGGAGTTCAATATATTTTCAGCTACGTTCACATGGGTATTAAGGGACTTTTAGAATTTAATGCAGTAAGCAGAGATATTTTTTGGTGCAAAATAGTTGGTCTTATAGATTTGTATCCAGTATCTGAAACAGCTGTAAATGTATATATATATATTTGCATTTGACATTAGCATATCCGGAAATAACTGGAAGTTCATCCCCCATAAGCTCTGTTTTCATTATCAAATTAAAAATATTAAAACTTATTTTCTTTTTCTCTGTAATAATTAAATATTAACTTATACTTGATCCCAACTAAGATATAATGAATCCTTATTGGGGACAAAACAATCCTATTGGGTAGTGATGAGCACATTTTTTTGCCAGGCATGGATTCGCAGCAAATTTCCACAAAATGGTGCAAAATTTGTGAAATGCACACATTTTTTTGGCATGCAAGGCTTTTATTGATGCAGCAGTGACTTTCTTTCTTTCTTTTGTTGATGCAACCAGCAAGTTTTCACATTTTGTTTCACCATGTCTAGACACCATTTTTTTGTTAAATCCTACCTCCAGATGGGGCTAGAGTGCAAAGAAAATACCATAGACCAGTGCTGTCCAACTTCTACGGTGCCGAGGGCCGGAATTTCTCTAGCATACATGGTGGAGGGCCGCTAATGGAAGCCAGTTTTGACCACTCCCCTTTTTTAAACCACACCCACTTCAAACCACACCTATTTTATCACAATGGTGGTAGCACAGCAAAATCCCAAATGCTTGGTCCTTACTGTGGGGATATCAACCATCATTCATATGTGAAAGAATTACGTCATATTAAGACATACCCTTAAATTCCATATGCCTCCTCCTCCCCTGTGGATAGCAGAGCAACCCCCAGTACATAACTACACACTTTAGGGACAATTTAATGGCTATTTCCAACTGCTAACAAACTCCCACAACAAACCCCTGCCAGGTTCACCTCCCACAGGCAGCATAAGGCAGGCAGAGTATGGCACACACAGGCAGAACTCTGCCTGTCCTATGCTGTCTGTGTGTGCCATACTCTGCCTGCCCTACCCTGCCTGTGTGTTCCATACTTTGCCTTCCCTACCCTGACTGTGTGTGCCATACTCTGCCTGCCCTACCCTTCCTGTGTGTGCCATACCCTCCCTGACCTATGCTGCCTGTGTGTGCCATACTCTACCTGCCCTATGCTGGCTGTATGTGCCATACTCTGCCTACAGTACCTATGTCTGAGGTGTGAAGAAGTGAACAATGTGGCTGATTACAGTCTGAGCCTGAGGTGTGAACACTGCAGGGGTTGAACAATGCAGAGATTAAAAGGTGTGAAAAACACTGGGGATTACATTTTTAAACAATACAGGGGGATTACAGCCTGAATCTGAGGTGAGAACCATGCAGGGGGGCAGTTAATCTCAGTACTGATACCATTTAAAGCTTACTCAAAGGTAAACCATCAAAGCAGCCAGACAGGTGGGGGTCCACACAGAGGGGGGTCGCGGGCCGCCAGTTGGACAGCACTGCCATAGACCATGCAAGAGATATAATGGGACAACATGGTAAAGGAATTTGGCTGCATCTGTATTTCAACTATCTGCTTAAAACACTGTTAAAAGCCAAGTTTGCTTACTGTCATATAGAAAGACTATAGCCTATATACTGTACAGGTATCTGCATATAAATTGACACGTTGGCGCAGGAGCAGTGTTAATATGAGGTTAGCACCTAGACACACAACCTTGCACCAATGGTAAATATGAGTGTTTGCTGTTGTTCCTGTACCTAGGGGCTGAGTTATCAACTTTCAAATTCAAATTTTTGTCTCAGTTTTGTTTTCATAAATTCATTAAGGGTTTCCAAAACAGAATGTTTGATATTTTAACTTGAATGTAAAACTTGAGTATCTAAAACAGGGGTGTCAAACTCAATCACATAAGGGGGCCAAAATCTAAAATTAGTTTAATAATTGGTACAGTCACAGTGCAGTCAGGCGATTGGTGCTGCATGGTCAGGCAAAGTCACCAGGGGCCACATGAAATGGCCAAAGGGGCTGCAGGACCTTGTGTTTGACCCATGTGATCTAAAAGCTTGTGAGTGGTATTTGTAGAGTTGTCCTTGCAAAATTTAAGGGATTTTTTTCAATGTGAGTTTTAAAGGTGTTTGAGAGTTTGTAAAATGATGTGTAGAATGTGAATTTGCTGCATTCAAGTTTAATGACATCAAGTTTTTACATTTGAGTTTACTAATATATAAGCACACTTTTGAGTTTGGTAAGATTTGGGGGCATTTACTAATTCTCAATCTTTCAGTTCGGGTTTTTAACTCCAAAATCTTTATCTGATTTTGTCAAGATTTATTATGTGACAAAAACATGACAAATCCAAATGCAAAAATATGCCACCTGTCAAGACCAAAAAATGGGACAAAATGAAAAAGTTGCAGTTTATCCACATCTTTATTTTGTCTGTACTTTTTCAATTCAATGATAAAACCACAAAATTTCGAATGCTGATAAATGCCCCCTTCCCTAGAGTTTATTTGAATTAGAGAAAAAAACTTGAAAAATGTAGTAATTTTAATTTTGACAAATGGCCTCCCCATGCCTCATTAAAATATCTTGGTACAGGTATCGGATCCCTTATCCGGAAACCCATTATCCAGAAAGCTCCGAATTACGGAAAGCCCGTCTCCCATAGACTCCATTTTAATCAAATAATATAGAATTTTCAAACTGATTTCCTTTTTCTCTGTAATAATAAAACAGAACCTTGTAATTGATCCCAACTAAGATATAATTACCCCTTATTGGGGGCAGAACAGCCCTATTGGGTTTATTTAATGGTTAAATGATTCCCTTTTCTCTGTAATAATAAAACAGTACCTGTACTTGATCCCAACTAAGATATAATTACCCCTTATTGGGGGCAGAACAGCCCTATTGGGTTTATTTCATGGTTAAATGATTCCCTTTTCTCTGTAATAATAAAACAGTACCTGTACTTGATCCCAACTAAGATATAATTAATCCTTATTGGGGGCAGAACAGCCCTATTGGGTTTATTTAATGGTTAAATGATTCCCTTTTCTCTGTAATAATAAAACAGTACCTGTACTTGATCCCAACTAAGATATAATTACCCCTTATTGGGGGCAGAACAGCCCTATTGGGTTTATTTAATGGTTAAATGATTCCCTTTTCTCTGTAATAATAAAACAGTACCTGTACTTGATCCCAACTAAGATATAATTAATCCTTATTGGGGGCAGAACAGCCCTATTGGGTTTATTTAATGGTTAAATGATTCCCTTTTCTCTGTAATAATAAAACAGTACCTGTACTTGATCCCAACTAAGATATAATTACCCCTTATTGGGGGCAGAACAGCCCTATTGGGTTTATTTAATGGTTAAATGATTCCCTTTTCTCTGTAATAATAAAACAGTACCTGTACTTGATCCCAACTAAGATATAATTAATCCTTATTGGATGCAAAACAATCCTATGGGGTTTAATTAATGTTTAAGTGATTTCTTAGTAGACTTAAGATATTGAGATCCAAATTACGGAAAGATCCCTTATCTGGAATACCCTTGGTCCCGAGCATTCTGGATAATGGGTCCTATACCTGTATTAAAAACAATAAATATATCATACCTTTATATACAGTATATATATATTTATTCAAAGCTCTTCTAAATACTTTACCTTGAAAAACAAAAGTTGCTTATTAAATTTATTACAAACATTATAAATCAAGGTTGTTTCTGACAGTCAATCATAGGTTTAATGTTTATTTTGGAGGAGATGATTTTGGTTCTGACAAAGAAACATACGCAAATTATATTATACACTAATTTAAATCTCATAAAAGAGGGTATAAATATATGAGAGCATGGTTATTATGCTGCATTCCTATAGGCATGTATCTTACTGTGTAAATAATTTATGGTAAGTAGGCAGAAAGGTTGCTTCCTCACTCTGAACTTTATCCTTGAGTTATTATGTTTTTCAAAGTATTTTGTTTAATAAAGTAAAATGTCAAAAAGGTTAGCAGCAAGAGCACCAGAAAATGGAAAATAAAGTTCATGTAAATCGTGATATTTATTAAGATTCAAATTACACCCTCTGAAACGACATATTTCAACTCCCTGCCTAACACACTGTTGAACTCGCTCATGTTTACAATTGACTGAAATAATATAAAAAAGAAAAGAGAAGAGAGAATCAAAAAGACTGAATTTTGGTGCCAAATACAAAGTATAATTGCTGAAATGTTTTGTGAGAAACAAATGTTAAAATGTCAACTTTAAGTCACAGTTAGTGATAAGCAACATTTTTGGTCAGGTTTTGCCAATGGTTGAAAAAAAATCTGCTAAAAAGCCTATTGACTTTAATGAATTTTGTAAATTGTTTTCAGCAAACAAAACAGGCCAGATTCACTTACTACTAGTCACAGTAATATTTTTTCATCATGAATAATTCAATTTTTTATTTTGTTGATCCGATTGAGAAACATGTGGTTTGGTCCCTTGAAATTCATTTTGTAAAGAGCATATTTACTTACTTGAGCAAACTTATTTTTGTTTTTTTAGATGCATCCTTGACCTTATCTTAACCATATTGAGTTTATAGAGATATTTTTGAGTTTGTCGAGATATTTTTGAGTTTGTCTGACCTAAAGCTTTTGACACTGTCTTAAGGTAGCTGTACACTATAAACTCCACTCTTTTGGCATGGTCACCAAAAAAGCAGATCTTTCCAGTGATATACTGACCTATGGTGGGCAATATCGAAGTATATGATGGGAATAGGATCCATTTACTGTAAATGAGGGCTGCATCAATGAGCCAGATATCAGTCAGATAGGCCTGTCGGTGGCACCCATACAGGGGCATATCAGTCTGAATCGACAGCTTAATCCTGCTTGAGTATGGCCCCCTTTACTCAAGAAAGTCTGAAACTTCAAGAGTTGGAAGAAAAAGATCTGGACAATAGATTTATTAGTTGTATAAGCACCTCTTCCAAGCGTAAGCAATCCCACGTAGCATACAGTAACTGAGAGTTATCAGCTTAGGTACTCTCCTTTGGACTTTAGACATACTCCCATATAATACTCAGATACTCAGATCATATGTAGAATAAAATTCCCTGCTCCACCAGTGGTGAAAATTTTCAAAAAATCTGTGCTAGAAATGTATCATACATTCTGTTTTGGTGACTTGTTGTGCTGGAAAAGAAATCAAGACATTATTATTTGCCCCTTGCCTTCCACAATAACCAATGGGATGGAGCACTCTCTATGAACAGTTGTAGCACTGTGGAAAGGAGCTCTAAAAAGGTAGGGTAACGTATATGCTATTGCAGAGCCACAAACACCTTAACTGCAATGTAATGTCGCCTTACTCCTACATTTTGCCAGCATTCATTCTGGGGGTATAGATTTCCTTGTAATGCTTACAACGAACCCTTTAACCCCAATATTCACTTTAATTCCTTCTGGGCTGTGTGCTTCAGGTGCACTGGCCTCGCACCCTCGGCTCAGGGAGCAGACAACTGTCAGCAATAGTTAAAATGGGGACTCTAGGCCCTCTAGGAATCCACAGGGCCACAAAAGTATAAGTAAAAATGTAAACAAGTTTAATTCAAAAACAAACATCTCCATTGGCCCTATGTGTTTTGTGCCTTTGTCTCTGGAAAGACCCCCTTTTTTTCCTATTGCTGATGCCTAACCCTTCCTCTGCCAGCAATCTGGTGGGGTTAAAACAGTGCTTAAAGGAAAACTATACCGCCAAAATGAATGCTTAACCAACAGATATTTATATTATGATAAGTGACCTATTAAGTATCTAGACAAACTGGAATATATATGTTAGTAAATATTGCCCAGCTAACTTTAATGCTTTAAAAGCCCGTTTTTTTCTTACCAACCTCAACACTAAGGGCCGTGGCAGACTGGGAGATTAGTCGCCCGCGATAAATCTCCCTTGTCACGGGCAACTAATCGCCACAATATGCCATCCCCCCGGCTTGAATGTAAATCGCCAGTGGGGGATTGCCTTGAGAGGAAACTTCCGCGATTTAGGGAAATCGCTGTGCCGCATATGCCATTCCACCAGCGATTTACAGTCAAACGGTGGGATGGCATATTGGGGAGATTAGTCACCCTTTAACACCATAGTCTGGTGCATTAATTGCAGAATGTAATGTAAACAGTCTATGAGATGTGTCCAAGCATTCCACAGCATATTTTGCAGAATGGAATGGACCTTCCCTGTGATCCTTTTGTATTTGAAGCAAGAAAAAGAACTTTGCTGCATCATAACAGACTACAAATAAAATGATATTTAAGCCACCTTGCCCAGTTTAGCAGATAATAAAACCGGTTTTGCTTAAAAATTAACTAAATATAATAAGGAAACCCCCCAACTCACTCCAGAGATTTGTGCTACAAATTAGATATTATTCTGTGTTTATCTCATTATAGTGATGGGAAGTCATCAAGACCTCAGTGTAGTTTTAAAAACCTTCTAACAGTACATAACAGATGGGATGTCGAACATCCTTTTTATATTTAAAACATGCAAGTTGTAATCACCAAGAGAGTTGTGAATGTTAAACCAGCCAGCCATAAGAAATGTGTCACATCATTTTGTGTTATTCTAATTAATTAAATAGCATTATTTTGTATCCCAGATGAGACCAAAACAGCTGAATAAATGACTAGTTGAATATTAGCTTATTTTTCTTCTATCTATAAGTTTTGAAAGTGATGCTGTTTGTGACATTTGTGCAGCAATATGCTGATTCCCACATTCCCACATTCCCATCAAAAATATTGTTCTGAATATGAGAATATGCAGGAATTTCTCTGTTAACGCCATAAACTGTGCCAATAAAATATGTTCGCAACCTACTAAGAAATTTGATTGAACCCTAAAAATAAAGTTACATGGGGGGGCATTTACTAACGTTCCTATTTTTTTTTCCACAGTTCATATTTTTTGCTCTAAAATTCACATTTTTTGTGTATAAAGAAAAACTTCAGAATGTCATCATCTATTAAGCATCAAAACTTGTGATGAGCGAATCTGTGAATGCTTGTTCACACATTTTTATATTTTTTTTGCAGTGTTTTTTTTATGAGGCAACATTTTTTTTTTTACGTGGGAGAGAATTTTTTGCCATGGGCGACAATTTTTTTGATGCGGGTGAAATTTTTTTGTCACACACCAAACTTTTACGAGGCAAATTTTGACATCCATTTCGGCAATGTTAAAAGTAGAAATTTGCCTGGCGAATAATTTTGCCCATTACTAGTCAAAACCACAAAAATCACTAATACAATCATTGCCATCTAAAAGCCAAAACATGTAGAAGTCAATGGGCAGATACCCTGTTTCCAATTGGAAGATTTTCTTTTTCTAGAGGTTCTTGGATTTTTCAGATGCTCCATTCAATGAAAAAGAGAAAGCATTGGTTTTAGAGAAAGTGAGTTTTATTGTGATTTTGAAAACCACTAAAACCATGAAAATGAGAATGTTGATAAATGGGCCTCCCTGCTATTAGGAAAAAATCTTTTTACTGAGGAATCAATCATTTTATGACCTGTATAAATAAATTCCAAACATTTCTCCATGGTCACAAATGCATTTAAACTTTATCTTATCTAAGAACTGGTTCATAATAAAATACATACTTTATATAGTGATTTATTAAGATATTGTACTTTTACATATGTTCATGGTTCCCATAGAAATAGGGGTTTTCAGTAGAAGTTTCAGAATGTTTATCTTGAGGATGGAGGAAAAGTGAAAAAAGCTTTTAACGTCAGACTGGAGATTTAATCAAAGAAGAAAAATGTTTCTGAAATCCCTCTATATTAATTCCATATTGGGGACTTTGTAAAATAATTGACAAGCTGAAAAATGTTGAATTTTTGTTTTTCGTTTTGGCAGATGATTTTGAAAGTGTTCTTTGTCCAACTCATAGGAGAGAATGACATTTTAGCAGCTCTGAACTTGAAATCAAAGTTCATTGATATTCCTATCAAATAACCTATCAAAGTTTTTCACAGAAATGAGAGAAAGCAGTTGAAGATACAATAGGATAGAAATGTGGAGGTAATCAAACTGAAATCAACATTCAACCAATGATCTCATTGTTATGTTTATGAAACTTCCTATTTGGAAGATTCATAAAGTGAGTTGAACAGCTGACACATGCGATTGTTGGATATAACAGATTATTATTATCATTCTTCAGAGCATGGTATGTATCAAACAGGCATTCTATAATATTCTTTTCTTTAATATTCATTTTAACAGAAATTACATTTTACAATATATTAGAACCAAAGAAAGATTGAGCAATAGACAACGTTTTGTGTATACATGGATTGAAATCGAATTCAAAACACATAACATTGCCTAGGTGAAGCAATATTTTGATGAGCATTATTAGTCAAAGGGAGCATGGGGCCAACAAAGAAATGGCTCAGTGTGTTGGACTAAATATGCAGATGTTGATGAATTGTGTTTTGGGTAACCGTGAAGGATGATATGGAGAGATTGAAAGAGACAGAACAAGAGATGTAGTAAACTGGTATCTGGCACACAGTAATGTCCTCATAAATCAGACTAGCTACCTGCCTAACATCTGATTACAGAGCAGTTTATTTATTTATTTTCTTTTTAATTCACAGACTCAGTTAGTTTTAGCTAAAATGTAATTGCAAATGGAATATGGCATTTGTCTGCTTTGATCCTCTTTTGTAAATATATAAGAAAGAAATATACAGCTTTCAGTTTTCTTTTTTTAATTTAGCAATTATCACATTGTGACTGTAAAATCATCAGGATTTAGGAAATGAATATAGGAACTCAGTGGCGGTAGAATAAGAATGGTGTGTCTGGAAAGTATTTTCTCTGCATAAAAAACTGGCCTTTAAAAAGCAGTACCAGTATGAAAGGGGTTTTCTGGATAAGGGGTCTTTCAGTAACTTGGATCTCAATACCTTAATTCAAGGGTCCCCCTCGTGAGCAACAGTCAAATGTTAAAAGACTTGGGCAGTAATGCAAGCATCATAAAAGTTCATGGAGGAGCCAAATAAGGGCTAAGATTGGCTATTAGGGGCCTCTATGCACACTATCAGCTTACAGGGGCTTTATTTGGTAGGAAATCTTGTTTTTATTCAACCAAAACTTGCCACCAAGTTTGTTGGGAATCATTGCCCTAACTAAAAAACATTTTAACATTATGTAAACCCAACAGGATTGTTTTGACACCATTTGTTTTTATTGAGTTAGCTGATCAAAATGTAGTCTATGGTGGTTATGTAATAAAAGGTACTAAGTTTGGCCAGGAGCAGTAACCCATAGCAACCAATCACAATCACCAGGTAGAATTTACTGGTTATCTGTTTAATGAAAACTTCCTATGGGTTACTGCTCCTGGGCAAACTTAGTGCCTTTTATTACATATAGGGGTATGAGAGATGGGCCTTTCTGCAATTCAGAACTTTCTGGATAACAGGTTTCCAGATAACAGATTCCATACCGTTACTACAAATATCTATTCTTCCCTTATCCCTAATGAACATTTACATATGAAAATGCTATGGAGCCTATTTATTATGCTGTGTAAAATGAAAACAGTGTAAAAAAGCCGTGTAAAACCAATGGCAAATTTATTAAGGTGTGTTTTATTGTAAGCCATCCAAATGCCAGATATGATGCCGTTATTTCTGGTGGAACTTACTGTTTTTTACTCCAAATAATAAATCTCCCTCTATCTGTAGATTACATGTGACTCTTGCCAACAGTGAGTAAAACTAGTTGCCCAGTTTGCTTGTTGCATTAACTATAACTGGACTACTTCTAAGCAGATCCTATAGTATATGCAGTTGTCACAAGAAGTCCAGATAGGGGTGTCTTATTTGGATTAGTTATTGCCCCTTTACAGGAATTGCTAACAAAGAAGAAGACAATAAGGAATATGTTATCTTGTTTGAGTAACCACTGTCCTTTATTATGGAATAAACCAACATTTTTAATCCATGTAGTGTTTCTTATGATTCAAAATCCAATATTCAAAATATTTAACTATCACATGAAAAGGACTTTGTCTATGGTTATGATGTGCATGGGCAAAAAAACCCTTTTTTATTTTACAACACGTTAATTCAGTTCCAAGAAAGTCTGATAATTGCAACTTTATGCTTTACATTTGGCATTAAAATTGTATATTTTGAGCCATTTTGTAATCCGTTAATTACTTGTTTAATGGGGTGTATAATTATCTATTTTAAGCTAGCAAACTAGTTCCACTTGAGAGAGTAAAAACCATTTTAGAAATGGAACTCTCCTAATATACGCTACTATTATTTTTACACTTTAGTTTCTAACAGGGTTTTCAACTGGAAATTAAGTTGTAAGAAAAAAAAAAAACCTAATTATTCAACAGATTGTAAATAAATATTATGTCACACTTCAATGCCTTTATTAGTAAGAAAGGGAAACCATTTTTTTAGTTGAGTTTATTAAATATGCACATATGTGGGATTTAATTTAGCCTACACAGAGTTGAAATGATTGCATTTCTTTCAGCTTTGCAGCAAGTACAGTTGGGCGCAATGTTGACACTAACACCTCCACACGTATGAGATAACTCAGTTACATTATATTGTGGGTTATGTAAGCCTTCTACAAATAACATTTCACTGCAAGTAGCTGTAAAACTCTGCATAAGATCATATGTTATAATAAAATCTATTTTCAAACTTTTCTGAACATATGCTGAAGAGGATGCTTCTCTGAAATATAGAAATGTTCTTATAAAGCCAACTGCTCCTTAGCTGAGCAAGCATCTGCATTTTGTATCACTTTTTGAGACCTGAGACCTTGCATCTTCCATTATAATTTTCTCTAATGTGGCATAACTAAGTTTTATTAAGTTTGATATCATAAAAGTGTTATTAATATCCACAAATATAAGTGGAAAATTAGGCCAATATACTCAAATGAACTCATTCAAATAAGTTGATATATATTTTTGATTTCCACTTCAGTTTGTTAGATAGCACAATCTTCATAAACTGATGTAAATTAATCTGAATCTAAGCGAATAATAGACATAGGGGCCCACTCATTAAAGTACGACCAACAAATTACAAAAAATGTGCATTTTTTCTAAAGTTCAGAACTTTTGCGTATTTTCTACGATATTTTCGTTAAATGACGCAACTTTTTCATTATTTGCGACAATTTGTGCGACAAAGTCGTATTTGTTGCAACGAGTACGAAGGTTTCAGAATTCATTCAAGAATTGGTATTGTGACTTTCCTTGGGCCGGATTGGAGGTGCAGAGTGCCATTGAGCCCTATGGGAGACCTTCCTTGGGCCAGGTTGGAGCTGCAGAGTGCCATTGAGCCCTATGGGAGACTTTCCTTGGGCCGGGTTGGAGCTGCAGAGTGCCATTGAGTCCTATGGGAGATTTTCCTTGGGCCGGGTTGGAGCTGCAGAGTGCCATTGAGCCCTATGGGAGACCTTCCTTGGGCCAGGTTGGAGCTGCAGAGTGCCATTGAGCCCTATGGGAGAGTCTCCTTGGGCCAGGTTGGAGCTGCAGAGTGCCATTGAGCCCTATGGGAGACTTTCCTTGGGCCAGGTTGGAGCTGCAGAGTGCCATTAAGCACTATGGGAGAATTTCCTTGGGCCAGGTTGGAGCTGCAGAGTGCCATTGAGCCCTATGGGAGACTTTCCTTGGGCCGGGTTGGAGCTGCAGAGTGCCATTGAGCCCTATGGGAGACTTTCCTTGGGCCGGGTTGGAGCTGCAGAGTGCCATTGAGCCCTATGGGAGACTTTCCTTGGGCCGGGTTGGAGCTGCAGAGTGCCATTGAGCCCTATGGGAGACTTTCCTTGGGCTGGGTTGGAGCTGCAGAGTGCCATTGAGCCCTATGGGAGACTTTCCGTGGACCGGGTTGGAGCTACAGAGTGCCATTGAGCCCATGGGCGTCCACAGAAGGGGGCAAGAGGGGGCACTTGCCCCCCCCTGGAAAAGTAGCAAAAAAACAAAAACCTTACTCCGTTTCTGCACTTTCCTCTCAAGCCCGTTTTTGCTGTGCTCCGATTGGATCTTTCTTCTTGTGGATTCTCCAATCAGAGCACAGCTTCCTTGACAGACAGTAAAATTGACCAATCAGAGCACAGATGCACACAGGGATCGGGAGATTTTGCAAACTGGAAACAGAAATGAAGACTGAAAAGAACAATCTGCAGCTGTAACTTTACCTAAGAACCAACTCTCAACTTTTGCTGCAGTTTTCATCCCACAGGTACTATACACAGGTACTATACACAGGCACTATACACAGGTACTATACCCAGGCACTATACACAGGTACTATATACACAGGCACTATACACAGGTACTATACCCAGGTACTATACACAGGTACTATACCCAGGCACTATACACAGGCACTATACCCAGGTACTATACCCAGGCACTATACACAGGTACTATACCCAGGCACTATACACAGGTACTATACACAGGTACTATATACACAGGTACTATACCCAGGTACTATACCCAGGCACTATACACAGGCACTATACACAGGTACTATACCCAGGTACTATACCCAGGCACTATACCCAGGCACTATACACAGGCACTATACCCAGGTACTATACCCAGGCACTATACCCAGGCACTATACCCAGGCACTATACCCAGGCGCTATACCCAGGCGCTATACCCAGGCGCTATACCCAGGCACTATACACAGGCACTATACACAGGCACTATACCCAGGCACTATACCCAGGCACTATACACAGGCACTATACCCAGGCACTATACACAGGTACTATACCCAGGTGCTATACACAGGCGCTATACCCAGGCACTATACACAGGCACTATACCCAGGTACTATACACAGGCGCTATACACAGGCGCTATACCCAGGCGCTATACCCAGGCGCTATACCCAGGCACTATACACAGGCACTATACACAGGCACTATACACAGGCACTATACACAGGCACTATACACAGGCACTATACCCAGGCACTATACACAGGCACTATACCCAGGCACTATACACAGGCACTATACACAGGCACTATACCCAGGCACTATACCCAGGCACTATACCCAGGCACTATACCCAGGTACTATACACAGGCACTATACACAGGCACTATACACAGGCACTATACACAGGCACTATACACAGGTACTATACACAGGCACTATACAGTTCTAAAGAATCACTAGCTGACATTAAATTGTTTTTTGCCTGACCTGACATCTATAATAATTTATAATCTATCCCCTACCCTAACACATGGAGGGTAAGTTAACTCTTTCCCTCTGAAAAAGCTCATTGTGTGTTTATATATTTGTTGTTGTTTTTTGCACTTACTATTTTTTTTTTTTTTTTTGTCATTGTTTTGTTCATTTATAGTAAGTTACAGTGGGGCCAATGTTGTGTATCAGTGCCAGTGTTATAGTGCCAGGGCCTGAATATCTGCCATCAGTACCCACTGCATCTCCCTGTATATAATGTGCTGGGTTTGTAAATACGGACTGCGTCTCACTGTATATAATGGGGAGTCAGTACCCACTGCCTTTCTTGCTATAAAACTAACATAAACACATCTAAAGGGGTGGTTCACTTTTAAGTTAACCTTTAGTATGTTATAAAATGGCCTATTCCTAGCAACTTTGCAATTGGTCTTTCTAATTAATTTTTTTGAATAATTTGCCTTTCTCTTCTGCCTCTATACAGATTTCAAATGGGGGCCAAAAAATATTGCTCTGTGAGGCTACAATTTTATTATTATTATAATTTTGTATTACTTATTTTTCTAAGTAGGCCCCTTAACTATTCATATTCCCATCTCTTGTTTAAACCACTACCTGGTTGCTAGGGTAAATAAGACCCTAGCAACCAGATAGCTGCTGAAATACCAAATGGAGAGCTGCTGAACAAAAAGCTAAATAACTGAAAAACCATTAAAAATAAAAGTGAATTCGAATGCGAACTACCCCTTTAAGCTAACTGATCCCAAACACAAATGTTTGCAGATCCCCTAACAGAAGTGCGCGTATGAATACTTTTACATCCTAAACATTTTAGGGTAAAAAAAAAAAAGCACCCCCACCCGCACTTTTGTACAGTATCCCTGGGAGTCAGTGGGAACGGCAAGAGGTAGTTGGGAGGTTAACTTTTTACGCCAGCAGCGAATCCACTAAGTGTCACATTAGCTGTAGGTCAGTCTGTGTATGGGCCATATTTAGCCTCCCCTAGTATCATCCTGCAAAAAAAAAATATATATTTTTATATATATATATATATATATATATATATATATAATTTGTCTGTTGCAGGATGATGCTAGCTTACTTGCCCCCCCTTGGAAAATTTTCTGCGGACGCCCATGATTGAGCCCTATGGGAGACTTTCCTTGGGCCAGGTTGGAGCTGCAGAGTACCATTGAGCCCTATGGGAGACTTCCAAAATCATGCACAGAAGGTTCAAAGTCAGAAAGTAGCTCAAAAGCAGTCTCTGTGTCAAAAAAGAAAGAAAGTTTGCCAGCGCTTAGTTTGCCTTTAAAAATAATTTTTACAAAGAATGAGGTGTTCGTACCACACTTTGGCCAAAATATGTAAGCTCACGTGCCACGTCAAGGCCCCTCATTGTACGTTAGTCCTACACAGTCTAATGACTTTGAGTCTGTGATGCAATTAAAATAAAGTCCCCCAGCAAACAATGTGACTTGGTCAACACTACAGCGTGGGTTAGACCGAGCGCTGGCGATTTCTTTCTGTGTTTTGTGTACAAATTGTAGCCAAATTTTGCTTCTAGCTGCTATGTAGCCTTTAAACCAATGAATCACTTTCATGTGTGTGCTAATGAGCTGGGGCTTAAAAGCTCCCTGCCTTTTCCACTAGAGCCTTTTTGAGCTAAAGGTAGGTGCAATAGGTCTTAATACTCAGTCACATTGTTTGCTGGGGGACTTTATTTTAATTGCATCACAGACTCAAAGTCATTAGACAGTGTAGGACTAACGTACAGTGAGGGGCCTTGACGTGGCACGTGATCTTACATATTTTGGCCAAAGTGTGGTACTAACACCTCATTCTTTGTAAAAATTATTTTTAAAGGCAAACTAAGTGCTGGCAAACTTTCTTTCTCTTTGTGTATAATTAATGGCTTTTTATCGTTTATAGCAGCTGGTCAACTCCAGATTGTGGGTTAGACCGAGCGCTGGCACAATCGTGTGTTTATAGCAGCTGGTCAACACTACAGCGTGGGTTAGACCGAGCGCTGGCGATTTCTTTCTGTGTTCTGTGTCAAAAAAGTCTTTGCAACAAAAAAAAAAAATAATTGCAGAAAAAACATCCATAGACCTCCATGTGTTTTACAAAATTTTCACTAGTGGGATTTAATTACACTATTGGCCCCAGATAATCTTGGACCTTTGAATTGCTAATACGACAATCTTCTCATATGAGCTAAAGAGTATCCTTAAAAATGTTGTACCACAAAGTTTCAACCAAAAAATCTCAAAGTTAAAGTATCAACCTAACTTTGAAATATGAGCTAGACACAGAGACAAATTTATAAAAGATGACATTCTACTTGTGTTCTGCAAAATTCCTAGCCATTTAATCTCTGTGCTGGAATCTTTTAGACTGATCAAACTGGCCTGTCAATTTAACTAAATTTATAGAACAATCGGAACTATTCAATTAAACTGATTCTTAATCCTTGTACGAGCCTTTAGTAACTCATTATCTGAGACCCCTGAAATAATGGGTGCCCTGTGCTATCAAATTGATTGCACTTCTAAAAATTGGTTTTTTAGAAGTGCATTCGATCAAAATCAGTAATGATTAAATCTATCTATTGATATAATATAACAGAATTCATAGATGATCAAACTGCAGAATAACCATAAACTATAGAAGTCCTTTTCTTTTTTATGGAATGAAAAACAGCTAATGTAATGCTATACAGGTATCGGACCCCTTATCCAGAAACCCATTATCCAGAAAGTTCCAAATTACGGAAAGGCCATCTCCCATGGACTCCATTTTAATCAAGTAATTCACATTTTTAAATATGATTTCCTTTTTCTCAGTAATAATAAAACAGTACCTGTACTTGATCCCAACTAAGATACAATTACCCCTTATTGGGGGCAGAACAGCCCTATTGGGTTTATTTAATGGTTAAATGATTCCCTTTTCTCTGTAATAATAAAACAGTACCTGTACTTGATCCCAACTAAGATATAATTACCCCTTATTGGGGCAGAACAGCCCTATTGGGTTTATTTAATGGTTAAATGATTTCCTTTTCTCTGTAATAATAAAACAGTACCTGTACTTGATCCCAACTAAGATATAATTACCCCTTATTGGGGGCAGAACAGCCCTATTGGGTTTATTTAATGGTTAAATGATTCCCTTTTCTCTGTAATAATAAAACAGTAACTGTACTTGATCCCAACTAAGATATAATGAATCCTTATTGGGGGCAGAATAGCCCTATTGGGTTTAATTCCTGTTTAAATAATGTTTTTAGCAGACTTAAGGCAGGAGATCCAAATTACGGAAAGATCCCTTATCTGGAAAACCCCAGGTCCCAAGCATTCTGGATAACGGGTCCCATACCTGTATAGGTAATATGCAGTATTTAAATTATAATAAAAACAATACAACAAAACATGTGCACATGTAGAACGTGTACCTGCATTTTATTCTACAAAACAGATTGCACACTTTTTCAAATCTATAGTATGTGCTAAGTGGAAGTCAATTGTTAGAATAAAAAAGGAGGTTAAAAAAAAAACCTCTTCATGATGGTGTCATATTTCAAACTTTTCAAAGCAATGGTTAGCATCGTATATTAGCCTGAGTCAACTTCTGCAATGATTCTGATTAAACTATCTACCTACTTTTGCCTGCTGTTGGATTGAATGTCATGCTGTCAATGGGTTCATCATTACATTCAGCTGGAAGGTTTGCTACATCTTTCAGCTCTGCGAGACAGCTATTATAGAGTTTGGTGGATGGCTTTTATTCTAAAATAACCCTTTTTGGTAATGTCAAACATCTTGGCAACCTGTCTTGTACAACAAGAATAGGCTCTTGCTGTGCTCAAGCCATGAGGCTAGAACACAGTGTACTTTATACTGCTTCAGGGAATGATTTTCCAATAATTATCTACAAACTGCTCTATGGTTCTTTTATACTTATGCTTTATGTAGCACTCTCCAAGTTGACTTTTTTTTTCTATTTTACAGGGCATCGCTGTAAGTGAATAATCCATCTAAAGAAAAACATTTTAACAATTTAAATTCACAATTAATTATTTTAGAAGAAAGGCTCGTTTCAAAGTTTGTATGACACTTGACACATTCATTTTGTGATTATTAAATGTTTGCCCTGTGAGCGGATATTAAATCACTTAAGTTATACAGTAATCAAAACACTGGGATTTCATTAATAATCCAACAATAATATGCTTAATGTATTTATATTCATTTATTTTGGTTTAAATATGATATGATGCATCAAGGTCAGTTTTTCAATATGTTTTTAGCCTTGATGAAAATTAATTTCAGATGTTATTGTAGAACCTTCCTTTAAAGAATGGCTATTACACAATTTCTAGCCTTCTATGATAGGTTGGAGTGCCTTGTACTGTACTTGGACACCCCCTAATCATGACAACTGCAGTAAATCAAGGTTTCAAAATTATTATAAAGTGTCAAGACAGAGGCAGAAGGTTAATTTTCTTCTGGGGCATAAAGTCCAACTTAATGTTGTTTAACAATGAATGTGTTTTAGATTATACAATGTAGGACACGTATCCTTTCTACATTATGGTAAGGTATTAATTATTGCATTTTTTCTAAATAGAAAGCATCAGACTGAAAAACTAGTGCTCAAATTCTCTAGGTTGTTTGCTGAAAGGACTAAACGCTAAATAAAATTATACATTTTATCTCAGTTATTCATCTATGTAGCTATCTATCCATCTATTCATATCATTATTAGTGAATCTGTCCCGTTTTGCCAAATATTTGAAAAGATTTTCATCATAAAAGTTCATGGTGGAGCCAAATAAGGGCTAAGATTGGCTATTAGGCAGCCTCTATGCACACTATCAGCTTACAGGGGGCTTTAATTGGTAGTAAATCTTGTTTTTATTTAACCAAAACTTGCCCCCAAGTCAGGAATTCAAAAATAACTCTCTGGTTTGGGGGCACTGAGAGCGACATCCAAGGGGTTGGGGAGCAACATGTTGCTAATGAGCCACTGGATGGGGATCACTGACTTAGGGGAAGGTACTATAAAACAAAAACTCTGCAGCCCAATAAATTCTATCCAGGATAGAATCCTTGCTGCAGGATCTTGACAAAACTAGCAATCTGGGTGGCTAAGTGGCAGATGAGATTTAACGTTGATAAACGAGGGCACCCATTGCAATTAGAAGAAATCAGGTTCGATCTAAATATACAGAAAGGGTTTTTTACTGTGAGAGCTGTGAAGTTGTGGAATTCTCTCCCTGAACCAGTCATACTGGCAAATACATTATATAGCTTCAATAAGGGGTTGGATAACTTTTTTAGCAAGGGAGGAAATACAGGATTATGGGAGATAGTTCACAGTACAAAGTTTTCCCCTTTGTGCCAAATTAGAGAGTCTTTAGAAGGATTCCTTTGAATCAACTAGCAGTTAGGCAGGTTATATATAGGCATAACACTTTGAACTTGATGGACATGTGTCTTTTTCAACCCAACTTACTATGTTACTCTGTTCCTACGTATACGCTGGCACATCCATGTGCATATTTCTGCACCAGAAACTCTGCAATTAAAGAGATACTGTCGTGATTTTTATGGGGTACTTTATTTCTAATTTACACTGTTTACATTGCAAATAATTCACTCCTCCATTTAAAATGTTATTCTTAAACCAACAAATTCATTTTTTTAGTTGTAATGTTGGTGTGTAGGTGCCATGTCAGTGCATTGTGCCTGAGTCTGAGCTTTCAGAAGGAGCCAGCGCTACACATTCCAGCGCTACACATTAGAACTGCTTTCAGGTAACCTATTGTTTCTCCTATTCCCATGTAACTGGAGGAGTCCCAAGCTGGACTTGGATTTCTTACTATTGAGTGCTATTCTGATACCTACTGGGAGCTGCTATCTTGCTCCCTTCCCATTGTTCTGCTGATCGGCTGCTGGGAGGGGGGGGGATATCACTCCAACTTGCAGCTCAGCAGTAAAGTGTGACTGAAGTTTATCAGAGCACAGGTCACATGGCTGTGGCACCCTGGGAAATGAATAATATAGCTAGCCCCATGTGAAATTTCAAAATTAAATACCAATCTGTGTTTTTGAAAAACAGATTACAATGCAGGATTCTGCTGGATAAGCTTTGTTAACTGATGCATTAAAAAAAAATGTTTCCATGACCGTGTTCCTTTAACACACATTGACACCTGAGACCTGATGTTCTGCATGCTATTTTGATAAGCCCCAATATGATCTAAAAAACACCAAACCAAACTACCCTTTATAAAATGTGGGAACATGAGCCTTTATGGTTTGCAGTGAAGATGGAAAACTTTGCTACAAAGTAAATGTGCCCCATAATGTTTAATAAATATTGGAATAGCTGAAATAGCTTGGAATAACTGAAAGTTAAAGGAGAAGGAAAGTCATTTTGGCATTTTACTGCCAATAGATTCGCCACATTAGTGCCACCTAGAATGCTATATTTATACAGCAGAAAGTTTTACTATACCTGAATAAAAAGCCCTAGAAGCTCCCTCCAATAGCAGCTGCCATTTTAGTTTGGTCTTGGTAGCTTCCTGCTGCAGTTATAGCTGTTGGAAGCTCAGATCACACATTCCTAAGGGAGAGGGGAGTGAGTTCTTATGCATTCTTATGGTAGAGGGGAGCAGGAGAAGGGAGGGGGAGAGGGAGAGAGGAGAGAACTGAGCAGACTCAAGCCCCAAACTTTAAGGAACCCTAAAATAGAGGAAGTCAGAAGAACATGTTTACAAAAAAGGAGACAAGAAATCCTGTGTTTCTTTTGATAGAGGACTCAGTGCAGCGTTTCTGTTAGTGCTTATGGCTGTAGTTACATTGACCTTTCTGATAAAGCTTACTTAGTTTATACCTTTCCTTCTCCTTTAACAAGAGCAGATTCAACAGATGTACAAGCTAGCCGATGTTATTAGTGGTCCTTACAGTAACCGCTAGATTTGATTCACTACTGCAGCCATGTTGAATTTAAACTTATATTAAATGTCATTCTTTCAGCTCCTTTAATGATATCTTTTAAGTATTTTCTTTTTATACAGTATAATTTTATATGAATGAAACTTAGTAAGAATGTCAGGACATTGCAGTGATAATTCCTATGCCCCATTTGAAATTAATTCCAGACACCATGGGTAATCTTTATAAGTAGCCAGTGTAATTTGTATGAAACTGAGCTTTGGTAATACTGTGGGATTTACTTAATTAAAAAGTTTGACAGTATTGCATTGTTACACTTGAACTTACCTTGTTTTAAGCAATTGTCGTGTCAGTATCCCTCTAATTCTTATACGTTCGTCACTCTTGTAATTATTGGAATGGCATTGGCTTTTACTAATTGGGGAAACAGTTTTTTTTCTTTTTTTATTATTAACATTCCAGCTAGATATCAATGCCATTAGAGTGGACTGATTAAAAGAGTTTTAATTGACATTTATTATATCTATGTGAATACCCCATGGATTTGAAAAACAGTACAAGTTCAATATTAATTGTCTTTGTGTCTAACCAGTGAATTGCGCTGTAATTACTTTGGGCTGTGGCTTAGTAAAAAGACATATTTCCCACAAGAATAAAAGAATAATATAGCATACATTAGAATAGTATAAAATACATTATAGATAGATGAAAAATGCATTTGCACATATATCACATATATAGGGAATAAGTCACCAACTTTTGCAAAATATAAGGAATAGTGATGAGCGAATCTTTCCCAAATCTTCTCAAAGCAAATTGTCGCATGCATCACTTTTTTTTACGCGCGCTGCAATTTTTTCTTGACGTGTCATTTTATGCGTTTTGCGAATTTTTCACCATTTTGATTCGACGAAAAGTTCAGGGTAAAAAATTCAGGGCAGATTCGCTCACCACTAATCCTTATATTTTGTACAATTTCGCCCATCACTAATAAGGATAGTATAAGTTCCATAGATAGGGTTGTCACCTCTGCTGGCTAAGAAAGCTGGGCAGGAGTGATGTTATGGGGGGGAAGCGGGGCTGCGATGCTGTGGGATGGGAGGAGACGGGACCGTTACATCACAGGGCGGGGCTATGATGCAGAGATCATCAATTAGCCAATCGCTGAGTCAGTGTAACTGAGTCCTGCCTGGTTTTCCTAATTACAGAAACCAGGAAGGAGGTTTTGACCAGGGCAGCCCTTCCAAAAACTGGGCAGGTGGAACCCTATCCATAGACCATAAAGCATGGGGCACATGTAACTTCTAATCCTTTTAATCACAGGTAAACTTCTAATCCTTATATTGTACAACAGGGGGTACATTATTTTTTGTAATACACAAGTTTTAGTGAGTCATGCAAAACAAACAAAAACACCAAGCGCCGATTAAAACTAATGACTTCAGTGGCGTAACTAGTGACAACTGGGCCTGGGTGCAGCATGTGCGCCTGGGCAATATGCTTTTTCATGGCTCTAGCAGGCCCCAAGAGGGTGCAGGCCCAGGTGTGATTGCATCCTCTGAACCCTTCAGTATTTACACCACTGAATTACATCACTAAGCTGCATATATAAGGTCCCACTGATTTCCCATTATATGGGCTACAGAAGACTTGGGAAGCTGGTAGGACCTAGGATTTATTTGACACCAAAAGACATTGAATAATCCCATTTATCAGGCTGTTCATGAGTGCAAAGAAGTAGGTGCAACTGCTAAGGACAGCCAGGAGGAGAGGATGTATGATACATATTTGGCAGTATTTCAGGCCCACTAATAATGTAAGAAAACTGAACAATCTTCTTCTGTGAGGTGAATAGTGTTGCATCATTTAAGAAGACAGAGACAAACAGTCAACTCCATCTAAATCAATTTAGATTATTAAGGTAGCCTTCTACATAGCAACGATGGATGCAGTGGGATAGGTAATATACCGTAGTCTCTAATTCTATATTAAAAGAAAATGGAAGAATAGTCAAAGAAAATGGAAGAAAAACTAAATCTGAGAGCTTTCACTTAGTTGCTACTGTTCATGTCAGTTGTGAAACCAAATGGAGTTTAGAGTTTTTCTGCAATAAAGGTCTTGTCTGGCATAATAACAGTAATCTGTCATTGTTAATATTGTTACGTTTGACACTTTCACAACTGCTTGATAAATGTTGCTTAAGTGCCAAGTTCCAGTGCATATGTTATGTATTAATATAGAAAAAATGCTAGTCTGAAACAAATGTTTAAAAAAACACATGGGCGTTATGTACAGTGCATTTTGATGAGAACATATTCAAGCCAAGCTTTCTATAACGGCATATTTCTAAAGTTTGATGTTTACCCCTCTGACTATACCAGTTTTGCTTTGAACCTGTAAATCTTTGCGTTAGTGCTCTCCTTACTGTTACTTCTAAAGTTTTTTTCATATTTAATTATTTGTGTCCTACATTATTTATACAGAGAGACAGTTGCTATTTTAATTATGCACATTGGAGATACTCACTAAATTACGGGCATGATACACACACAAAAAAGCAACTGTAAAAGTGGAAGTAATAATACGACTTAACCATTACACTCTAACTGCCATACAGGTATGGGACCTGTTATCCAGAATGCTCAGGACCTTGGGTTTTTACTGGATAAGGGGTCTTGCCATAATTTGGATCTCCTATACTGATGAGCAAATCTGACCCGATTTGCTATGCCTTAAAATTGGCAAAGTGGTAAAAAATCAGCGAAACGCGTGACTTGTTGCCCCGTATTTGTTTGGTTTCAATTTTTGTTGAATTTTCGCCAATGGTGAAATGTGCAAATTCGCTGCAAATCCATGCTTGCCAACAAAAATTTGCTCATCAATAATCTCCTACCTTAAGTTTAAATAAAAAATTATTTCAACAGTAATTAAACCCGATATTATTGTTTTGGCTCCAATAAGGATTAATTATGTCTTAGTTGGAATCATTTATTATTACAGAGAAAAAGGAAACCATTTTAAAAAATGTGACTTATTTGAATAAAATGGAGTCTATGGGAAATGGCCTTTTATGCAATTCGGAACTTTTTGGATAATGGGTTTCCGGATAAGGGGTCCAATACCTATACTAGTAAATGCTGCTTGCTGATTGGTTGTTATGGGTAAACTACACAAGAATGTATCATGACATCATAAACAATATTTGTGTCTCATGTTTTTAATTTATTTATCTGAAGACCTTTACATAGTAAATTAAAATGTTGCTGGGGGAGCAATGGAATAATTGATTCTGTACACTAATTCCCTTTGGGTTGTTTTCTCTAATCAGTGGCTTTAGATGCCCTACATTTGGATCACTGAGACTGAGACATAAAAAAACAGATTATCCAAAGTGTTATAATATATTTAAAAGTCAACGTATAAAGTTATGGGTTTGGGCGCTTATGCCTCGAACCTTGAGCACAAGGGCATGCGACTGGAAATAAAGATTGGTAGGCACTCACACATACCATGAATAGCCCTGTTGAAAGGTAAAAAGAAAGTCTACCTTTTCCATCCAAGGCATACAGTGCCACCACAGAGAGCTTTAGGCTGATGCCACACGAGGCGTAGGGCTGATTTTTTCGGCAAGCGGAAAAACGCTTGCCGAAAATTCAGCCCTGCGCCTGCTACTTGTGCCTGCACCCGAATGAATGGAATACGCTCGGGTGCAGGCACATGTAGCCGATATACGCATGAAAATGCGAGACTTTGCATTCTCTCGCGTTTTCATGTGTATATCGGTTACATGTGCCTGCACCCGAGCGTATTCAATTCATTCGGGTGCAGGCACAAGTAGCAGGCGTAGGGCTGAATTTTTGGCAAGCGTTTTTACGCTTGCCGAAAAAATCAGCCCTACACCAATTCTTATTCTTTGTGATTTTTCTTAGATGGTTGTATTATTTGTTCCCTCCATTCTCTACAAAAATAAGCACTCACTGGAAGCCCATTCTGGAACATTATGGAGCATTATGGATCAGCTGATGGCTCTGTACAATATACAATTGTCTACAAAGACTTCTTGGGAGCCTCAAGATACTTTGTGTGTCTGACAGTCAGTACTGTGATTACTTAAGTGCTTAATAATTATAATATTGGGGGGGGGCTCATTTTGTGACAAAGGCAGCATTAACCATAAACTTTAATAGGATCATGCAAATATTTATGCATTCAGGAGGCCTGATTTAACCTCAATAAATTGTTAACATTATTACAAATTTAAAAAAGAATGAAATGCCAATATAATGTAATAAATTCATTAATCTAAAACAAAAACAGGTGGTGTTTAAGCTTTTTGTTTGTTCTGTAGGTCTGTTATTATTTTACATACAAGGTAAATAAGATATCAGCAAATGTTAGACTAAGGTCATTCTCACTGGTTTACTAATTCACTGTTAAGCCAGTTTATTCCTTTTGTAGCTGAGGTAGAGACTGTTTAGTCAAATGTGGTATCTGTAGAATCTCATACAAGGTGTCACAATAAATGATCATTTGTTGCTCTGTAATGCCTTGAACTGACTTTGTTAAGCTATGAACTACAGTTATTGTGACGTACTCTATGGGGCACATTTACTAATCCACAAACGTCCATAAAGCGTCCGAATGCGTTTTTTTCGTAATGATCGGTATTTTGCAACTTTTTCGTGAATTGTCGCAAATTTTTCGAGCGCTCAATATGAAAAAGTTGCGACAATTCGCGAAAGTCGTAAAGGCTATGAAAAAGTCGTGACAATTCACGAAAGTCATAATGGCAATGAAAAAGTCGCGACAATTCACGAAATTTGTAATGGCTATGAAAAAGTTGCGACAATTCGCGCAAGTCGTAATGGTTACGAAAAAGTCGCAAAATGTTCGTTTTCCAATCCTAATTTTTCTCATTCGGATTCGTGGATTAGTAAATCAGACCCTATGTTTCTCTGGAATTAGTGCCAATGTGTGGCTTTATAAATATCCTGAATAAAGACATCCTTATCCAATGATCTAGATACATCAGAAAAAGACCATGCCTATAGCCAAACCCAATCCTCTCCAGACCTGATTTTCCAGCCTTCCTGATCAATATGTGACTGAGCCCAGATTAGATATCAGTAGGTAAGATGTCATTTTGGGTCTATACAAAGGGCAATAAGAACTGGCTCAGTCATGAATGGCAAAGCCCGCTGCCAGTATGTACCTTTATATACCCGAAAACTAGTAATGAGCGAATCTCATTGAAGTCAGTAGGCGACTTTTTTACGCTCTACAAATTTTCACATGTGACTTTTTTCTTACTCTGAATGCAGAAAAGCCAGTGGGTTTTTTTTTTTTTTTGTCTTGGTGACTTTTTTGTCTCACTACTGAGAACCTCTTTACTCTTTCTATAAATGGCATCCAGTATATTTTCTATAGTGAGTAGTTCAGATTGTGTATATCATATAAATGAAAGAGGGGTGCCAGTATAAAACAGAAATCCGATGCTCCCCAACTGATAATTTTAAGGAATATTTGAATTTACATTCATGTATCCCTAGGGTCCAACAAAACACCAGTGATGTATATACATCACTGTATAAAAAATACCCCCCTATAGAAAAGTGAGCTTTTTTTTTTTATTACAGAAAACTTTGTAAAACAAAACCTATTTGTCAATAAATTGCCAAGCATATGTGCAGAAAAATGCCAGGTTTTGCTATTACTGAATTGTTCCCTTCTCGTTTCTGAACATTCATCTGAAAACTGTTTTGGAGTTTGAATAATGGAAAATAGAACTGTACATGAGCAGTCTGAGCAATGTTCTGTTCTAAATGTGTGGGTTAGTGGGTTGTCTCAGAACCAAAAGACACATGACGCACAGAAGTCCACTCAGCTTTCATTAGCTATTTTCAAGCAAAGTCTTTCTTTAAAACACCACTTCTGGTACATACATTGGGCACATTTAGACTTACCCCGAATCTGATCCTTGTCTGATTTTATAAATCCATGGCTTCCTGCAATCCATTTATTTAATAAAAATATGAACAAAATGATATTGATATATATATATTATATTGAAATAACTGCACATTATATGCATGCCTTCCAATATTTCTTTTTAAATATGAAATCAAATGAACTGTATGGGCATTACAGAAATGTCAGCACACCCTGCATGGTACATTTTTCACAAGTGTATGAATATAAATACTTACAAGGCCATTAATATTACACACAAATGAGAACAAAGGGTCTTTCAACTGAACCATAGAGGCACTCTGTAACACACACTTCAATATACAGTAGTTTAGAATATGAATAAAGCTGTAATCTGACCTTTCTAACTAATTTTTCTAATCATGACCTACCAAAGGCCATAAATGTTTGACTTTTTGGACAATTCAGTACTGATAAAATCCAGTGTGTGACAGATTGTGGGCACAAACAGAGGAAACTGATGGTGATGCTGATTATAATGACCGAATGATCGATAAGATAGAACCCCTGGTAGTATTCACTGTATCGGTTATTGAAATTGCCAATCTTTGCAGCGGGAATTGGGAAGGTCAAAATGTCAAGATATATAGCTGCTGTTTAGCAAAGACACTGACCAAAGGGCTAAGTACAAGTTTTATCAGCTCTGCACTAACCAGTCCAATGCAATTAATATCAGGAAATGCATCCCTACCACTCCTACTATCCCATTTGAACTAGTGGGCCTTAAACAAATAGGTAGAAAGCTGTACTGAGGGAGTCTCAAATAAATACAAAGCTATGTCATGTTTTATTTGAATGTTTCAACACATTTAATTATAACCCTTTAATAATATTTATTTTGTAAGATGTGATGGCCATCATTCACTGAATTAAAGCATATTCTTGGCTATTCCAGATTTGTGTGATCTGCTGTTATGAATGCTCTGGTCTAGAACCACGGATGTACCAGCTGCTGTTCCGGCAAGCTGAGCCACAGAAGGTTTTGGCCTGGAGGACTTTTTACCCTGTCTATGTTCCCTGCTAACAGCCTGTGATCCAGCAGCAGGCAACAGCTACATTAAGTCAAATTAAGTGATTATTTAAGCCTGTGCTCTGACTCTCCAGTTTTGACCTTGGTCTGATATTTGGATTCTGCTTCTCTGCTGCCTACCCTGACCTCTGTGTGTTTGCTGAGCTGCTTGCCCTGAGCTGGTGCCTGAACTTTTCTACTACTTCCTTACAGGTTTCTCCTGAGGTATGTGCTTTTCAGTTTTACTTTATTAAATCTTTTGTAAAGTGTTTGTGTATGTTTGGTAGTAGTTACTCAGCACATTGGCCCTGTCTGGCAATCCTGTGCGTCATTTTAAAACTTGTGCCTACAGCCCACACTTATACCTGCTTCTGATCCTACCTACAACTGCCTTATCCATAATATGACCCCCTACCTGATGGCCATAATGAAACCTAAGTTAAATTGTCACAAAACAACAATAATATCACAAACTTGAAGTGACATGGCCGGAAGGTGAGGAGATGAAAAAAATTAGGAAAATAAGTAATGGGCCAGATGCAGGTCTGTACTATGTGCTACTTATTTAGATTAATGACTCCAAAAGTAAAAAGTAAATTAATGAAGAAGGCATAACACTAAAACCCTAAAACATAACATTAAAACAAACAAAAAGAAAAAAAAAACATTTGCGATGTTTAACCCTTTTACTGCCAGCCATTTTGGTCAAAGCGGAACTTGTATTGCCAGACAGTTTTTGAACATTTTGCACTGTTTCACTTTAGGGGCCTTTCCTCGGGGGGACTTTTAGTTTACCAAGGAAAACAATATATCGTTTTTTTCAGAACAACCTAAGCTTTCAAAATATGGTAGAATTTTTGTGTAATTCCAATTCTGTAACAAGATATAGGCTTCTAAATGTCTAAAAATGCAAAAAAAATCAAATTTTCCATAATATAATCACACATACTAGAAACAAAAATTATTTTATGCACGAATATACAACTGATTTGGAAAGTCCCATGTCTCCTGAACGTGCCAATACCAAATATATATAGTTTTATGGAGATTTCTCACTTGTATAGGTCAAAAACTCCCAGCAGTACACTACCAAATTCCCAAAGCACTGCTCCAAAAAAACTGCATACTTTGGATTTCAAGGCCAAAATTCCACTAACAGAAGGTTTATCCCAGAAAATTGTACATTTTTGGAAAGAACAGATTCTGGGGAATACAGAATAGGCACAACTGTCTGTCTACTCCAAACTATCAAGTCGCAATGCTTTCCTAAAGTTATTGGTTTTTATCAAAATTTGTGATTTTTTTTAAAAATCGCTTCAAAGCTTCTAGTCTATAGTATCTTATCTCCTACAGGTCATAAAGTAACCAAATAAAACACCCTAAATATGAATGCCTGGGGTCCACTGAACAGTTTGATGCCCAATATGTATAGGTTTACCTAAGTATGTGGCATGTAGGGGCCCCAATGTGAACATACCCCATATGAACTGTCATTTCTGTCATTTCAGCTTCTGCAAAATCAACACATTTACATCATTATATGTGGGATGAAGCTAGTAAAAAGTACGCTCACCCCAGAAAGTCATATATTTTTGGAAAGTACACATTCCCCCGAATCTAAAATGGGTACCCATGTCTTTCTACTCCAAAGTACCAAGCCGCACAGCTTTTCTAAAGTTAGCAATTTTGATGACATTTCCAAAAATCCCCTCAAAGCTTCCAATTTGAAGCATCTTATCTCCCACATAGCATTAGGTACCAAGATAAAACACCCTGAATTTGAACACCAGGGGTCCACTGAACAGTTTGATGCCCAATATGTATAGGTTTACCTAAGTATGTGGCATGTAGGGGCCCCAATGTGAACATACCCCCATATGAACTGTCATTTCTGTCATTTCAGCTCCTGCAAAATCAACACATTTACATTATTATATGTGGGATAAAGCTACAAAAAAGTACGCTCACCCCAGAAAGTCATATATTTTTGGAAAGTACACATTCCCCCGAATCTAAAATGGGTACCCATGTCTTTCTACTCCAAAGTACCAAGCCGCACAGCTTTTCTAAAGTTAGCAATTTTGATGACATTTCCAAAAATCCCCTCAAAGCTTCCAATTTGAAGCATCTCATCTCCCACATAGCATTAGGTACCAAGATAAAACACCCTGAATTTGAACACCAGGGGTCCACTGAACAGTTTGATGCCCAATATGTATAGGTTTACCCAAGTATGTGTCATGTAGGGGCCCGAATGTGAACATACCCCCATATATACTGTCATTTCTGTCATTTCAGCTTCTGCAAAATCAACACATTTACATCATTATATGTGAGATAAAGCTACAAAAAAGTAATCTCACCCCAGAAAGTCATATATTTTTGGAAAGTACACATTCCCCCGAATCTAAAATGGGTACCCATGTCTTTCTACTCCAAAGTACCAAGCCGCACAGCTTTTCTAAAGTTAGCAATTTTGATGACATTTCCAAAAATCCCCTCAAAGCTTCCAATTTGAAGCATCTTATCTCCCACATAGCATTAGGTACCAAGATAAAACACCCTGAATTTGAACACCAGGGGTCCACTGAACAGTTTGATGCCCAATATGTATAGGTTTACCCAAGTATGTGTCATGTAGGGGCCCGAATGTGAACATATCCCCATATATACTGTCATTTCTGTCATTTCAGCTTCTGCAAAATCAACACATTTACATCATTATATGTGAGATAAAGCTACAAAAAAGTAATCTCACCCCAGAAAGTCATATATTTTTGGAAAGTACACATTCCCCCGAATCTAAAATGGGTACCCATGTCTTTCTACTCCAAAGTACCAAGCCGCACAGCTTTTCTAAAGTTAGCAATTTTGATGACATTTCCAAAAATCCCCTCAAAGCTTCCACTTTGAAGCATCTTATCTCCCACATAGCATTAGGTACCAAGATAAAACACCCTGAATTTGAACACCAGGGGTCCACTGAACAGTTTGATGCCCAATATGTATAGGTTTACCCAAGTATGTGGCATGTAGGGGCCCGAATGTGAACATACCCCCATATATACTGTCATTTCTGTCATTTCAGCTCCTGCAAAATCAACACATTTACATCATTATATGTGAGATAAAGCTACAAAAAAGTACGCTCACCCCAGAAAGCCATATATTTTTGGAAAGTACACATTCCCCCGAATCTAAAATGGGTACCCATGTCTTTCTACTCCAAAGTACCAAGCCGCACAGCTTTTCTAAAGTTAGCAATTTTGATGACATTTCCAAAAATCCCCTCAAAGCTTCCATTTTGAAGCATCTTATCTCCCACATAGCATTAGGTACCAAGATAAAACACCCTGAATTTGAACGCCAGGGGTCCACTGAACAGTTTGATGCCCAATATGTATAGGTTTACCTAAGTATGTGGCATGTAGGGGCCCCAATGTGAACATACCCCCATATATACTGTCATTTCTGTCATTTCAGCTCCTGCAAAATCAACACATTTACATCATTATATGTGGGATAAAGCTACAAAAAAGTACGCTCACCCCAGAAAGTCATATATTTTTGGAAAGTACACATTCCCCCGAATCTAAAATGGGTACCCATGTCTTTCTACTCCAAAGTACCAAGCCGCACAGCTTTTCTAAAGTTAGCAATTTTGATGACATTTCCAAAAATCCCCTCAAAGCTTCCACTTTGCAGCATCTTATCTCCCACATAGCATTAGGTACCAAGATAAAACACCCTGAATTTGAACACCAGGGGTCCACTGAACAGTTTGATGCCCAATATGTATAGGTTTACCCAAGTATGTGGCATGTAGGGGCCCGAATGTGAACATACCCCCATATATACTGTCATTTCTGTCATTTCAGCTCCTGCAAAATCAACACATTTACATCATTATATGTGAGATAAAGCTACAAAAAAGTACGCTCACCCCAGAAAGCCATATATTTTTGGAAAGTACACATTCCCCCGAATCTAAAATGGGTACCCATGTCTTTCTACTCCAAAGTACCAAGCCGCACAGCTTTTCTAAAGTTAGCAATTTTGATGACATTTCCAAAAATCCCCTCAAAGCTTCCATTTTGAAGCATCTTATCTCCCACATAGCATTAGGTACCAAGATAAAACACCCTGAATTTGAACGCCAGGGGTCCACTGAACAGTTTGATGCCCAATATGTATAGGTTTACCTAAGTATGTGGCATGTAGGGGCCCCAATGTGAACATACCCCCATATATACTGTCATTTCTGTCATTTCAGCTCATGCAAAATCAACACATTTACATCATTATATGTGGGATAAAGCTACAAAAAAGTACGCTCACCCCAGAAAGTCATATATTTTTGGAAAGTACACATTCCCCCGAATCTAAAATGGGTACCCATGTCTTTCTACTCCAAAGTACCAAGCCGCACAGCTTTTCTAAAGTTAGCAATTTTGATGACATTTCCAAAAATCCCCTCAAAGCTTCCACTTTGCAGCATCTTATCTCCCACATAGTGTTAGGTACCAAGATAAAACACCCTAAATTTGAACGCCAGGGGTCCACTGAACAGTTTGATGCCCAATATGTATAGGTTTACCTAAGTATGTGGCATGTAGGGGCCCCAATGGGAACATACCCCCATATGATCTATCATTTCAGCTCCTGCAAAATCAACACATTTACATCCTTTATGTGGGATAATGCTACAAAAAAAGTACATTCACCCCAGAAAGCCATATATTTTTGGAAAATACACATCCCCCCGAATCTATAATGGGTAAATATTTCTTATTGCTACAAAGTACCAAGCTGTAAAGCTTTCCTAAGTTTGCAGATTTATATGACATTTTCGAAAATCGCATAAAAATGTTGCAATTTGCCGCATTTATCTCTCACAATTTCTTGATAAAGATCAGATAAAGACAAATCACCCCAAAAAGGAACACCAGAGGTCTACTGAACAGTTTGATGCCCAATATGCATAGATATACCAAAGTCTGCGGTATGTACTGAACCCAAAATGAAAATAGCGCATAAGGATTTCTCGCCTGCCAGCTCAGCTTTTGCACACAGAGCCCCCTGTCAGTGTATTATGTGCCAAAACTTCCCCTAACTATACAGATCCCCCACAAAACCATATATTTTTGGAAAGTACACATTCTGACAAATCCAACAAGGGTAAAGAGTCCTTTCTACACCAAAGTACCAATCTGCAGAGCTTTCCTAAAGTTATTGGTTTTTATGACATTTCAGAAAATCGCCTAAAAATGTTGCAATTTGTCGCATTTATCTCACACAATTTCTTGCGTACAAAGGCAAGTCACCCCAAATAGGAACACCAGAGGCCTACTGAACAGTTTAATGCCCAATATGCATAGATATACCAAAGTCTGCAGTATGTACTGAACCCTAAATGAAAATAGCGCATAAGGATTTCTCGCCTGCCAGCTCAGCTTTTGCACACAGAGCCCCCTGTCAGTGTATTATGTGCCAAAACTTCCCCTAACTATACAGAGACCCCCACAAAACCATATATTTTTGGAAAGTACACATTCTGACAAATCCAACAAAGGTAAAGAGTCCTTTCTACACCAAAGTACCAAGCCGCAAAGCTTTCCTAAAGTTATCGGTTTTTATGACATTTCAGAAAATCGCCTCAAAATGTTGCAATTTGCCGCATTTATCTCACACAATTTCTTGCGTACAAAGGCAAGTCACCCCAAATAGGAACACCAGAGGCCTACTGAACAGTTTGATGCCCAATATGCATAGATATACCAAAGTCTGCGGTATGTACTGAACCCTAAATGAAAATAGCGCATAAGGATTTCTCGCCTGCCAGCTCAGCTTTTGCACACAGAGCCCCCTGTCAGTGTATTATGTGCCAAAACTTCCCCTAACTATACAGATCCCCCACAAAACCATATATTTTTGGAAAGTACACATTCTGACAAATCCAACAAGGGTAAAGAGTCCTTTCTACACCAAAGTACCAATCTGCAGAGCTTTCCTAAAGTTATTGGTTTTTATGACATTTCAGAAAATTGCCTAAAAATGTTGCAATTTGTCACATTTATCTCACACAATTTCTTGCGTACAAAGGCAAATCACCCCCAATAGGAACACCAGAGGCCTACTGAACAGTTTGATGCCCAATATGCATAGATATACCAAAGTCTGCGGTATGTACTGAACCCTAAATGAAAATAGCGCATAAGGATTTCTCGCCTGCCAGCTCAGCTTTTGCACACAGAGCCCCCTGTCAGTGTATTATGTGCCAAAACTTCCCCTAACTATACAGATCCCCCACAAAACCATATATTTTTGGAAAGTACACATTCTGACAAATCCAACAAGGGTAAAGAGTCCTTTCTACACCAAAGTACCAATCTGCAGAGCTTTCCTAAAGTTATTGGTTTTTATGACATTTCAGAAAATTGCCTAAAAATGTTGCAATTTGTCGCATTTATCTCACACAATTTCTTGTGTACAAAGGCAAGTCACCCCAAATAGGAACACCAGAGGCCTACTGAACAGTTTGATGCCCAATATGCATAGATATACCAAAGTCTGCGGTATGTACTGAACCCTAAATGAAAATAGCGCATAAGGATTTCTCGCCTGCCAGCTCAGCTTTTGCACACAGAGCCCCCTGTCAGTGTATTATGTGCAGTAACCCCCCCCTAACTATACAGTGACCCCCAGAAAACCATATATTTTTGGAAAGTACACATTCTGATGAATTCAAAATAGGTAAAGTTATTTTTGTACACCAAAGTTACACCTGGCAAAGCTACGCTAAAAACAGATCAGGAACACTTATACAGGGATAAAATGTGATAAAACCACAAAAATTGTGCAAATCAGTGAAACAACAAAATAAGTTACATGACAGTGTAATTAGTGGCCAGAATATCTGATCCAATAGTTACGCTGTCAAAATAAACAGTTTTTAGGTAAAAGAAAATAAAAACAAAGTGGTAAAATGAAAAAAAAAAAAAAAAAAAAGCAAAACAAAAAAAAACCAAAGTGTTTGTGTATACATGTGTGTACATGTGTAAAAGTTGTGTGATAGTGTGTAAGTGTGTATATGAGTGTAAATAAGTGTATAAAAGTGTGAAAAATGAAAAAAAAATAAAAAATAAAAAAAAAAAAAAATGCTAAAATGTGTGCTGTAAGTGTGTGTAAATGTATGTAAGTGTGTATAAATGTATGTAAATGTGTGTATAAGTGTGTAAAAGTGTGTAAATGCAATAAAAAAAAAAGTCCTTACCTGTTCCTGAAGACCGATCGCCTCCTTCCTCATTTGGGCCGGCGCTGGGGGAGAGGGAGGAAGCAGGAAGCAGCAGATGCGATGCGATCGCATCTGCTGCTTCCTGGAGGGTCCTGCGAGCGATCGGCTCGCAGGACCCTGATGACAGCCCCCCTGGCACATTGCCCAGGGGGGCTGTCATTGTTAGAAGCCCTCTGCAGCGGCGGCACATGCCGCCGCTGCAGAGGGCAGCGCTTAAACGCCAACGACGTATGAGACACGTCGTTGGCGTTTAAGCCCTTTTACTGCCAGCACGTATGCCATACGTGCTTGGCAGTAAAAGAGTTAAAACAAACATAAATGTTGTTTCAAAGAAAAACCAAGGAAACAAGTCTTATGGTGGAAATTGAATAAATATAATGAATGCCCTGTGATCAGGGTTTATGATGTACTCCAAACTTTGCAAATAAAGTGTTTGTTTACTTATGCTTCCAGCTTAGTCTACCAATTTCGGTCAGCACTAAAGAATAAAGAGGCCGTGAACTTCTTAATACCATTACCAAAAGCTTCAAAATAGCAGGATGGTTGCTATGAAGATTTTCTTCTTTTTTTTCTGGTTGCCAATAGCAACTAAAGGCATGCTGGTACTAAAGCATTTTATACCGTAAGCAAGAATCTATTTAGACTAAATGAAATATAAAATTAACTAAATTAAATATATCTTATTATAAAGTTATTCATTTATTCATTCAAAGTTATTCATTAATTATTGCACTTAGTGAAAGGGTTTGCGGTTACTAAGTTGGCTGCACCTCGTCAGTTCTAATTTCATCTACAGTGTGGTTACCTGGCATCTCCAGCAACCTTGTGATAGCGCACATGGGAAATTAACTTTGTTTCAATGGAAATATAGAAAGAGCACCCTGGTGTAGGCTTTAAGCAAGTCTTACACCTTCCCCACTTCAGAAGATTGGTGCAGAACTATTCCTAAGCTTATAATCACTGCATTTTTGTTACAGGTACAATATTGTGTACTACCACATATGTAGGAACCTGTCATTTTAATGCCCATGTAACAGGTTAGCAATACAGATATCATGCTTGTGGTAACACAGCCTCCTCAAAGTCATCATGGGAACCCATCCTTACTCAAAGTCATCATGGGAACCCATCCTTACTCAAAGTCATCATGGGAACCCATCCTTATTTAAAGTCATCATGGGAACCCATCCTTACTCAAAGTCATCATGGGAACCCATCCTTACTCAAAGTCATCATGGGAACCCATCCTTACTCAAAGTCATCATGGGAACCCATTATATTTTTTTCTTCTACTGCAGGAGACAATTGACTAAGGTGCTAGATGGTTATAAAATTACTGCACAACATTAATAATAAGAACAGAAACAGATATTCCAATACTGAAGGATAAAATGTATGGAGGAATTTAGGAGGAATTTATTTTTTTGTAGTGAATCCAGCCCACTTAGCATGATATTAATTATAATGAATGAATGGGTTATTTAAGCCTGTGCTCTGACTCTCCAGTTTTGACCTTGGTCTGATATTTGTATTCTGCTTCTCTGCTGCCTACCCTGACCTCTGTGTGTTTGCCTAGCTGCCTGCCCTGAGCCGGTGCCTGAACTTTATTTATGCATGTATGTATAACTTTATTTATAAAGCGCCACAAGGGTATAAGTGTATAAATGCACAGGGAATTAGTGCCGTGTTTGGATGCTATTCTCAGCGGAGTATGGAGGAATTTAGCCCCCTTAGCATGATATTAATTATATTGAATGAATGGGTTTGACTGCCAAGAACATCAACTTAGATTACTTCATATGAGTGCTACTACAAAGGGTTTTGTGTGTCACAAAGCATTCGGGAACCGTGAGAACTAAACCCTGAGTAATATACCCTAAAAAGAAATATGGGTAGAAATGCTGTGTCTTAAATGCTGGCTACTTAATTCAATTGTCTAGAGCTCTGTAACAGTAATAATCTGAGCTTTCAAACTTGTAAATAGAAGGTCAACATCTAAGATATTATCAATGTGTCAATGACACTGCACATGGTCAGTGCGCTCTGAGGCAGCTGTTGAGAAGCTATCACAAATCATTAAACAGAAAATGAGGTTTGTCTGTCCTAGAAGCTACAGGGCTGATTATTACATTGTGATGTAGAATGCACTGGTTTCTAAGCTTCCATGTAATAAGAATCTAAATTTATCACTAAGTAATATTTTATAATGATTTTGTTATTCTATATATTTAGAATATTGTGTGTCGGTCCCTAAGCGCAAGTAACAACAACAACCTAAAGTATATGCTGTGAATCTGCAGAAAAGAAGATGAACTTCTTGGGGTTTCTTAGCAGGCATAGCTCCTCACTGCTTAAGGACTGTGGTTGCCTTCGACTGACACAGAACCCCAAGCAGCAAACACATTCTGTGTTGAGCTTTAGTTCTACTCTAAACCAGCATACATAATTATAGACAAATATAAACACGTTATAGTTAGTTATAGCATGACATGGAAGCAGGCTTAGTGAAAATGTGTAAGTGGGCTACAATATAAGGGGCACATTTACTATGGCTCGAATGGTCGGATTGCGTCCGAATCCGTATTTTTCGTAATCATCGGTAATTTTGCGATTTTTTCGGCGCTTTCGTATCGTTTTGCGGAGCCGTTACGACTTTATCGTATTTTACGACTTTTTCGTATTTGTTACGAATTTTTCGTATTCGTTACGAATTTTTCGTATTTGTTACGAATTTTTCGGAAACATGTCACGATAAATTCGCAAACACGCGAAAATACGGAATTCATAAACGCTTTTGGGTTACGATTTTTTCGGGCTACAGTCGGATTTTACATCCGACTGTAACCCGAAAAAATCGTAACCAAAGCCTTCAATAGCCGAAATTTTCGTGTTGAAGGCGAAAATAATCCAAAAAGTGAATAACCATTGTCAGCCTGTCCTTTTACTACTTTCAAGGGGAAATTAAACCAAATAGGGATTTTCAATCATACATGGCTTTCAAGGGGAAATTAAACCAACTGTGTCTCATACCACATGGCACTTATTTATATATATATTTATTGTATTTATTTATTATATCACTTGTCCTCCCTGTGTGTAATTTTGTTTTCTGTAAGATTGTACAGCGCTGCGTACCCTTGTGGCGCTTTATAAATAAAGTTATACATACATACAAATAGGGATTTTCAATCATACATGGCTTTCAAATTGAGTAGTTTCAAGTTTCAAGTTGAGTAGTTTGTGTGTGATTTGTGTTTAGAGCAAAATATAGTCATTTACAGGCTGCCCTAACCTTTTCAGATAAACAAACAGGAAAGAGTTAAAGACTGCACAGCTTGCTCGTTAAAGGCTGCCAAAGGTATAAAACCCCTAGAACTCACTTCAGTTTGCCTAAACATGGAACATGATGTTATTGCTCCAGCACTGCTGGCAGCTTTAGAGGTTTTAGAGGGGGCAGGGGCTGATCAGCAGGAGCCCCCAGTTCATTTGCCACTTGCTAGGATCAGACAGCCTTGTCGATTTTGGAGAGGTGTCCCTTCCCTTCAGGCGGATGTACCGCCTGAACCGTGCCACCATTTTGCAGGTATTTGATTTGGTTAGGCAGGAGCTAGATCCTGTGACGGCATGGTCTCAGGCCCTGCCTGGGATAAGCAAACTGCTTGCAGTTTTGCATTTCCTGGGCAGTGGCAGTTTCCAGCAGGTCTCCGCACGCCTTGTCGGTATGAGCCAGCCCACCTTCAGCAGGATACTGAGGCAAGTGCTGAGGGCACTTCTACCGCACTCGCAAAGGCTCATTTCCTTTCCCTCAACTGAGGCAGAGTGGACAAGGGTAAAGCAAGACTTTTACCTCATTGGCCATTTTCCAAATTGCCTGGGAGCCATTGATTGCACAGCCGCAGGGCTGGCTGGTGGGTAAGTACTTTTTTACCATTTTTTTACCTCAACTTTCACAACTATTAATTAATTGGTCATGCCGACACACACCCATTAGTCCTCTGTGCATACAATTGGCCTAATATAATGTGCAGTAGAATTTCACTATGTAATCATGTCAGTTCTTGATAGTACCAAAATGTATCTCCAAATTAACACCACTTTACTTGCCCTTGTTTTACTAAGCATCTTGGGAATGGTAGTTTTAGAAAGCATTTCTTTGAACGTGTGTGTTTCTGATGGACTAATTAACTCCTCACACCTGAGCATGTGTAATAGCTGGGATTTGCTAAATGGGAGGCAGTCTTGGAATCTATCACATGCATGTGTATGTAACTTTTCAATCAAGGGGTGGATGTGCTTCCACTCATATTTTTTCCTTTGTTCTAGGAGACGCAGGATATGGGGTTCTGTCTTGGCTGATGACCCCTGTTCGTTTTCCCCGCACACCTGCCCAACGTAGGTACAACTGTGCCCATCGGAAGACGCGCAATGTGATTGAGCGCCTGTTTGGGGTGCTCATGTCGCGCTTCCGATGCCTCTCAGTCACTGGTGGAGCTCTTCTTTATTCCCCCATTAAGGTTTCAGGGATCATTGTTGTCTGCGCCATGTTGCACAATGTTGCAATGGATCATGGCCTACGCGCACACATCAATTATGCTCTGGAACCTGAGATTGAGGGGTATGTTGGCAGGCGCATGGATAACCAACCACAGGGGAGAAGAGTGCGTGATCAGCTGATTGCCTCACACTTTAGTTGTAAGCTGAGCATATCATTCACTTGATAATATACCTCATTAAATGTGTTTAACTTGCCCTTGCAACTGTGTTAACCAGAAGAAAATGAATGATGACAACAAAAATGTGTATGTTTAGTTACTGGTTTGTTTTTGTAGTAAATTCTGGCACTGTATGAACATAAGTGACTTTGGCCAGTGCAGAAACAACTGTGATTGATTGGTGTTAGGCCTTGATATAGAGCAGGGGTCCCCAACCTTTTATACCTGTGAGCCACATTCAAATGGAAAAAGTATTGGGGAGCAACACAAGCATGGAAGCTATAATTGGCTATTTGGTAGCCTCTATGTGGACTGGCAGCCTACAGAAGGCTCTGTTTGGCTTTACACTGGGTTTTATTCAACCAAAGCTTGCCTCCAAGCCAGAAATTCAAAAATGGGCACCTACTTTGAGGCCCCTGGGAGCAACATTCAAGGGGTTGGGGAGCAACATGTTGTTCACGAACCACTGGTTGGGGATCACTGATATAGAGGGATCTTATTACAGTGTTGAGGTAGAGCACACACAATGAATGGCCATTATCATGCTTATGATGAGTTTGTTCACATTTTCAGTGCAATGTCTCTTTAAATGTAATCATATCTTTTCCTTTCTTAATTATAAAGAGCCCGCTGATTGTGATGTGCTGGTGTGCCCCTAGCAGTAAGGCCTTCCCGGGACACCTTCTGGTGTAAGTAAACACGCTTACAAACAAAAATCAGTCATGTTAAAATAGTCAACCATTTAAAGGACAAGTCAACCCCAGTCAATTTAATTGTGTTTTCCATTAGGGCTAAATGAAGTTTGGGGTTCACTTGTCCTTAAATTATTAGCATTACTAAGTAATTCTACTTTCAGGTTTGTGGGATCTACTGTGTTGTGTGCCTACCCCTACTGGAATCCTTTGGTGCTTTTGAATGTTGCTCGTGAAATGCTAAAACCTCATTTCTGTTGCTTGGACCTGTCACTGCTGTTACCAACCATCTGGGAGACGGACCTGCTATGGAGAAGTACCAGGCATTGTGCCCTTTGCTGCTAAGTGACACTTTCAGGTGACTACCACTTACTCTGCTTTAAGAAACAATATTACTGCTTGTTACAGAATAATATGTTCACTTTCAGGCCAAAAAAAAAACAAAACACAAAATGCATTCTGAATGATAAGACCAACTAGACATCCTGCCAGGATCCATGGGACTGCCCCAGATGCTGCCCTAATCCCTATCAAGTTGACCACCTCTTATGCTTGGATTAAGCGCTCTTGTAAAGGGACCCACAAATACTGAGTAAGGGACTGTTTAAACAGAAATTAAATGGTGTTCAAGGTTCAAAAAAGCAATTTTTTTGGCTTAACTGAATCATTGTTATTTTAGGAAATTTCCCTCACTTGCTCACAGTGGGAGAAGACTGCACGCTGCTGAGACTGCTGTTTGCTGCTGAGACTCAGAAGGATGCGACTCTTGGCTAGCTGTGTGAAATCCCATTGCCTGTGTTCCCTCCAATCAATGGCCCCTTACTGACTGGAGCAATAACTTCACCTTTACACCTTCCTGCCTTTTACAACTAAATTGATCTAGAAAATGATGATGCAAAATAAAGTAAAGAAAAGCCATTTTGAATGTCTCTTTAATGACAGTCATAATAAATATGAAATCAATACTTTACAAACATCCAACAAAGTGTATAGATGTTTTTTTTTTTTTAAAAAACAAAACATGTGAACATTTCCACAAGAAATATAAAGTTACTGTAGGCCTAGGGGGCATTAGAAACCCAGCAATGCTTGAACCGTAAAGGACAAAGGCTAAGAAAAAGTGCAAAGCACTTATTGCATTACACTTGTTGCGCCCCTACAGCCAGGCAATAAGAAACATTAACAAAAATAAAAGACATGATAAACAATATTTAACATTTATCACTTGTAAACATATCTGTTTCTTTGGAAAAGCAGTCAGATACATGAGGTAAGTGCTGGCCTCTTGTCTTAGGCCCTTGCATAGTAGTACAACATTCAATTACCCTTGTAGGCATTAGTGACTTGCATTTTGGAAAGCAAAGGGAGAGGAGGACTTGGAAAGCTGCCCTCTATAAACAATATATTACGGAGGAGGAGGAGGAGGAGGAGGAGAACATTTACCAGGCTGCTCTCTTGACATTGGCTTTTGACAGCCACGCAGCATTAGTGCATAGTAGTACAACATTCAATTACCCTTGTAGGCATTAGTGACTTGCATTTTGGAAAGCAAAGGGAGAGGAGGACTTGGAAAGCTGCCCTCTATAAACAATATATTACGGAGGAGGAGGAGGAGGAGAACATTTACCAGGCTGCTCTCTTGACATTGGCTTTTGACAGCCACGCAGCATAAGTGCATAGTAGTACAACATTCAATTACCCTTGTAGGCATTAGTGACTTGCATTTTGGAAAGCAAAGGGAGAGGAGGACTTGGAAAGCTGCCCTCTATAAACAATATATTACGGAGGAGGAGGAGGAGGAGGAGAACATTTACCAGGCTGCTCTCTTGACATTGGCTTTTGACAGCCACGCAGCATTAGTGCATAGTAGTACAACATTCAATTACCCTTGTAGGCATTAGTGACTTGCATTTTGGAAAGCAAAGGGAGAGGAGGACTTGGAAAGCTGCCCTCTATAAACAATATATTACGGAGGAGGAGGAGTAGGAGGAGGAGAACATTTACCAGGCTGCTCTCTTGACATTGGCTTTTGACAGCCACGCAGCATTAGTGCATAGTAGTACAACATTCAATTACCCTTGTAGGCATTAGTGACTTGCATTTTGGAAAGCAAAGGGAAAGGAGGACTTGGAAAGCTGCCTTCCGTAAACAATATACCGGCAGGAGACTGCATATAAACCATACTTTCAATAAACTGCATAGTAACGACATACACAACCTGAAAAGCATATAGTTGTTTCTTTTGCACATTAGACTGCACAGCAGAGAATGAAGACTTTAAAGAGATACCCCTTTTTAGTCAGTCATACAACATAGGAGAAGGAGGCACGTTTCTTTGGTATGTCGGTACAACACAAATGTCTTTTTTTTTTTTTTTTTAAGGATGTTAGAATTGCATTAGTGTGTGTTTAAGTAGGCCAATTCACAGGCATGGCCACATTGTATTTGGGGAAATGCCCAATATTCATGTTAGAGCAAATGCACTTTGATGTTCCAAGTGCTTCCCAGATGGTATTAAGGAGGGTGCCACAAGATGTTATCGTGGCACAAACTCTCAATGGGCAAACATAGATGTTAGAGAAAATGCACTTTGATGTTATAAGTGCTTCCCAGATGGTATTGGGGAGGGCACCACCAGATATTTTTATGGTGCCCCTCAGTGAGGAAAATTCGGCTTTGGTGAAGGAATATTGAGAACAATGGGACTACTTGTTTGGTGCTTAGTCCTGTCAGCTCATGTAGCGGATCGTGTGAGTCCTGAAGAGATGCATAAAAAAGTTCATGGCCAGAGAGCAAGTTGGTGTAGAGGTCTGGCTCAAAAAGGCTGCAAGGCGAAAGTAGGGACTCAGATAGGAGACCTACTTGCGCCTTTTGCTAGGCCCACAGTCAGGGTCAGACCCTCTTCTGCGGCCTCTCCCACGCCCCCTTGCCCTAGGCTGAGGACTTGGAGGCGGTGGTTGAGGTGCAAAAGAGGGCCCAGGCAGTGACCCTTCAGCAGACCCGGCAGAGGCAGAGGCAGGCGCATGCAGTGCCTGCCCCAGAACTGCCAGCAGAGCATTCCGGAACCTTTCTTCGCTGGATAGCCGCTCCCGGTGCTGAGCTGCCAGCTCCTGGCGCTGAGCTGCCTGCTCTTGGCGGAGGGCCTGTAGCTCGGCCCTCACCCCAGCCACTTCTACCCTCAAGGCGGCCTGCTCGCCAATCATACGAGCCAACAGCCGCCTTTGAGAGAGAAAGTGGCTGCGCTGGTTGCCAAGAGCAGGCCTGAGAGCGGCTACCACGACCTGGGACGCCCGTGGATTCCTCACTGAACCTTCCGCAGATGGATGTTCCAGTCCTTGTCCTCGGTCCTGGCCACTCCCCCCGGCAGCAGCAACATTCGCAGCAGCATCTAGGATAAGAGTATAAACAAATAAGTAAATCATGTATTTGAATTTAAAAAAACGTTTATTCAGAGAAGAGCATTTTCAATAACATGGTGCAGATTGATAAAAATTTGACATTTTTTTTACAGAAAAAAACACCCACATTCTGTTCATTCTAAACAGATTGAAAAAAAAAAGAAAAAAAAAAAAAAAAAAGTTTAGTTAGCAATAACTCACCCTTATGCTTAGAAAATGACCATAGGAATGAATAGAACATCACTGAGTTTTTATGTATGAAGTTGTAGCCTCACATTTTTAAACATCTGCCCCTTAAAGGGGTCCAATTGTCAATTCATGATTAAAAAGTCACCTATATTGTTGAAATATATGTGAATCCAAACCAACGGCTACTGCAATAGCCGCAATAATTAGAAAGCATTATCCTACATGTACTCCAAAAAAGCATGGTTATCAAATATTCTTTTCAAACTGCATTCAGGATTGAGAAGAGTGGGCGTGCCTTACTATCTACTATGTCATGTGAATACCCACAGCTGCCCCCCCCATGCTGAGTTAGAGAAGTCAGACTGGCATGTCTGTAAAAGGGGCGACTCACCTTTAACATACTTTTGCAGTTTTTAAATGGGGGTCACTGACCCCACCAGTAAAAATTACCTTTTATTAATAATGAAATTATTACCTTTTATTAATAATTACATTTAAAAGGGAATCATTTAAACAGTGCCGATTTTCTAGACATACTATAAACAGAAACATAAGAAGTTATTTCTCCAGCTGCAAGGCCACCCGCACCAGGAGGGTAGGCCAGTGTTGGCGGGGGGATTTTTGGGTTGAAATTTTTTTTGGGACACAACCACAGTGTGGGCTCTATTAGCTCTATTGACCCACACCTTCAGTGGGGGAAACAATATAGGGGTTATAGACGCCTTTAAGAATCACAAACTGGGGGCAACACAAGCCAAGGCCCTGGCCTTGTTAGAACCATAACACCCCATTACCACCTCTGCTAATGCAACTCTTCACTTAATCAGCTATGTCTATGAAGCCCTCAAAGCTGCCACTGCTAGCCCTGGCACTAAGCACTCAGCTTTTTGTAATATTTTGCCAACACCAGAGGGTGCAAGTGCAAGAGAGGTTACTTACGCCTGGGGAGTGACACAGGTGGCGGGGACAAGGACTGGCGGGAAGGTCCAGCTTGGTGTTCTGAAAAATATAAATAGTGCATAGACATAAGAATACATTGCAGAAAATGCAAAATTGCCAGTTTGGTGAAACAACTAGCCAAATAATATTTACCTGGCGTCCCAGGGTCCCGTTCATCTGCTCCGCTGACATCCTGGGGCTGGTCCTCTGCCTCTGGCGGCGTCTGCTGCCGGGTCTGTTGCCTCTCCTGGACTGTGGGCCTTTGGCGCTGCGCTTGAGCTACAAGTTCACAGAAAGCAAAAAAAAAAAAATGCTGAACAAGTTTTGACCCCAAACTACAAAGCCACACAAACATTCTGGATTTAGCAGAGATTCAAAAACAAGACAAAAACCATTCAAAAACTACAGATAAATCACTTGTCATCATTAAAATGAGGCCTAACAGCTGCAGTTCATGGAATGTATTTGAGGGGCATGTGGGGAAACTGGGGTACTATTAAGACTGTCATGTGGAACCCAAGCTGCAAATGAACAAATATTTGGTAAACATGAAATAAAGGGTTTCTTGAAAATAAGCCTCACTCAGGTTATACTGGGGTCCGGTTTGGCAGTTTTTTTTGTTGGCAAAACCAGTCAGTTCTAAAACCAGCCAAAGACTAGGCTAAAGCCACTTTGAAAGTAGCACAAAAATAGGCCAATATAAACAATGAAAAAAAAAAAAAAAAAACATTATATACACACACACACATATATATATCTATCTATAGATCTCTAGATATATCTGTCGATATACGGGAAACATGTCTTTTTAAAGCGTACAATCACTAGCAATGTCCTGCGCCCCCCCCCCCTTTCCAGTTACTGGGATGGCTGATAATTCCCTGCCCTCTGTGCCCAGTCCAGCTGGGAACTCACTACACAAATAGATTCACAATGTTGCATTGACCCCAGACATGATATACATATGGGTGTGTTGAACTACAACTCTCAGCAGCCCCAATATATCCAGAGTTATAGCCTAAGGATCAACTGCAGAACTGCCCCACATCCTAGTAGAAAGTAACAGTACAATCACATACCCTATAGAGCAGGGAGTAGAACTGCCCCACATCCCAGTAGAAAGTAACAGTACAATCACATACCCTATAGAGCAGGGGGTAGAACTGCCCCACATCCCAGTAGAAAGTAACAGTACAATCACATACCCTATAGAGCAGGGGGTAGAACTGCCCCACATCCCAGTAGAAAGTAACAGTACAATCACATACCCTATAGAGCAGGGAGCAGGGGGTAGAACTGCCCCACATCCCAGTAGATAGTAACAGTACAATCACATACCCTATAGAGCAGGGGGTAGAACTGCCCCACATCCCAGTAGAAAGTAACAGTACAATCACATACCCTATAGAGCAGGGAGCAGGGGGTAGAACTGCCCCACATCCCAGTAGAAAGTAACAGTACAATCACATACCCTATAGAGCAGGGGGTAGAACTGCCCCACATCCCAGTAGAAAGTAACAGTACAATCACATACCCTATAGAGCAGGGAGCAGGGGGTAGAACTGCCCCACATCCCAGTAGAAAGTAACAGTACAATCACATACCCTATAGAGCAGGGAGCAGGGGGTAGAACTGCCCCACATCCCAGTAGAAAGTAACAGTACAATCACATACCCTATAGAGCAGGGAGCAGGGTGTAGAACTGCCCCACATCCCAGTAGAAAGTAACAGTACAATCACATACCCTATAGAGCAGGGGGTAGAACTACCCCACATCCCAGTAGAAAGTAACAGTACAATCACATACCCTATAGAGCAGGGGGTAGAACAGACAGGTTCAGGCTGAAAGCTAAAAACTACATTACCCAGCATGCAGCGTGCCAGGCACACTAGGGGAAAAAAATGTGACTATTTTCCAAACTACAAACCCGGCAAAGCTCCAAAAAATACCGCAAAACTGTACCTTAGCGGCTTTGTACTTTGGAAAACCCCAAGGGCTTTAAATTAGTAGCCCAGTTTGGAGGACAAACTGCCAACCCTGAACATAATTATATTACAGCTCTGTATTACTGTTGCGCTCAGACTCTAGCAATGTTAAAGGGTCAGTGACCCCCATTTAAAAGCTGCATAGTTAGAGGGCAGCAAATTATATTTTGTAGTTTGTGAATTATTTGGTTTCTTCTAACTGTGCAGCTGTGGTTTACCTTGAAGTTAATTTTTATTATGTTATACAATGGCTAATTCTAAGCAACTTTTCAATTGGTCTTCATTATTTATTTAATGTAGTTTTTGAATAATGACGACCAATTGCAAAGTTGCTTAGAATTAGCCATTGTATAACAATGTCAGTTTTTGCTCTACAGTTCTCCAGTTTGGAGTTTCAGCAGCCAACTGGTTGCTAGGGTTCAAATTACCTTAGCAACCAGGGAGTGGTTTGAATGAGAGACAGCAATATGAACAGGAGAGGACTTGTAGCTTCACAAAGCAATAGTTTTCTGCTTGCTGGGTTCAGTGACCCCCCTGAAAGCTACAAGGAGTTAGAAGAATAGTGCAAATCATTTAAAAAAAAAAAATAATAATAATGACGACCAATTGAAAAGTTGCTTAGAATTAGCCATTCTATAACATAATCAAAGTTAGCTTCAAGGTGAACCACCCCTTTAAATAGGTGCCTTCAGCGTGAAATAAGTGCTTTAAAATAAAAAAAAAAAACACTTACGTCTCCTATCTGTGTCCACGTATTCGCCAGGCAGCCCTCCGAATACCTCTACACCAGCTCGATCCAGAAGGCGGCGTTCGTAGGGCTTGAATTGGCTGGAAAGAACAGGCCCTACACCCGCCTTCTGGGCCCGTGCTCTCTGGGCCATGAACCTCTTCTTCATGCATCTCTTCAGGTCGCTGAAGCGTTTGTACACCGTGTTGTGGTCACGGTGCACTCCGCTTACAGCGCTCACGCGATCCGCTACCTGCTGCCACAGGTCCCTTCTTCTGGCAGCAGTGAGCTGACAGGATTGCGCACCAAAAATATAGTCCCATTGTCTCAAAACTTCCTCCACCATCGCCGAATTTTCCTCACTGGAAAAGCGGGGGCCTTTGGAGCTGGGCCCTGCCTCCTCCTCTTCTTCTTCTTCCTCCTCCTCCTCCACCACCACCACCGGCTGGCGGCTCCTCCTTCCCACAGGGGGTTGCTGCCCCCCCTCCTCCTCCTCCACCACCGGCTGGCGGCTCCTCCTTCTCACAGGGGGTTGCTGGCCCTCCTCCATACCCACCCCCCTGCCCTGGCCAGCCCTAACTAAACTCCCCCCCCCCTGCCCTCTAGCTGCCCCCCCCTCCCTACCTACCTCCCCCCTCCCTCTACCTGCCCCCCCTCTCCCTGCCCCCCCCACACTAACTGCCCCCCCTCTCCCTGCCCCCCCCACACTAACTGCCCCCCCTCTCCCTGCACCCCCCACACTAACTGCCCCCCCCTCCCTACCTACCTCCCCCCTCCCTCTACCTGCCCCCCCTCTCCCTCTACCTGCCCCCCCTCTCCCTGCCCCCCCCACACTAACTGCCCCCCCACACTAACTGCCCCCCCTCTCCCTCCCTGCACCCCCCCTTCCTCTGACTGCCCCCCCCCTGCACTAGCCCAGGCCTCTTGGGCCTCCTCTCCCTCCCCCACCCAAGGGTCTTGTGCCCTTACCCTTACCCCCCATCTACTTCCCTCCCCATGGGGCTCAGGACTTGCCTGAGTTTCAGCCACCTCCTCCACCTCCTCTTGGCCTAACTCAGGCAAGTCCTGGGCCCCCCCACCCAAACCCTCCTCCTCCCCAACTATCTCCTCACTCAGCCCAAGCACTCCCTCCCACTCCTCCTCCTCCTCCCTACCCCTGCTGTGGGCCATGGCAGCAAAAATTTTTTTTTTTTTTTTTAAATCTGGAGCAGCTCTGCAGTATGCCTCCTCTCCCTTTGCTTTCCAATAACGCAGTGAAGAAAGAAAATGGCCACTGGAGCACTTCCTGTTAACTCACAAGAGAAATTGGCGCCAAATGCTTGTAAAATGGTCGCTGGAGAACTTCCTGTACGAATATTTCGTGACTTTCGGACGTCAATACGAATTTATCGTGACTTTCGGAAGGCTGTTTCCGCCGTGTACGATCGGTCGATACGAATATTTCGTGACTTTCGGAACGTCAATACGAATTTATCGTGACTTTCGGAAGGCTGTTGCCGCCGTGTACGATCGTCCGATACGAATATTTCGTGACTTTCGGAACCTCAATACGAATTTATCGTGACTTTCGGAAGGCTGTTTCCGCCGTGTACGATCGTCCGATACGAATATTTCGTGACTTTCGGAACGTCAATACGAATTTATCGTGACTTTCGGAGGCTGTTTCCGCCGGTACGAGCGTCCGAATATTTCGTGACTTTCGGAACGTCTATACGATAATTACGCAAAATTACCGATCATTACGAAAAAGTCGTAAAACGTTCGTGTCCAATCCGAATTTTTTCCATTCGGACTCGGATTCGACCCATAGTAAATGTGCCCCTAAGTGTATTTTCTGATGATACATTTATTTCATAATTTAACAGCTGTGAAAATGTGCTACAGAATAGAGTGGTAGTAAAAGAGATGAGTGGATTTGAACTCTATTCGGGGTACTAAATATTAATGTGTATAATTATGTCAATTAATTTAGGCAGCGTGATTGAAACTATCACCAGAGGACAGCCGTCTGGTGGGAATCAGCTTCAGTAATTCTGATAGACTTTATTTTTGACCCATTAGGAAGTCACCAGAAGGGGCTGTCAAGCACAAATATGGAACTATGTTATATTTTCTGTACACCAACAACAACTCTGAGTCATTATGGGAGTACTCATGAATTGACATGCGCGTAGTGTTGGTGCTCACTCCATAATCTAGGATACCATTTTATACATCATGTACCCTTTTGCTTAATTCTCTGCACATACAGTATTTATATTTAAGTACTGTATGGCAGCAACCAAGGTAGTACATGGGATACAAATATATTGGAACTAGGAACTGGTGAAGTGGATTAAAAGTAATTCTCATAAGAAAGCTTCCCTAAAGGCTGTCTTTCATTTTTGTTCTTTAAAACCAAAAAGGGTAGAATTTTCAGGCAGAATGGGAAATCTGGCCAAGATGGGGTTTATTTTTTGTTCTTCTCTGTCTGGTGGAAATTTAAAAAAGAAGAGCTGGAATCAATAGTGAATAATGTACCCCCTATTGTAAATATAACAATATTATAAGTGACAGAGCAGTTCCATGACCATATAAAAGCATGTGATCGAAAGGTGAGTGCTTTTATAGAGGTCATGGAACTGTGAACTGACTTTTAATATCTTCATACTAAGAAGATATTATACAGGTATAGGATCCATTATAGGGAAACCCATTATCCACAAAGCTCTGAATTATGGGAAGACCATCTCCCATAGACTCCATTTTAATCAAATAATTCAACTTTTTTTAAAAAAAATTTCCTTTTCTCTGTAAAAATAAAATAGTACCTGTACTTGATCCCAACTAAGATATAATTACCCCTTATTGGGGGCAGAACAGCCCTATTGGGTTTATTTAATGGTTAAATGATTCCCTTTTTTCTGTAATAATAAAACAGTACCTGTACTTGATCCCAACTAAGATATAATTACCCCTTATTGGGGGCAGAACAGCCCTATTGGGTTTAGTTAATGGTTAAATGATTCCCTTTTTTCTGTAATAATAAAACAGTACCTGTACTTGATCCCAACTAAGATATAATTACCCCTTATTGGGGGCAGAACAGCCCTATTGGGTTTATTTAATGGTTAAATGATTCCCTTTTCTCTGTAATAATAAAACAGTACCTGTACTTGATCCCAACTAAGATATAATTACCCCTTATTGGGGGCAGAACAGCCCTATTGGGTTTATTTCATGGTTAAATTATTCCCTTTTCTCTGTAATAATAAAACAGTACCTTGTACTTGATCCCAACTAAGATATAATTACTCCTTATTGGGGGCAGAACAGCCTTATTGGGTTTATTTAATGGTTAAATGTATGTATGTATGTATGTATGTATAACTTTATTTATAAAGCGCCACAAGGGTACGCAGCGCTGTACAGTCTTACAGAATACAAAATTACACACAGGGAGGATGAGTGATATAATAAATAAATACAATAAATACATATATGTATATATATATATATAAAAGTCCTATAGTCCTTGATCCAAATAAAAATGTTTTTGTTTTTTGCATCTAAGACCTGAGTGTGCGGCATATTCTTTCTAATTTTGTATGCTCACTTTATACTGCACCCAGGCAAATTATTACTTCATTATACGTGAGTGCCTGTTTTCACCTGTTCCTATATATATATATATATATATATATAAGTGCCATGTGGTATGAGACACAGTAGGAAGGAGGTCCCTGCCCCGTAGAGCTTACAATCTGAGTGGTTGGGTAACATACAGGCACAAACTGGAAGATAAGAGTGCATCAGGTATGGGCATTTGCACTTAAGCGCAGGACTGGGCAAAATAATGTCTTAGTGCTCCAGAAGGTAACAGCTGAGTTTTTTCTTAAAGAGAGTGGGTGAGTTTTCCCTACTGAGGGATTCAGGGATAGAGTTCCAGAGGTAAGGAGCAGCGAGATAGAAAGGTTTAAGACGAGAGAGCGCAGTGGGTGTGGATGGTGTAAAGAGACGGAGGCTCTGAGAGGAGCGGAGGAGACGACCAGGAACATGTAGGGAGACCAATGAAGAAATGTAGTGAGGAGCAGAGGAGTGAAGGGCTTTGAATGTCAGCAGAAGGATTTTGTAAGCTATCCTTTGCTTGACAGGCAGCCATGCTAGTGAGCTTAATTGAGGCTGAGCAGGATCCCTCTTAGGAGAGAGCAGAGTTTAAGATTGATTGCAGGGGAGAGAGGTGGGAGTCTGGGAGGCCGGTTAGTAGGAGATTGCAGTAATCTAAGCGGGAAAGGATAAGGGCATAGATTAGTGTTTTAGCTGTTGCTTGTGAAAGAAAGGGGCGTATCTTGGCAATATTGCGGAGGAAAAAGCGGCAGGTTTTGGCAGTGTTATTAATATGGTTAGAGAAGGAGAGGGACTGGTCAAAGATAACCCCAAGGCAGCGTGCAGAATTTACAGGGTTGATGGTCATGCCATCAATAGTAATGGTGAAAGGAGGAGGAGGGCCAGGTTTGGGCGGGAAGACCATGAGCTCTGTTTTAGCTAGGTTAAGTTTGAGCTGGCATCGGTTCATCCAGTAGGAGATAGCCAGGAGGCTATATATATATATATATATATATATATATATATATATATATATATATATATATATATATATATATATATAAAAACACACACAAAGTTGCAAGTTTTTTGCTTTTTTTTTTTTTTTTTAAATGATCTTTTCTTATAAAAATGTAATCTGGTCCAAATGAATTATTCATAAAATATGTTTTGCACAATTGTTATTTTTTTCACATTAACAACTGTTAAAAATGTCTTCTGCATGGATGCGTACCGTTGAATGCTGAATGTCAAGAATAATGATGTGATTGTTCTATAATCTTTATTGAGAACAGTTTAATATGCTGGAGATTTATCAGAATATTTCTGTTAGTTGGAGATTAAAAAAAAAATCCAATTATGGTGTTTTGCTTAATTTCACACAAAATGGTTAGACAATAACTCTAAAAGCCAGTATATACATTTATTGCACACTCTATAAACTTCACTAGGAATTTTGACAACAAACATAACCTACAATTTAATAATCCTTAATAAACCTATGTTTTAGTATTTTTTACTTCAGCTGTAAAATGCTGTAAATTGTTATTTGTTTACATACTTTATGATCACAGGCAATTCATTTAGGCCAGAGTTAAATGTAAACATTACACTGTATCACTTCAATTATAGAATTTATGATATTATTTCAACAATAGGGATTATACAAGTCACTTAAGCACTATAAACCTATATAGTTTCTTTGTAAACAAATCAGTTATTGCTTGAAGGATTTCACATGGTGTTTTTTTTTTAAATTAAAGGAAAACTATACCCCCAGAATGAATACTTAACCAACAGATAGTTTATATTATGTTAAGTGACCTATTAAATAATCTGAAATAGCACAAAAATACTGGCTTGCTTAAGCGGGATAAACTTTGCTGGTTTTAACGTTTCGGGATGTCTGACGAAGGGACATGTCCCTGAAATGTTATATGGTTTGCTACTATTAAAAAAAATCAGCAGGGTTTATCCCGCTTAAGTAAGTCCTGTTGTGCCAGTATTTTTTTTTGTATATTCTTTATTTATAGAACACATATTTCTTTTTATTTTAATTCAACAGAATAGTATTGAAAAAGAAGACTCATATGACCATTTACATGGGTCAGGCTAACATTTACAATATTTAGTTGGACCTGCTATGCTATTGATGAGTTAGGCTTTGTCCATATGTCCCAAATGGGTTATGTCTCCTCCGTTCCGCCTGTTCCTCGATACTTGAGAAGCTACTTTGGGATACAGTTTTTCTTGCATAAGGTCAGCAAATTAGGGTTATCTGTTTTGTGTAATGAAGTGCTGTCCAGGCTGTTGGTAAGGCTCTGTTATATTAAAATGAGCATGGAAATCAAACATCAAGTAAATAAAAAAAGATTGATAAATATATGTTAGGGAATGAAGGAAAATTAAAGAGTGAGAGGTCTCACAGCCATTCCTGGTCTGGTTTACGTGTAATAGGATCATAAAAACAAACGTACTAATGCAAACACTTGTTACATCTAAAATTTTGCTCCTAGTCCATGACACATCATTAACCCTGTTGAGACTCTAGGAACATTACCCATGATTCCCAGGTTTGTTGTGCCAGTATTTTTGTGCTATTTGGAACGTGGTGAAGAGTGTCAAAGTCTCTCAAAATACTGTGCACCAGGCGGAACAATGGAAAGGCCAGGGGGTGTTGGTGAGTGTGGATTGGCTATTGAAGAATCTCGCCAAACTGGAATATATACATATCAGTAAATATTGCCCTTTTGCATCCTTTCCCTTGAGCCGCCATTTAGTGCTGGGCTGTGTGCTCCCTCAGAGATCAGCTGACAGGAAATAATGCAGCTCTAACTGTAACAGGAAGTAGTGTGGGAGCAAAAACCAGAACTCTGACCATTAATTGGCTGATGGGGCCTAGCATGTATGTGTGCCTTGGCTTGTTTGTGCGCACTGTGAACCCTATGATCCCAGGGGGCAGCCCTTAATTCTTAAAATCGCAATTTTCTATTTAGGATTACCCAATAGCACATACTACTAAAAAAAGTATATTTTTATGAAAATGGTTCATTTAGATGAAGCAGAGTTTTACATATGAGCTTGTTTATGCAATATATTTTTTTTATAGAGACCTAAATTGTTTGGGGGTATAGTTTTCTTTAAATGTTAATATGCTGTGTAATATGGAATTCTAGTTTTTTCAATTGCAAATATAAATTCACAATTTGCAAAATATGTTTAGTGAATATTGTTTTCCCACCACCAAAGTTGTGTCCATCTCAGATGCAGAGTATGCATATAAATATTCACTTTTTACGATTATGTCATATTTAAAAGACAATTGCAGTGCAAATAGAAATTCACAATCATATTTGCCCCTGACTTGTGAAACAATGACGAAAACTAGCTTATTCCAAAAAAAAAAAAAAAAAAATCAGGTAAGCTGTCTTAAAAGTTGTCTTTTTGCTGAAATAAAATGATTCTATCAATATAAGAAAATGTATTTAATTTACTAGAAACATGGAGAAATAACAAATGTAAAACAAAATAACAAGGAAGGTTGTAGGCCTGAGGGACCTATGTCACTTGTTTCACCTATGCTACCTGTTATCCAGAATGCTCAGGACCTGGGATTTTCTGCATAAAGGGTCTTTCTGTGCCTTGTTTTTATATACCTTAATTCTATTAAAAATAATTTGAACATTAAATCATCCCAATAGGATTGTTTTGCCTTCAATAAGGATAAATTATTTCTTAGTTTGGGTCAGTGCAAAGATCTGTTTTATTAATTCAGAGAAAAAGGGAATCATTTTTAAAAATAGAATTATTTGAATTATTATTAGCTGGCCTTCCTGTAGTTTAGAAATTTCTGGATAACAGGTTTCTGGATAACAGTTCCTTTATACATTTTATTAAAAACATTATTCTATAAAGTAAGTTGACGGAAATGAATTCAAAATTGTCTTTTCTTTTTTTATTATTCCAGTCTTATCATGCTCTACCTGATATGCACCGACTAACACAGCCATATGAAAACACTACATTTTTCCTTAATGGCACCAATTAAGATTGCTCACTGTTGCCCACAGCCCTTTCCAATTCAGTGGTGTTAGAAACCTGCTTTGTAGTCAGACGGAAAGTGAATAATACCTAGTATTACTGTAAAATTAATGTCTCCTCCCTACACATACATATCAATCAATAAGTCCATTGATATAGTACTTACTTCTGAAATGAAAATGCTACAGTACCAGCACTTATATGATTTACAGCAAGCTGAATAACACTTGTGTGCAAGAATTCTTTATAACCACCATCACTAAAGCCTGACAGTGTTAGGCAAATGTAGTGTGTCTGTAATTATTTGTAACACTTGTGAGGGTTTTATTTTGTCTTTCACGTGAATAAAAACAGTGTTATTAATAATAGTAGATTTTATTTAAAGCTATTTTCTGGTACCTCTTGAGTTAGCAATTCAGTGCTTAACACAAAGGCCCTTTACAAATTTATATGAAATTATAAAAAGATTACTGTATATGAAGAATTATCATCATGTGAAATAATTTTTGGTGACCTTGTGACGTTATATTCTAATAAAGAACCAGATTCGAATAGATAGAAAACACTTAGCTCCTATTTCATTTTCAGATTTTCCCATAGTGGAGTTTTCATGTGATAAATCATGAAATAAAGTTTGTTTTTTTAATCTGGGCCATAGTCTGAAAGATTTGTTGACATCGGTTATAAAAATTTGCGAATCTTTGAAAAGATCGAGAAACAACGGAAAATCCACAAAACGGCAGAAATGTTGCACATAAAAAAAATAATTGTTGCGCGACCCTTTTTTGACATGCGTGACAATTTTTTGACAGTCAGTAAACTGACGCACGCAATAAATTTTTTTGGCTTGCCAATTGTTTTCTGGACACAACATTTTTTTGAAGTGTCCGGCTTTTTTGTTACGAGGGCGCAGCAAATTTTTATGCACCGGATTTTGTCGTTCATTTCGCAAAATAATTTTAAGCAAATGAACCCTACTAAATGTATAAAAAATCTGTCCCATTTTGCTTTGCTGAAAAATCGGCAAAACAGCGAAAATGTTGCTTGTAAAAAAAAATGTCGGGCGCGTAATTTTTTTCCCCCACCACTAGTTACAATTATTTTTGCTTACACTGGAGTACAAAAATTATTTTAGAAAATAGGTATTTGAATGAACTTGCCAGAATGTCTAGACAATAAGCAGCCTATGCTCAGAAATCTCAGCTGTTTCTAAATAATGGGAGAATGTAGGAAAACTATCAGTGCTAATGAAAATCACTCATCTTGACCCAACTTCCTCAGGGAGCTTGTTAGAAAGTTAATTGATAACAAATAAGAATGCATAAAGGTACAATAGAAGAATGGCAAAAGGTGTTCAGAACACGAAAATGTACTAACTGTATAACAGATCAAGGAAACTATTAACTAAATTCTTTAGAACTAGTACCTGACCCCCTCAAAAATATCAAAATATAAAGTGGAACTACAAACCTCTGCTGAAGATGTAACAAAGATGTTGGAGACATGCTTCTTATACGGTAGCGTAGCCCTGCAACAAAATACAACATTTCTGATTTTCTGCCCTACCCGTAATAATATCTGTCATATTGAATTTGATATGACTTCTCAAGCAATGCTACTAAACATCTATAATAAGCTACCAAAAAAAATCGACATAACTACTGTATACTAGAAATTATTTGTCTAATTCTCCATTATCTAAGGAGCTACCCTATCAAGATTGTTGCATTTTCATTTTCCTCTTTGTTTAACCTGTCTTTTTAATATCATGAATACTGTTTAAATATTTATTTTTCAGAAATACGTATGTGTTTATTTCAATAACAACAATTATAGGGGGGAAATAATACATGAAGTTACATACAATGTCATACAATTTATACCATGGTTTGGGGAGTTAAACAGTGAAGTGAATCAATTGCAAGTTGTATGGAAATACAGGTATGGGACACCTTATCCGGAAACCCGTTATCCAGAAAGCTCTGAATTACAGAAAGCCTGTCTCCCATAGACTCCATTTTAATCAAATAATTCAGGATTTTAAAACTGATTTCCTTTTTCTCTGTAATAATAAAACAGTACCTTGTAATTGATCCCAACTAATATATAAATAATCCTGATTGGGGGCAGAACAATCCTATTGGCTTAAATTAATGTTTTGTTGATTTTTTAGTAGACTTAAGGTATGGAGATCCAAATTACTGCAAGATCCCTTATCCGGAATACCCTTGGTCCCAAGCATTCTGGATAATGGGTCCTATACCTGTACTTTCATTTTAGCAACTTTCTTTTGTCGGTGTCAAGGAAGCATGAGATACATATTAAAATGATAGTGATATTCATGATATACTGATAAGTGGTGTTAAAGTTTATCTATTTATTGCACATTTAGGTATAATGAGTGTATTTTATGTAGGATGTTAGATTTCCTATGTTATTTGGCTGCTGTATATTTGCACAAGGAAAATATCTGGAAACATATTTGCAATGCTTAGTACTGGATGGCACTCGGATATATTGTTACACCACTTCAGTATATTTGCCAAATAATCTAATTAAAGAGCCTTCTCTTGAAGCAATATTGTGTCCTGGTTATTATACTATTGTTCTATATTCTTAGTAATTACAGTAACATTGTGGACTATTGCTACTGACAAAATGCCAGAATAATCATTTTTATCTTTATTACTCAAACTAAATTTACTGTCCATTGATTACAGTTCACCCTTTTGTCCTCTGAACTCTGACATACTGTAAATTGATAATTAACAAGATATATTCTCAACAGGCATTCATTTTCTGTTCAGACAATTTGCATTGGTGTTTTTGAATTTTATACGTGACCTGTATAGTTTTTACATTTTAAGTCAACTGGAATGGCTTTATTTTTAGACAAAAAGGAACACCAGGAGCCCCAATAGTGTAATATGTTTTTACAAGGAGTAATGGTAGAGTAAACAAATTAATACTCACAAGCCAGGGTTACCAATAGGCACTGTATAGGCCACCACTGTATAGGCAGGTGGGGAGATTATCCTGACCCCACTCAGGAATAAGAAGTCACTCTCTGTAGAAGAAAGAAAAATGGGCATGACACCCCTCCACTCGGGGTGGACTCGGTATAATGATAAGACAAAACAGAGGCGCCAAAAGGATAAAATTAGCTAAAAACACTTAAAAACCCAATGGGTAATTCAGAGGAGGTAGTAATGAACTTACCTCCTCCAGGCAGACACCAACAAAAGTGGTAATTTTCAATAATAGTTTATTCACAACAATATTGCAACGCTTTTCGCAGGCATTTCCTGCTTCATCAGGCAATGTAGAATAGGAGCAAAAAAAACAACTAAAAACACAGAAACAGGCAAGTTATTGTAAAACATTGTTGTATACGGCTGTTCGAATTGTGGGTGCGGATATACGGTGAATAATAGCAGTTGGGGGGGGAAAGGAAAAGAAGAAAGTAGGGAAGGGAAAGGGGCAGGAAGGGAGTGAAGGGAGCCCTTGGGCCAAGTATATGGGAGGGAAGGTGAAAACAACATGGGGAAGCAAGTGCTGATGGACATGGGGAATGGGCTGTTGGTATATATTAATCTAAATGGGAAAGAAAGTATCTGGGTGGGAGACATAAAAAATTAAACTATATGGGAGACATAAAATAATAACATAATAGAAAACTTGAACTAAGGTATATTAAAAGCAAGGGGATGTAGCACAGATAACTAAAACAACAAAAAAAAGGAAAGAAATCAATAAAATTAAGGCTTTATTTTTAGCTTTGTGTTGATGGTTAGATAATGTACAGTATTATTGGTGACCTGTGTGAATAAGCTATTAAATCAGCATGGATGTCTTTGAATGGTTAAAAGTTCTATAATTTATTTAATTATTTAATTTTGGGTTTTTTTTTTCCACATATTTAATTTTTATATAAAGGTCTGAGTTCAAGTCTCAATGTGAACTCATTGTGATCATGGACAAGTATATTAATCACTTAGTATGCCAATATGTTCAATTCCCCCCAAAGTTGGCTGCTCAGATTGCTGCTTAAGAACTAGTCTCAAAAAACCCATGGGAGAAAGTGAATAATAATTCCTTTTGGTTAACAAAAAACATATTAAAGATACTTTACATGCAAACATACATATTGGTTATAAATATAACCAAATATAAAAATGTATTGCTACAGTTATATCCAAATTTTTTTGTCTGTCTTGATAAAAGTAACATAATTGGCTGCACAAATGGAATGCTATGTATGTACTCCATCCATCAAAGACCTGGCTTAAATTTTTAAGAAATCTAAACATGACCAAGGTAGCTGCAAGATGGCGCCAGCATCTGAAGAATCAGCTGAACTGCATCTCTACAAGACATTCAATGTGGAAAGCAAAACAGACCTATAGTGGCATAAAAACCTTAATAGCTCCCAGTGAGGGATAACATTGATAACAAGGCAGACGGACTTACTTGAACCTAACCAAGGTAAAGACTTAAGTCAAAAGACTTGTTGATATATTACGATGCCAAGACACCCACCTTGAAGAATTAAACAGATCTCTAGATGACATCAAAAACATGGAGGATCAATTTTCATGTGAGGGGGGAACCAGAGTCAGTGGGTAAAAAGGAAATACACACAGTTCTGTTACAAATCTTCAACAGTATGTAATATAGAGAACCTCAAACTGAAATAAAGAATGACAGGCACCAAAGTGTGCCAAAACTGAAAGGTTCACCGGCTGATGCACCACAGGACATGATCTGCTGCATTCATGACTTTCAAATAAAGGAGAATGCTCTTATTAAATCCACAGTGGTGTCTAAAATTATTTGAGAAGAAAAGATCCATCTATTTTAAGACTTTTATTGATATACATTACTGTAAAGGAAACAACTAAAACCACTGGCAGGCCACCTTAAATCTCAATCTGCAACACATCTGGGTTTCCTGTTCTCCCTCGTTATCATTAAGAATGACTAACAATTTGTTTTGAGATCAACTAAAGAACTGTTTTTTATGGAATGAAGCTTCTTTGCTAAAAAGTACACAGTGTGTGCCAAACAAAAGGCTGATGAAAGACTTTAACTTCACTCCTCAAAAAATGAAGGACTAATCTTAAAGGAACTGTGACACCAAAAAAAAACAGCTGTTTTAAAGAAATTAAAATATAATGCACTGTTTCCCTGCACTGGTTGTGTGTTTTCTTAAGAAAGACTTCTACGGTTTATAAGAGGCAGCCTTTCAAGTTGGAAAAAAGAGAAAAGAAAAAGGTTGCATAACAGCCAACAGAGCTTATCCGTTATCTGCTATGTAACCTGTGCCAGTTAGTCCTATTTCAATAGCTACTCCCACAGCTACACAGCAGGTTTGTTTATATAAAACAATAGTAGTTGATGAGTGAAGCTGATTTTCCTTCTCAGTAAAATTAGCGAAACAGTGAGAATTCACGAAACACATTGAAGTCAATGGGTGGTTTTCATGGAGGCTTTTACCAAGCCATTTCATTTTTTTGTGATACTGTTCCTTTAACAAGTGAGCCTTTCAAAAACCACTAATGTTTATGGTTCTCCTTTAGTTAACCTTGGTACCATTATATTGTTTTATTATACAGTATGTCTCCCCCACTCTGAAAAGTAGTTACAGGACAGGATGTCTACAGTGGCTCTCCTTTGGTACTGACTAAAATGATGCTGTATCCCCTCTACCTCCACAGGGCCGCTGTTTAACTTTCAGGCATACCCCAATACATATTGGGACTTTGTTTAACGTTTAAATGATTTTTAGCAGCCTTAAGGTATAGAGGTCCAAATTACAGATACAACCCTTATCCAAAAACCCTCAGGTCCAAAGCATTCTGGATAATAGTTCCTCTACGTGCAAAAAAACAACCTTTTTACAGTTGTACAGGTATGGGGACAATTATCCAGAATGCTAGGGACCTGGGGTTTCCCTATTAGGGGTATTTCTGTAATTTGGATCTCCATACCTTAAGCAGGGATCCCCAACCTTTCTTACTCGTGAGCCACAGTCAAAGTAAAAAGACTTGGAGAGCAACACAAGCACCATAAAAGTTCATGGAGGTGCCAAATAAGGGCTAAGATTGGCTATTAGGGGCCTCTATGCACACTATCAGCTTACAGGGGCTTTATTTGGTAGGAAATCTTGTTTTTATTCAACCAAAACTTGCCCCCAAGTCAGGAATTCAAAAATAACTCCCTGGTTTGGGGGCACTGAGAGCAACATCCAAGGGGTTGGGGAGCAACATGTTGCCCCTGAGCCACTGGTTGGGGAAATAAACCCAGTAGAATTGTTTTGCCTCCAATAATATAATAATAATATAATAATATATTTTAGTTGGGATCAAGTTTTAAAAGGAAATCATTTTAAAAAATATGAATTACCTGATTTAAATAGAGTCTATGGGAGATGGCCTTTCTGTAATTCAGAGCTTTCAGGATAATGGGTTTCCAAATAACAGATCCTATACCTGTATATATTTTTAACAATATATCCCACCACCAAACACAATCTGTATGGCGATTAAGTTTGCTTAAATATTTGTCCAGTATTTGTACCCCTGCTAATAGTAATTCAGACTCAATTAACAGCAATAGTTGCTACCTTTTCAGCCATCATTACTTTATAAGAAAGTCTGGTTTTGTGTAGCCTTCTCACTGTAATTGCACTTAATAATTCAGCCTCATACAATGTATACATGGAGTGCCATTGAGACATCTATTTAACATAACTATGGCTATATTGTGCAACCTTGAAAACTATATATTTTAAATTATCGTTTAACCCCCTAGCTTTATCAACCTTATTAAAATAATATAATTGCTTTACCTCACATACCGCATGATTGTTTTATGGAAAGAAACTTGTCTTAGATGGTAAACTTCATCATCAAATATGTAACGCTACCTTCTGTTCATCAGGGTGACTTAAAATTAGCAGTCAACGGGCTTTGTCGCCGCTGACATTTTGCTCCATTTTATTTCATCTTACTTATAATGAGCACATAATCATACATTTTATTTAATAATTTATCTGAAACGATGTGTATGAACATTATAGTGTTTGTGCACTTTTCACACTGCAGCCCAGTGTCATTGTATTGACATTTCCTCCAATTAACTTAATGGATTTAACTGCCAGGTTCACTCTTTATGATGCTGACAGTAGAAAATGGCATAAAAAGAACCTATCGCTCTTTTATTCATTTCTTTATTATTATTTTTTTCCTGAAGCACAGGGAGAGAAGGTAACATAGCCAAGGTCAGTAGCAGCTGACATTTAGACTGAACCAGGTTTGCTTCCTTTCTAACTAACTTTCTTATCCAGTGTTTCTATAGATATTATTTGGCAACAGCCCATGGAATGATGTAATTGAACATCTGGCCACCGTGACTCTGTGAAGTTTTAAAAACAATTATGCCTTAGGTGTTCTTGTAAACTCTTCAAGGCAAAGTATGTAGGTCAACATATGAGGGAGGTAAACAACTCCTTCTTTTTTGACCACACTAACTTTGTACTTAGTGATACTCTTCTGTTTATGCTTCCAGGCAGTGTCTATCGCTGAATACTGATAATGGATAAGCAGTAAAGTCATCTAAGGATAATAAATTAAACCAGTGTATTTTGTTTTTCCTGTATCCTCTATGCTGATAGCATTTTGAAAAGATGATACATTATTTGGCGTCTGCTGGCATGTTACAAGGGACTGTATAAAGAAATCCAAAGCAGAAGTGTTACACACCATGCTAACATTCATATATATTGTTATTGAATACCAATGTGTTTGTCTGGCACCAAAAATAAAACAAAAATGGTAACTGATTCTCGGCCATGATGGCCGATATCCAAGTAATAAATATACATGTGCTTCAGTGTCACAGTTTGAACCTGAAAACAACACAATGCAAATACTTTTTCAAAATGTGTAAATCAATAGGTAAAGTTGGAACACATACCGGAGACATATAAATCAGCTTTGTATGGCACTAGGAAGTCAATAGCCGAATGACAAGTTTGCAAGAAATAACACTTAGAAAGGGTAAAAACACTGTTAGTATGTGTAACTCACATTTACCAGTGCTAAATCTACTTTACCTTTTGTCTTACTTCTCAAAGACAGTTTCAAGGGAAATGACCCTGGTCTATGAAGGAAAAACATGTTTGCCAGTACAATGAAACGTAAGAATTCCAATCAAATTAATTTCTGAGAAAGAAAGATATTTAAGAGAGGGTTCACTGCCTGTTAAATAATGCCCTTGGCAAGTCACATTTATTATGTCAGGGTTTTAATTCACATTTTTTAATGCTTCTTCTGCTATAGTTCTGCACAAATTTCAGACATTGACTTATTTCCACAGACCTTGTTCCCCCTGCCCATTCCCGTGCTCTGTTGCAGCTATGCATAACAGTAGAAGCCTAAATAATTAAATCAGATGCCTCTGTGCCCCACTTGACAGATTGCAGCACTCTGTTCCATGAACCACTTGGCAGTGTTTAACATACTATTTGATCTTTTAGCCCAGTTCTTTTGAATACATTGGTCCCATGCTATTTTCCTGTGGCCTACTTACTGACTTGGTTGGGTTAGACCTTGTTGTACTTGACAGCATCTTATTGCTAATCAGCTTTGTTTTCCAAAGGGCTGCTTTCAGTTATTTTCAGACTCCTGCTCATTTCTCTTTTTGTTGGTGCCATGCACCAAATCTCTCTGATCTACCTTCTCTCTTGCAGAGAATAGCACAGACAGAAAGACAGTATGCAGGCAGATAGATAGATCTCTATCCCTGTGCTGTTTACAGCTCAGACTATATGGCTATTTGAGGAATGTGTTAGCTCTTGCTGTCCCAGCACTGTGCAAAATCTTCCTGAGAAGCTCCCTCAGCCAGCTAACAGCATCCATTGATTCTCCTGCTTATCTGCCGTAATAAATTTGCACTCAAACATTTCCCTGACCCTATTACAGACTCCTAAGCTAACTCTTTCCTATCTTTCTTACTGCTGGGAATAAATAAAACTCAAGCAGAACCTGGAAAAAGAACCTAGAACAAAGGAAGGGCGCAAAGGACCCACTAAGGTCAGGGCCACTAGAAAAAGTCCCAGTAAACCAGCAGGCCAGTCTTTCATTCTTTTTTTTTGTAACTCAAAATTTTTTTATTTGAAAAGTTATCATATGAAATACATAATACATACAAAACATTGCTGAATAGGACATCTTGATAGTTAGTATGTTGTGCTTTACTTTTAGTACATAGATGAAAATAGCATAAGTTCAACAGTTGTAAACATAATAATACAGTGCATGTTCTGGTCCAGATCCTGTTACCTTGTGTGTCTTGTGGTTCTGCAACCCCTATCTTTTTTAAGGTGTGGTTTTTAGTTTCTATTAGATATATTGCTTGCGCTTGTGTGAATTTCTGAATTTTCCCGTGGGTTTGATGCTAAGTAGGTTTCCCAAGGTGACCATATGTTATCATTCAATTGCTCATTATTAGTTATAGAGGCAGTCATCGTTTCAAATCGTTTATTGCTCTCCACCCTTGTTATGACCTCGGATATATTGGGGATATTGTGTGATTTCCACTTGGAGGTGAGCGCTAATCGTGCAGCTGTTGTGATGTGGTTTACAAGTTTTTGAACTGGGCGTTTGAGTCTCGCTATGGGTTGTCCCAGTAGAAGATGAGGTGGTTGAATATCTAGTGGTATTGCAAGTACTGAGGTGATGAGGTCGCCTACCTCTTTCCAGTAGTTTGTTACCAAGGGGCATTGCCATAGTATGTGGCTTAAGGTTCCTCTAGTTGTGCATCCCCTCCAGCAATGTGGGAGGCTGTTTGGATAAATTTTTGATAGCCTATCCGGTGTCATATACCATCTCATCATTACCTTGTAAACACTTTCTTTCTGCTGTGTACAGGTGACTATGTGATTAGCATTGTCCCAAATTTTTGACCAGGCATGGTCAGATATTTCTATCCCGAGGGCCTCCTCCCAATACCGCATGTAGCTATGTTTGGGGAAGGGGTCCTCAGGTATTGTTACCATCAGTTTGTAGAGGTGAGATATTAAGCCCTTATAGGGGAATGGGGAGCTCAAGATCTTTTCATATGGAGTCAAGGGGTTGATTGCGGTTGTGGCCAGTTTAGAGTTTATAAAGTGTTGGATTTGCAGGTATTCCATGAACTTGTCTTTGGCCCATTTGTACTTCTCTTTGAGTCTTTCATAGGGGTAAAGTTTATGATTTCTTGGATCCATAAAGTTATGGATCTTAGTCATATTGATTGGTGCCCAGGTTGTTTTATGATTCCAGAGGAGCCCTGGTGAGAATTCAGGGTTTCCCAATATGGGGGTGAGAAGGGAGTGTGGCCCCGATATTTTATATTTCTTTTTGCATCTGTTCCAGGTCGTAGTCGTAAATTTTATCGGGGCAGGTGCAGTATCTGGTAGTAAGGTTTTACCTTTTTCTACAAATAAGAGACAGCTAATGTGGTAGGGGTATGTGTATGAGGCTTCTATTTGCGCCCACCTTGTGGGAGGTGTTGGCTGGATCCATGGTAGAGTTTGTCTTAATTGGGCTGCATCGTAATATTTGGCGATGTCTGGCACAGCTAGTCCTCCCTGTTGTCTGCTTGTGAGTAGAATTGATCTTGAGACTCTGCCCTTCGCAGACCCCCAGACAAATCTCAGAATGTCCCTCTGGATGTTTTTCAAATCCGCTCCGGGAACTGCGACAGGCAGAGTCTCAAAAAGGTACAACAGTTTGGGCAAAGTGTTCATTTTAATAGAGGCTATACGGCCGAACCAGGATAATGGGTGATTATCCCATTCCTTAAGGTCCTGTGTGATTTTTTTAAGTAATGGTATGTAATTTGCCCTATAGAGATCTTCATACTTGGGGGTGATGTGTATCCCCAGGTATTTTAGGTGGGATGTTTGCCATTTATATTTGTAGGTTTGGGTCATTGCCTTTTTTGTGCGAGTGTCTATGTTCATGGGGAGTGCCTCTGTTTTGGACCAATTTATTTTATATCCAGAAATGATGCTATACTGCTGGAGGGTTTTATGCAGATTGGGCAGGGAGACGACAGGGTTGCTAATGGTTAGGAGGACATCATCTGCGAATAGAGAAATTTTGTAGACTTCGTTGTTAATAGTTATTCCCTTTATATCTGGGTGGGTTCTTATTCTGGCTGCAAGAGGTTCGATGCTAATTGCATATAATAGTGGGGATAGTGGGCACCCCTGGCGGGTCCCATTGTGTATTGAAATTGGGGTTCCTCCATCTCCGTTTAGTTTTAAATATGCTTTGGGGTTGGAATATAGGAGCTTTACTGCCTGCAGAAATGGGCCTCTGAATCCCATATATTGTAAGAGTTTGACCATAAAGCTCCAGTCTAAGCGGTCAAACGCTTTTTCAGCGTCTAGGCTGAGCGCTATGGTTGGGAGTTTTAATTTTTGTATAGTGTCGAAAATGTCTATAGTTCTCCTGGTGTTGTCTCCTGCCTGCCTTCCCATTATAAAGCCAACCTGGTCCAGATGAATTAGGCGCGGTAGTATTCTGGCTAATCTGTTGGCCAGTATCTTTGTAAAAATTTTTAAATCGCAGTTTAATAATGCTATAGGTCGGTAATTGGCACATAATGTCAGGTCTTTCCCTTCTTTTGGTAGTAATGTTATGTATGAGGATAGCATTGTGTCTGGGATGGCTTCCCTACCTCTTAAGAAATCATTAAATAGATCCACTAGGATGGGGCTAAGATAGTCTTTAAAAATTTTGTAATAAGAGTTGGGGAAGCCATCTGGGCCTGGTGATTTTTGAGAGGGGAGCGACTTTATTACATCAAGAAGTTCTTCAACTGTTATATCTCTGTTTAGTTTCTCCAGTTCCTCAGTTGTAAGTTTAGGTAGATTGCAGTCTTGGAGGAAGGAGGCTAGTGTACTAGACAGGTTGGCTTCACAACGGGAAGGGGCATCTGTTAAGTTGTATAAAGTTGAGTAATATCTATGGAATGCCTGTGCAATCTGTCTAGGGTCATATGTTAAGTCCCCAGTACCTGTTTGTATAGAGAGGATTTGAGACTGATTATAACTTTTTTTCAGTTGTTGGGCTAGGATTGTGTGGGCTTTGTTTCCTGATTGATAGTATCGTCTTTTGGTCCAAATCATTGTTTTTTCTGCACTTCTTGAGGGCACTTTGTTTTAGTAAATTGCGGGCAGATTGGATTTCTTGTAGTAGTGCTGGAGTGGGGTTAGTGTTGTATGAGGTCTCTAAATTTTTGAGTTTAGCTTCTAGGATATGAGTTTCGGTGCGTCTAGCGGATTGTTTAGCTGTTGAGAGGGCTATCAGTTGGCCCCTAATTGTAGCCTTGTGGGCTTCCCATAAAAGTGCCTTTGATGTTACTGAGTCTTTATTAATGGTAAAGTATTCTTTAATGGAGTCAAGGACCTTGTCTTTTGTTTCTATGTTGTGTAATATGGTCTCATTGAGACGCCAATGTGATTGTTTTGGGATGCTGGGTGGCAATGAGATAGATACTGTGATGGGGGCGTGGTCAGACCAAGAGATGGCTTGTATGGAGGACTCTATGGGGTGCTTCAGGCATTGGGGCGAAACAAAGAAATAATCTAATCTAGTAGAAATTTTGTGGGGCGAAGAGTAGAATGTATACCTCCTTTCCTTGGGGTGTTTAATACGCCAGATGTCAAGCAGAGAGTGGGCTCTCAGCATTGATCTAAACTGTTTAGCTTGGTGTGTGAGTCGGGCTCTAAGGTTAGGGGGGTTGTCCCTATCAAGTATATCTGAGTGTACCATATTAAAGTCTCCCCCTATAATAGTTATGGGGGCCGTTGTTTTGGCTAGTTTGGATAATACCTTTCTCAGTGTATGAAGTTGCTTCACATTCGGGAGGTATACATTTACAAGTATGATAGGAATGCTGACATAGGTGCCCTGCAGCAGGAGGTAGTGGCCTCTAGGGTCTGCAATTTGCTTAGTTATAGAGATTGGGCAATCTTTTCGAATTAAGGTTATGACCCCAGCTTTCTTTTGGTCATTGCACGCCTGGTAGCTCTGCGTGTAGTTTCGGATACGTAATCGGTTGTTATCTGAGGCTTTGAAATGCGTTTCTTGCAGCATTGCAATATGAGCCCCGTGTTTTTGGATCTCTTTTATAGCTAGGGTGCGTTTTCGGGGACTGTTCAGTCCTTTGACATTAAGAGAAAGTAACTTAGTCATTTTGTAAATTTTGGAGTGATTGCTTTGGGGTCTTATGTATATTTCCTCCTGCTGAGAGGGCTGCTATGTCAGTTAACACACAAATTTGGTACATTATACTGTGATTAAAATCGGCTATGGGTTGATAACACCATATATTTTTCGATTGGTCTTTTTCAGGCCTTAGAAGTTGAGGTAGTTTAGCATCATAGTCCAGTAACACATCTATGTAGCATTTCAATAACAAGTTAATAGTAACCTTGGGAACTATACTTTGTTGTTTACAGCGCCACATGGCTAAGAAAAAAATAAAACAAGGAGGGAGGGGATGAGATGCAGTTGCGAGTTTGTAAAGCCACATAGTGTTAACTTGGCCTTTTTCAATCAATAGGAGTTGAGATAACTTTGTACGGTGATCTGATAACATATATATATAACATTTCAAAAACAGGTTAACAATAACTTTAAGAACTGTGCTTTGATATTTACGATACCATTTAGTTAGGAAGGGAATGAAAAGAAAGGGGAGAAGAAGGGAAGCAGGGAAGCATTTGAATAAGGATTCATTAGTGAGTGGTTTGGTGGGAGCGTGCCGTAGTGGGCTGCGACCTAGGGGTACCATTTTGTGGCATTACGCGGTTACATTTGCAATGACCTTATGTGCTATATTCCGATGCTTACAGTATCCCCTGGTTGTGAAATAAATGGAGAGAGAAAGGGAACGCAGGAGAAAGAAGAGAGGGAAAGAGAGGAAAGGGGGGGGGGAGCAATGGAGTAAAAGTTCACTGGTAGATGGCCCGGTGGGAGCAAAAGAGAGGGGGAGAAATAAACTGATGTAGGGGATCAGTTATAGAGATGTTACCCTTGGTTTGGTAACTGCGGGCACTTTAGGCGAGGTACTGAGATTGTTGTACCGGTGCCGGTGGGAACGTCCAGGCTTCATGGTGTGTGTTGTCCAGGATCGTGGGGCTCCGCCAGTGGGATTTATCGTAGTCGTTATGGTGTAAGTTTATCCGCGGCTGTTTCAGCGGGGATGGATATGTAATGCAGTCAGGTTGATGGTCCGGGCGTCGGAGATGGCCGCCGTGGAGATCTTGGTGGGTTAGGGCCGACTCTTTCCCATTCGGTAGTCAGTCTGCTTGGGGATTTCTGTATCTCGGGTTCCGTCTGTGGAATCGGTGGTAGGCCTATGGCGAGTAAAAATCTCTTGGCTTGTTGAGGATCCATGAGTGTGTGTTGCTGACCGTTGCTGGTAGCGATCAATTTAAAGGGGAACCCCCATCTGTAGCTGATGTTGTGGGCCCTTAGATGTTGTGTTACCTGTTTCAGTTCTCTCCTTTTGGCTAGTGTGATTGGAGAAATATCGTTGTATATCTGTAGCTTAATTCCTTGGAAGTCCACATGGGGAAGCATCCTGGTGTGGGCCAATACTTGCTCCTTGCTTTCGAAGTAGTGGCAGCAAAGAATAACATCTCTAGGAGTTTGTTGAGTAGGCCTTCTGGGTCCTAGGGCTCTGTGCGCCCGATCGAATCTCCATGCTTCCGCTGGCAATTCGGGGCATAGTGTTGAGAATAGTGTTCTAAGGTATTGTCTGAGATCTTTGGGCTGTACATTTTCGGGGATACCTCTGATCCTTAAATTCTGTCTGCGGTTCCTATTCTCTAGGTCCTCACAGTGTGCTTTTAGAGAGGTTACTTCCTCTTTCATGGTCAATAGGTCATCCTCTAGTGTGTTATGGTGGACAATAATGTTATCTGAGACAGTCTCCAAATGGTCAACTCGTTGACCTAGTGAGAAGATGTCTGCCCTGATCTCTTGTACTGCTGCTTTAACTGACTCGGTTATTGCCGCTGAGAGAGAGTCTCGCAAATCGGCAAGCTGTTTTATAAGTATATCTGTGGTCACAGTTTGTGAGTCAGTGTGATCGGTACCTTCCGAGTGGTGGGGGGAGGCTTCCGAGTGTCTCTCCGGCGTTTGGGGCTGTGATGGCGAACTAGTCGCGGAGCTGAAGTCTGGTTCTTGTTCTCCGCCGCCATCTTGGATCCGCCTCAGTTTGTCTGACGCCGCGGGTTTTTGTAGAAACGGGGATATAGTACAGGTAGAGTCTCTGATTCTTTTTTTCCCCATGGCTCCGATTGTCACCTCTCGGTTATGCAGTCCCCTGAGCGTCTGTGAGCGGATTAGAAGCTTAAATAGAGGCTGCTTTTATCCCTTTTGCGCGGAGCTCACATCAGGGACGTCCACACTGTTCCATGACGCGCATGCGCCCCCCCCAGTCTTTCATTCTTAAAGGTACTTTTCACTTGGAAGAAACTTTATAGCAGATTACCGCAGTGGGTGCATGAGTTAGAAGGCAGAAGATCTTATTTCCATCTGCTAATGCAGTGAACAAAGTGCAATTTTGCATGCAATCACCATGTTTTTTCCTACAATACAGTGTTTCCCCCACAATTCCATTGTCATTGTGATCGCAAGTGAGTGATGCACTTGATGCAATGGTTCTGTCCAAATGAATGCAATTGCATCTGGTGTCATTTCTGGTGTTTGGAGTGCATTTTGATACAACTGCCTTAAATGAAAGTTCTAACTGTAACCAGTGTTATCAATGTGAGTTTATAGACAAAACTCTGTTCCATAATTGGCTGATGTGGCCTAGCATGTACAGTATGGGGCTGATTTACTAATCCACGATTTCGAATCCGAATGAGAAAAATTCGGATTGTAAAACGAACATTTTGCGACTTTTTCGTATTTTTTTCGTTTTTTTCGTCGCTGTTACGACTTTCCCGTAAATTGTCGCGACTTTTTCGTAACCGGTATGACTTGTGCGAATTGTCGTGACTTTTTCATAGCCATAACAAATTTTGTGAATTGTCGCGACTTTTTCATTGCCATTATGCCTTTGGAGAATTGTCGCGACTTTTTCATTGCCATTATAACTTTCGTAAATTGTCGCGACTTTATCATAGCCATTATGACTTTCGTGAATTATCGCAACTTTCGTATTGAGAGCTCGAAAAAGTCGCGACAATTCGCGGAAAAGTCGCAAAGTACCGATCATTACGAAAAAAACGCATTCGGACGCTTTTCGGACGTTCGTGGATTAGTTAATGTGCCCCTATGTGTGCCTTGGTTTGTTTGTGTACACTGTGAATCCTATGATCCCAGTAGGTGGCCCTTAATACTTAAAATGGCAGTTTTTAATTTAGGATTACCCAATAGCACATCTTACTAAAAAAAGTATATTTTTATGAAAATGGTTTATTTAGATGAAGCAAGTTTTCCACATATGAGCTACTTTATCTAAAGTTTTCCTTTAGTTAGTGGCTTATATAGTTAAGCAGTTATGTGTTTTTGTCTGGACACATAGAGGGCAATAGTAAAAGTATAAACACCAATGGGCCCAGTAGCAAGGGGAATTATGGATATTCTCTCTAAAATGATAAATGATATTTCAGGGCTGAAGAAATAAAGAATTATATATAATATATATTATATAATATAAATGATAACATGGTTGTTTTACTATTAATGTCTAAATGAAAAGCCTGTAACATGATTTTTATTACATATGGGGGGGCTAGTCCCTAATATGACTCTAATATAGGCTCTTGATTGCAGTTCATCTTTATAATCATTGCCGATAGAATCAGCCTTTCGTAAGCTATACTGCCCTCATGAGAGCAATTCATTAAACAAAAAGTTATTGCCACGCTCATAAAGAATGCATTCTTCTTGTCATTTTGACACCACATGTGCAAGTATAACATGAATATCATTATATTCAAACTATTCTTGGGGAGCATATTCCACAAATACAAAATAAAATAGATGAAAACAATTATACAGTGCATATATATATATATATAATTTTTTGTTTGTTTTCACGCTGTTTCAGTTTAACATTCACTTTTGTGGCATATTAATTAATGTTGCCATACCAACTCTCTTGCCTCCCAGATAAATTGTCAGGAAGACTGTACAGCACGTCCAATAGGACTCATTATGGAAGCACTCCAAACAGAATCTAGAAATAGCATCCTCCTGAGTTGTCAACATAAAAATGAATCACTTTACAAGAGAATCTGATTCAGAATCAGCTGCTGGCATTGGTAAACAGGATAAAAAGAAATAAAATATGTTTACAGACATTTGGCAGTTGCATTTGCCTTAAAGGTTTCAGTTGCTAAATATTTCCACGAACACAATAATCATGTTTTGTTTGGTGGATATCTTCTAGCACAATTCCTGTGGTTTTTGATATGTTTTTCTATTTGTAGGTTATTAGCTAATTGCACATTTTATGTGAACCTTGATAGAAATGTTTATTTTCAGACTCTGTGAACCCTCAGACAATGCTGGTCTGCGGCATGGAACATAATGGATGTTGTTTCATTCAACACTGTTTTACTGTTTGATATTCTTTGTTTATAAGATGGGGGGGGGGGATTCTGTTCAATTCCTACTCAGACTTCTTGTATTTTTACAAAGTCTTTGACATATGGAAATGATTCTAATTGTAGAATCTGTTAAAAAAAAAAAACATAAGGACTAATTTACCAACTGTAGGAAGCAAGTGCAGATACAAGATCTCTTGTCATAACCTTACCTTCCATAGACTCTATTTAACTGTACCTTGTACTTGGTGGTAACTAAGCTGCATGAATCAATATTGGTGGCAAACCCCAGGTTCCAAGCATTTTGGATAATAGGCCCCGCCACCATGTTAATACATATAAATGCGCCATTTGTACCTGCAATGAGAAGGCTAAATGAGTCCCAGACCTGCTTGACAAAAACACGAATCCCTGGTACAGGTATTGGATCTATTATCCACAATGCTTTGGACTGGTGGTTTTTCAGGTAAGGGATATTTCCAAAATGTAGATCTCCACATTTTATCTACTAAAAAGCATTAAAATATGAATGAAACCCAATGGGATTATTTAACCACCAATATGGATTCATGTAACTTAATTACCATTAAGTACAAGGCACTATTTTATTTGTCTTTTGTGAGGAGGTGAGCAGGAACCTTGATGCTGGAATGGCAGTTGATGTCATCTACTTTGCTAAAGCATTTGATACAAAAAGTTAATGATAAGGTTGAGGAATATTGGCCTAGGACATAATATCTGTACTTGAATAGAGAACGTGAGTTACACACTAAGGGGCACATTTACTAACCCACGAACGGGCCGAATGCGTCCGATTGCGTTTTTTTCGTAATGATCGGTATTTTGCGTTTTTTTCGGAAAATTGTCGCGACTTTTTCGTTACTAATACGATTTGTGCGAAAAAACGCGAGTTTTTCGTAGCCATTCCGAAAGTTGCGCAAAATCTGGCGATTTTTCGTAGCGTTAAAACTTGCGCAAAAAGTTGCGATTTTTTCGTAGCGTTAAAACTTGCGCGAAACATCGCACCTTTTAAGTTTTAACGCTATGAAAAAGGCGCAACTTTTCACGCAAGTTTTAACGCTACGAAAAAATCGCCAGATTTTGCGCAACTTTCGGAATGGCTACGAAAAACTCGCGTTTTTTCGCGCAAATCGTATTGGTAACGAAAAAGTCGCGACAATTTCCGAAAAGTCGTAAAGACGCCGGAAAAATCGAAAAAAAACCGAAAAAGTTGCAAAATGTTCGTTTTCAAATCGGAATTTTTCCAATTCGGTTCAGATTCGTGTCTTAGTAAATGTGCCCCTAAATGATCTAGTGTGTTGGGGGGATTTGTAATTGAGAAGGATCTGGGGTTTTTGTAGATAACAAATTGTCTAATTCCAGGCAGTGTCATTCTGTGGCTACTAAAGCAAATAAAGTGCTGTCTTGTATAAAAAAGGGCATTGACTCTAGAGATAAAGTAATTTTGCCCCTTTATAGGTCCCTGGTAAGGCCTCACCTTGAGTATGGGGGCAGTTTTGGGCTCCAGTCCTTAAGAAGGATATTAATGAGCTGGAGAGAGTGCAGAGACTGCAACTAAACTGGTTAAGGGGATGGGAGATTTAAACTATGAGGTGAGACTGTCGAGGTTGGGGTTGTTTTCTCTGGAAAAGAGGCGCTTGCGAGGGGACATGATTACTCTGTACAAGTACATTAGAGGGGATTATAGGCAGATGGGGGATGTTATTTTCTCCCATAAAAGTGATCAGTGCACCAGAGGCCCCCCCTTTAGATTAGAGGAACAGATCTTTTATTTAAAGCAGCGTAGGTGGTTTTTCACGGTGAGGGCAGTGAGGTTATGGAATGCCCTTCCTAGAGATGTGGTAATGGCAGATTCTGTTAATGCCTATAAGAGGGGCCTGGAAGAGTTCTCGAACAAGCATAGTGTCCAAGGCTATTGTGATACTAAAATCTGCAATTAGTATCAATGTTGGTATATGGTATATGGTTTATGTATGCTAGTGTATAGATAGTTTGGCATAGGTTTATGTTGGAGGAGTTGAACTTGATCAACTTCGGTCTTTTTTTCAACCCAACTTAACTATGTAACTATTATTAGGGAGTATGAAATTTAGAAGGGGATTGCACCACAAATGCAGATCACGCCAGGCTTATGTGCCCACATCCAGTAAATTTTTGCGGCCATTATAGGAAAAAAAACCACCAATCGAGAAATGCAGAGTTTCCCAGTGAATCCATGACTGGTGAAAAATTTTGCTTATTACTAACAGTGAATACTAGTAGTAGTAGTAGTAGTTCAGGTAAATGAGATCCATACAAAAAGAGAGATATACTTTATCATTAAAGCTCATCGACAGCCAGCAGGAAGATTGCTAGATGTTTTTATAATAGAGCATAGGACAGTTCTGTTGGTGAGGAGAACCTAGTGGTGTTGCCTTGCCTCTCCTATGCTTACTGTGGGATACATGCTAAACTGGTGCTGAGTGTACATGCACAAAATTATCCTGAATAGTGATGGGTGAAATAATTTGCAAGGCATGATTTCGTGACAAATGTCCGCATTTCGCCATTGGCGGATTATTTTGAGAAACAGGCGACAAAATTTGGCATATTAAAATTCAGCATGTGGAAAAAATTCTGGAGGGAAGTCCTGTATAAATAAGGGGCTGTGACCTGGTAGGACTGGTGATGTGAGAAATGGTACAGTGGCCTAATCCCCCACTACTAAATTACTGACGTTGATTATGCTCTGAGCACATAGAAATATGTTGGCTTGAGTCCCACTAGTAATATGCACTAATGTAATTGGTGGCAGAATAATTACCTTTCAGACATAAAACTGTGTGCCATAAAGACAGTATGAAGTGATTTTTTTTTTATTTCTAAAGGTTCTTCTTATCTTTCTTATTAAAGAAGAAAACTGGCAGCTAAAAGGTATTTTTCAGTTGAAGTAACACTGACAGCATGACTGTCTTAACTTGAAAGGAAGATTGTTATAAAACTGTTTGGAATCCCAAAGAAAATGCGTTCTTTCTGCAATATTGCAGAATAATATGTTATCTTGTAATTTCCACTTATATAATACAATTTGTGCAATATGTTATGAACTTATATATAATTTAAAAAGACTCACAGACTGAGAATCAGCCCCTATGCTCCAAACAGCCTTTCCATGTCCCTGCACCTGGAGCAACAAAAAGCAAAATGGCACTCAGGGCTACCCAGGAATAAATCCTTTAAAAAAAAATTTATTGTGGAGGTGCAACGTTTCGAGGCAAAGTAGCCCCTTTATCAAGCATACAAATCAGTGAAGGCAAAACAAATTTATAGGAGCCACTGTGTTGAGCTGGGTGCAGGCACATGGAGCAGATTTCAGCGCTGGAATGCACAAGCATACATTTCAGTGCCAAAATCTGCTCTGTTATCCTGCCCTGGAGAGGACATTGCCTAAGGGAGCAAAACAAGAAATTCTGCAATGGTGAAAACTTTACTTTTTTAACCGAGACATAGAGACATTCCAGTTACTTAATGTAAGCAGCTCAGGATAAAACCAAGAGCTAAATCAATAGAAATGAGGCAGGATGATCAGAAATATAAAGCACTGAAACTTTTAGACTTTGTAAACTGCTGAGGATGATATTTCTAAAAGAAAGTTGAAAATTGAAACAAAACGCTTTGCCAACCGGTTCCAGCCTTGAGGCACCCCCAGGTTCTGCACAATTCAAATTGACAAATGAATAGTTATGAGCAAAACTGTGGTAAAATTCACAAAATTGACAGCAAAGGGAAGGTGTCAGCAATCTTTCTGCATTTATTTTTGGTGCAATAAAATACAGGCATAGGACCCCTTATCCAGAAACCCAGAATAAATCAGAAAATTCTGAATGATAGGAAGGCCATTTCCCATAGACTTCTTTTCAAACAAATTAAAAATGATTTCCTTTTTCTCTGTAATAATAAAACAGTACCTGTACTTGATCCCAACTAAGATATAATTAGCCCTTATTGGGGGCAGAACAGCCCTATTGGGTTTATTTAATGGTTAAATGATTCCCTTTTCTCTGTAATAATAAAACAGTACCTGTACTTGATCCCAACTAAGATATAATTACCCCTTATTGGGGCAGAACAGCCCTATTGGGTTTATTTAATGGATAAATGATTCCCTTTTCTCTCTAATAATAAAACAGTACCTGTACTTGATCCCAACTAAGATATAATTACCCCTTATTGGGGGCAGAAAAGCCCTATTGGGTTTATTTCATGGTTAAATGATTCCCTTTTCTCTGTAATAATAAAACAGTACCTGTACTTGATCCCAACTAAGATATAATTACCCCTTATTGGGGCAGAACAGCCCTATTGGGTTTATTTAATGGTTAAATGATTCCCTTTTACTTGTAATAATAAAACAGTACCTGTACTTGATCCCAACTAAGATATAATTGCCCCTTATTGGGGGCAGAACAGCCCTATTGGGTTTATTTAATGGATAAATGATTCCCTTTTCTCTCTAATAATAAAACAGTACCTGTACTTGATCCCAACTAAGATATAATTACCCCTTATTGGGGCAGAACAGCCCTATTGGGTTTATTTAATGGATAAATGATTCCCTTTTCTCTCTAATAATAAAACAGTACCTGTATTTGATCCCAACTAAGATATAATTACCCCTTATTGGGGCAGAACAGCCCTATTGGGTTTATTTCATGGTTAAATGATTCCCTTTTCTCTGTAATAATAAAACAGTACCTGTACTTGATCCCAACTAAGATATAATTACCCCTTATTGGGGGCAGAACAGCCCTATTGGGTTTATTTAATGGTTAAATGATTCCCTTTTCTCTCTAATAATAAAACAGTACCTGTACTTGATCCCAACTAAGATATAATTACCCCTTATTGGGGGCAGAAAAGCCCTATTGGGTTTATTTCATGGTTAAATGATTCCCTTTTCTCTGTAATAATAAAACAGTACCTGTACTTGATCCCAACTAAGATATAATTACCCCTTATTGGGGGCAGAACAGCCCTATTGGGTTTATTTAATGGTTAAATGATTCCCTTTTACTTGTAATAATAAAACAGTACCTGTACTTGATCCCAACTAAGATATAATTGCCCCTTATTGGGGGGCAGAACAGCCCTATTGGGTTTATTTAATGGATAAATGATTCCCTTTTCTCTCTAATAATAAAACAGTACCTGTACTTGATCCCAACTAAGATATAATTACCCCTTATTGGGGGTAGAACAGCCCTATTGGGTTTATTTAATGGTTAAATGATTCCCTTTTCTCTGTAATAATAAAACAGTACCTGTACTTGATCCCAACTAAGATATAATTACCCCTTATTGGGGGCAGAACAGTCCTATTGGGTTTATTTAATGGTTAAATGATTCCTTTTTCTCTGTAATAATAAAACAGTACCTGTACTTGGTCCCAATTAAGATATAATTAATCCTTATTGGAGACAAAACAATCCTATTGGGTTTATTAAATGTTTAAATTATTTTTTAGTAGACAAGGTTTGGAGATCCAAATTACTGAAAAACCCCTTATCCAGAAAACTCCAGCTCCCGAGCATTCTGGCTAACAGATCCCATACCTGTAAATGAATTTCGGAGGCAAGTAGTTATGAAACGAAGGTTATGCGAGCGGGAACCTATGTCGTTGTTTGCACACATAAGCCTTTGTTTTAGTAGCAGCATCAATGCTCATTTGTAACAAAAAAGATCAATTTATTTGCTCATCAAACTTGATAAGCTAACTCAATAGCCATTTAAATAATCAGTTGGCATGGAAGCGTGCATTCTGCACTTGATTCTTCAAGGTATATTTAGAGTTTCTTTTTTTTTTTCTCTTCCCTTGATGATGTTGTTTACTTGGTAATTATCTTGTCCTTCACCATAAACCACAGCCTGACTTTGCAGTTTAAAAAAGGCAACCTCTTCCTGACATGATTTGATAACACAGATCAGTAGCATTTTTCTAGCAGTTTGATTGTTTGACATTGATATGACAGTTCATTACCTTGATTGGATCTACGGAATGAGAAACAAAGAGTGCCACACAAAACAATTCTCACAACCGTATAGTGAGCGCTTCATGCATCGCTTTTTTAACTGCCTGTTTGTGTTATTAAATCAGCATATCAAATAAGAACTAACCTCGACGTGTTTCCTTTTAATCCCTTTCTTTCTTTTTAAACACAATAAAACGTTTTATTTTCAAGTTCTAAAAATCCGCTGACTAAATAAATTTAGATTCAATTATGCAAATTGTTATGAAAATGATCAAACATTAAAGTCAATGTCTTTTGTTTTAGCTGTTTATTTTTATTTATTTCCATAAAAAGATGGTGGCAGACTAGACAGAAATATAATTAGAATCAAATGCTTTTTTATTGTAGTTTGGAGATTATTTGCAGATTAGGGGAAACTGACTAAGGTCGGATATTGAGGCAACATCTGTCATGTAAAATTGATTTCATTTTTAGAAACAATCATTCTACCAATTTAGTCTAGGCTTTTCATAGGATTCATTGGATTACTTTATGATCCCCAACCAGTGGCTCAGGGCAACATGTTGCTCCCCAACCCCTTGGATGTTGCTCTCAGTGCCCCCAAACCAGGGAGTTATTTTTGAATTCCTGACTTGGGGGCAAGTTTTGGTTGAATAAAAACAAGATTTACTACCAAATAAAGCCCCTGTAAGCTGATAGTGTGCATAGAGGCTGCTTAATAGCCAATCACAGCCCTTATTTGGCACCTCCATGAACTTTTATGGCGCTTGTGTTGCTCCCCAAGTCTTTTTACATTTGATTGTGGCTCACAAGTAAGAAAGGTTGGGGATCTTGGTTTAGGTAATGAAAATATATACTTGTATCTATATTTGCCTCCCCCCCCCCTTAAGCAGATCTCTAATTTTACCAAATACTAAATCCTACAGTCATATTGGTTTCAAAAGTTGAAATGCAGAGTTTTTTGGTGTTTTTTTTAGAAAATATTTTATCTTTTACAGGAATCATACAACTGAAATAAGAAATATTATCTGTGCTCACAGTGAAGTATGCTTGTTGTAGAAAAATTCACCCTTGGTCACACCAACCCCTTCCCACATCACTTGCAAGACACTCTAGAATGAAGCCACACTATGGGGCCGATTTACTAATCCACGAACGGATCGAAAGCGTCCGAATGCGATTTTTTCATCGCCGTCGCGACTTTTTCATAAATTGTCGCAACTTTTTCGTAGCCGTTACGACTTGCGTGAATTGTCACGACTTTTTCGTAGCCGTCGCAAAAAAATCAGAAAGGTTTGCCCACCGTTTACTAGCGCTCAATGGGAAAAAGTCGCGACAATTCGCGCAAGTCGTAATGGCTACGAAAAAGTTGCGACAATTCGCGCAAGTCGTAACGGCTACGAAAAAGTCACGACGGCGACGAAAAAAAACGCAAAAAATACGAAAAAGACACAAAATGTTTGTTTCCAATACGATTTTTTCCCATTCGGGATTTGGATTCGTGGATTAGTAAATCAGCCCCTAAGTGAACAGGAATTTTTGATTATTGGTTGAATCTCACAGCCAGTCCCCATTGCAGGTGGTGGCCTTCCATTCCATCATAGGCCTGACCCTTAGGGTAAAGACACACTGAGCTACTAATAACAGCTACTAGACTTCAGAAAATACCCTGCCATAGACAATACTGAGAACTGCCTCTGCTAAAACACACGTAGAGGCAATTATCAGTAAATGATCAACATTGTCTATTTTAGTAGCCACAACAAGTAACTGCTACTAGTAGCTCTGTGTGTCTTCACCCTTAAGCTATTCTCACAAATCCAGACCATGGTATGGTGTGCATTTCTTTACCAAGTCTTTTATATTTTAGAATTTATTTTCTGTATTGGAAGAAATCTCTCTGGCAAGGGCAATAATTATACACTGGAAATGCAGGCTGGCATTGGCTACTTTTGGTTTAAATAACGTGTGTCCTTGGAATTGTAATTAAGCCTATGATTAAGTACCCTTTGTGGTACAAAATGCATAAGGCTTTTTTGTATTGTGAATGGATTTAATAAATGAATTATGTTTTTACCATAGTTTGAGCTGCTGAAATGCTATACTTCTTGGTGATCCGGAGTGGCAGCCTGCATTTCCAGTGTATATTTCCAATTGGCTCCCTAAGCTAAAGGTCTGGGGCTTGAGCACCTAGACCCATTGTAACCAAGGGTAAGCTTTTTGCCTCATATCACTAAGTAGCTGGGTTTTTTTTGGTTTCTTGAGCAACACAAGGACAATAATTATCTGATACCTTTTTTCCTGCATGAGAGATGCTGAGCAGCACTGAACAGAATGGCATCTAATAGCACACAGCAGTTAAACAACGCATTCTGTTGAGCTGATACAGGTATCAGTGTTGATAAATATGTCAATTTGTAATGAAAATGGCACCCCAGGCTGTTTCTCTGAAGAAGCAACTGATCTAAGTGGATCCAATCCATCTGCTCTAAAGCTGGCCATGCACGCACCGATACTATCGTACGAAACCTCGTTTCATACTGCTGCTGATATCGGACGACTCGCCGATCGGCCAGGTTAGAAAATTTTGATCGGGCGCCATAGAAGGCGCCTGACCAAAATCTGCCGTCAGGGCTGAATCGGCAGAAGGAAGTAGAAATCCTATTGTTTCTACCTCCTTATCTGCTGTTTCAGCGTGAGATGCACATTGACACAAATATTTGCAAATGGCTGCCAAATAAAATCGCTGTTGCATGAGCATGATCACTGTGCATGGCTGCTGTGCATGAATATAGTGTTGATGGTAATTTTGCAAATATAAATTCACAATTTGTGAATATTTTTTTCTGCCACCAAAGGTACGCTTTAACTCAAATGCAAAGTATATAAATATTTGCAGTTTGCTAGTCGCCTCAACCAATTGCCACATCTAAAAACTTCAAAGCAAAAAATGATGTTTGCCCCCGTGCGTGCGCTTACAGCAATTAGTCAATGGGAGTGGGTCTGCTGCGCCATTGTCTTTAAAGAGTTTCCAGATTGTCAGGCCAATGCTCTTCAGAATTCTACAGTTTGATATTTAGTAGAACCCCTGAATGGTGGGAGAAAGATTATCCACAAAACAGCAATTTTATAAAAAAAAAAAAAACTACTAATAATAATAAAATAATACCAGCTCAAATCAAAATTTGGTCATTTGCTTCATCCAATGGCTTGATGATGTTTTGAAAAAATGCGATTCGAGATTTTTTTTTTTTAACTATGTCCAAAATGCAGAAAATCACAGGTGATGATGAAAATGAGGTATACGTGCAATTTTATAGCACAACTTTTTATTTTTTCATAAGTGTACCCTTTAGTGTGGCATTTGCTATTTGGCAAAAAAAAATAATTGCTCAAGGGGGCAAATAGTTTTGCCACATCACTGTAAAAGTAATGCATAATACAATCTAGGACTGAAGGGGGCATTTACTAATGTTCGATTTTTTTTAAGAAAATACGCCTTTGTCACAGAAAAAAACAATATTTTTTGCTATTTAATTTACAACAAAACTGACAAATCCAAAAGAAAAACACTATCTACATCTAAAAGCAGTCAAGAGGTTCATTCTTTTTCAGTTTCAATTGATTAATACATTTGTGGAAACACAAAATCTAACGGTTATTAAATACCTACTGAGACTTAGAATGCAATCTGCAGCTAATTTCATAATGGAACCAAGGTTTTATGTGAGTGGACTTGTTGGCCTGTTTTCTAGGTCAGAGATTCTGTTCTGTAGTTTGGTTCAGTCACTGGACTTAGCTATCTGTCTGTTGCCTGCCTTGACCCTTAGCCTGTGTACAATGTTACATAGCTAATGAGTAGTGATGAGCGAATCTGTCATTTCAAAAGATTCAAGAAACGGTGAAAAAAAAATTCCACACCCGACAAATTCTTTACTCAGTCGAAATTTTTTTGTTGTGCAACAAATTTTCACGAGGCAAATTTTGCCGCCCATTTCGCGAAACAATTCGCCAATGATGAAACCCGGAAATTTGCTGCAAATACTTTTGCCCATCACTACTAATGACCTTAAGCTCCAGTCAGCCCTTATGCACCCTGTGGACCTTCACAGTGTCCATATGTATAACTATGGGGCTGATTTACTAATCCATGAATCCGAATCCCGAATGGGAAAAAATCGGATTAGAAACGAACATTTTGCAACTTTTTCGTATTTTTTGCAAATTTTTCGTCACCGTCGCGACTTTTTCGTAGCCGTTATGACCTTCGTGAATTGTCGTGACTTTTGCATAGCCATTATGACTTTTGTGAATTGTCGTGACTTTTGCATAGCCATTATGACTTTAGTGAATTGTCGTGACTTTTGCATAGCCATTACGACTGTCGCGAATTGTCGCGACTTTTCGACTTTTTCATAGCCATTATGACCTTCGGGAATTGTCGTGACTTTTGCATGGCCATTATGACTTTCGTGAATTGTCGTGACTTTTGCATAGCCATTACGACTTTCGCAAATTGTTGCGACTTTTTCATAGCCATTATGACCTTCGTGAATTGTCGTGACTTTTGCATAGCCGTTACGACTTGCGCGAATTGTTGCGACTTTTTCATAGCCATTATGACCTTCGTGAATTGTCGTGACTTTTGCATAGCCATTACGACTTTCGCGAATTGTCGCGACTTTTTCGTATTGAGCGCTTGAAAAAAATTGCAAAATACCGATCATTATGAAAAAAAACGCTTTTCGGACGTTCGTGGATTAGTAAATGTGCCCCTATGTGTCACTTCAATCTTGGCCAGATTTGCTAGTCAATCATTATATTCAAAATACATATTCCCTACTTAGCATGGTATAATTAAAAAATAAAGAAGAAGAAAAAGCAGGAAGAAAAAGATACTAAATCGTATTAACTGCTGAATCTTGTCAAGAAAACAAAATTGCTTCCCAAACAGAGGAAGGTATTCAGCTAAACACAACAAGAATATATTTATTGTTGAACAGGCAAAAAGGTTGCTCAAAGCTAAAAATGTCTGTAGAGAAAGGACAGTGATAGCCTAAACTGTACGGACAGAATGGAGCAATTAGAGAAAGAACATTTACAAAAACCACATACTTTATGGTTATCTTGGCAACCATGTATTTTACAGACTGTCGGATGCTTTATATAATATATTTTGAACACCACCCCCTCCTCATTTATGAAAGAGCCATATCATGTGTGAAAGATGTGTAGGGCTATGTATGTTTTATAGAATCATTTACATCTGATTTATTTCGTAAAACATGTAAAATATTAATGGTGATGTGTGCCTTCAGATTTAGATTTCTAGATCCCACTGCAGCAACAAAGTGTCAGATTTAACTCATCTGTACTTAAGTCTTTTATGTTGAGAATACTTCACTTGATCAAAACATTGACCTGTGAAACTGAGAAGCCTTGGTGGGTTTCTGCATACGTTCCTTGTGAATTTAAGTCTTTTCATCTCATTTTGCCTCAGGCTTCAGATTGCTAGCTCAGCTTGAAACACAAACGGGAATGCCTGAAAAATCTAGGTATCATTGTAAAAGACTTACAATATTAATATGATGGAGACAATACATATTATGGTTGCAAGCAACATATTCCAACATCCTGACCAAAATATAAATTCTCTGTTCAATGGTCGTTATTGTTGCCACAGTTTAGGATTGCTAAAATAAAGGAAATACTTGTACAAGAGTCATAATAAGGGGCAGATTTATCAAAATGAGAGATCAGAACTCACCACAGAAAAATTCAACCACTTTATATTCATTCCTATGGGATTTTTCACCCATTAATAAACACACTTCTAAAAATGGCATAGAAAAGCATATAAAAGTGGTTGCATTTTTCTGTGGTAAACTATAATCTCACATTTTGATTAATCTGCCCCTAACGGGTCATATATTAATGGTCATATTTTTTTTTTTACAGAATGGTAACTATAGTAACCCCAGTTATTCTACGTACCTCCATAACCTTTTGGTATAGTCACAGTAATTAGTAATAAGTAATAGTAATAAGTTTATAATAATGTGAATAGAATATTCTGAATCTAATCATTAAGGTTACTTACCTTCTCACAATTGGTTGTTCAATACAACAGAAGATTATTATTTTTTTTAATATTTATAAAGCGCCAACATATTCCGCAGCGCTGTACAATAAGTAGGTTACATACATTGGACATACAGAGTAACATATAAAGCAATCAATAACCGATACAAGAGGTGAAGAGGGCCCTGCCCATAAGAGCTTACAATCTACAAGGAGAAAGGGTTGAGACACAAGGGGGCACATTTACTAACCTACGAACGGGCCGAATGCGTTCGATTGTGTTTTTTTCGTAATGATCGGTATTTTGCGATTTTTCGGAAAATTGACGCAACTTTTTCGTAGCCATTCCGAAAGTTGCGCAAAATGTTGCGATTTTTTCGTAGCGTTAAAACTTGCGCGAAAAGTCGCGACTTTTTGTCAGCTTTCGCGCCGAGTACGAAACATTCGGATTCATTCAAGCTTCAGTATGGTGACTTTTCTTGGGCCGGGTTGGAGCTGCAGGGTGCCATTGAGTCCTAAGGGAGGCTTCCAAAATCATGCTAAGTCTGAAAGTTTCGCCCGCCGCTTACGAGCGCTCAATACGAAAAAGTCGTGACAAGATATGAGCGAATCGTAATGGCTACGAAAAACTTGCGTTTTTTCGCGTAAGTCGTAATGGTTACGAAAAAGTTGCGACAATTTCCGAAAAGTCGTAAAGGCTACGAAAAAAATCGCAAAAAATACGAAAAAGTCGCAAAATGTTTGTTTTCCAATCTGAATTTTTCCAATTCGAATTTGTGTCTTAGTAAATCAGCCCCAAGGTGTGGGAATGGGCAAGATCAAAATTAATCAATGTGAGAGGTGTGGCACAGGGTATTGCTTTTAAACTAAATGAGGGTAACCTTCTCTAAATAAATGCGTTTTTAGACATCTTTTGAAGGCAGAGAGATGGGGAGAAGTTCTGACAGATTGTGGGAGCGAATTCAAGAGAAGGGGGCCAGTGGTTTGTTTGGAATCTAGAGATGAGTTCAGAGATGTAGGGTGGGGCAGAGTTATGGACTGCTTTAAATGTGAGGGTCATTAGTTTGAATTTTATCCTGGATGGTAGGGGAAGCCAGTGCAGGGATTGGCAGAGTGGCACGGCAGAGGAGGAGCGGTTGGAGAGGTGTATGAGCCTGGCAGCAGTATTCATTATGGACTGGAGAGGGGATACAATATATGCACCTATACTAGTTTTAGAAGCAAAAATTGTTTCATTAAAATTACATTTTACTTCTACAAATATATAAAGAGAGAGAGAAAGCATGGGAGTTAGAAATAGAAGGGCCTTAAAAGAGCATTCCTCTTTTCCATGCAAATAATAGAATTTTTAAGACTGTATATAGAGTACTAAAACAATATTTATGTAATTTATTTTAATAAACTTTGCTAGACAGTACATTTGGTGTCAAAAGCAATAGGAAATATGGATTAAGTAAAGGACGCAGTTGCATGAATCGTTTCATTTTTACATGTGGTTGTTTGAGTTTTTTCCTATAGATAAATACATGTGGGCTCGGCATCTAGTCATCCTTATGCTGATTTACAGAATGGGAGTGTATTTTGAGAGTGTATTTTGCAGTAGACAGGAACTACAGAACTGTTAGCCAAGTAATTAAGGTTGAAAATATGTGTCCATTAAATCCAACTCTTTATCCAAGTAAACCCTGCCTAGGTTTCCACAAAAAGGTGAACAAAACAATATCTATTTCCAATAAGCTTATGAAGGTGAAACAATGCATACACAACAAACAAACAAATATATTTTTACTTTTCATGAACTCACAGTCTTAACCAGCATCTTTTTACTGTTGATATGCTTAAACATTTTTGGATAGATCTTACCTAGTAAAGAAATCAATTCTTTTATTTTGCTTTCTTGCTGATTTATTACAGTTGTTGTAATATATATAGGTCTTAATTTATGTTTCTGCCCACTCAGACTTAGATTTTTTTCTTTATCTTTCCTATTAACTGCTTTCCTTTTGATTTAAGACACTTATGTTGGTATTTAATGCGTTTATATTTCTTTTCTAAGGGAACAAATTGACAGTTTTCTTATACAGAAAAGGGGTATTGACTTGAGAAATGAAACAATAATTTTGTCTCTTTAGAGATCTTAAGACCTCACCATAAGTATGCAGTGCAGTTTTGGGGGTCAGTCCATAAGAAAATTATTAATGGATTCGACGTAGAATTGAAATGTCAAAAAGAGGCATAAATATACAATAGGGAATGTATATGCCTCCCAGCTTTGTCAAACAAATTGTGTTTGTTTCTGAGAGATAATAGACAGGATCCCACAGTCTGAAGAAGAAAAACGTAACATTAGATCTTTTTTCACTGATAGGTCATACATGTCCTTATCTCTCACTAAAACTTTAAAAGAAATTGGACAACCTCCAGCTGATTTCAGCCCAACATGCCCATGTTGTGGTTTTTCATCACATGACAGAATTAAGTAGCACTAGTAGCATCAGCAGCATGATCTGATAATAACATGAATCAATTTCCCTTACTATAACTTGGAGCTTTCTGGACCTTCCAAGCTTGCTATTTTGGATTTTGCTCCTTCAGATCACCGGGAGCAACAAATTCCAATGGATGTAAATAGTTTTGATTTTCCATCGTCCTCTTCCAGAAAATCCACAGCAAAGGCATTCTGTAGACTCTTCATTAGACTGAGACAGCTTTTGTCCATTAGTCAGGTTCTTCATCGGAACATTTGGCCAGTGGACTGGGGGGGGGGGGGGGGTGAATTTTGGTTGTAAGTTGTAATAATTGGCCGGCATGTCGGTCTGAGTTATGTTAATTCTTTTTTGCGAAGTTTTTTATAAAAAAACATAAAAACCCTTACTATAACACCCAAGACACCACAGAAAAAAAGCCATGACCTGGAGGCTAAGCAATGCTTCAACAATACCAAACCTGTACAAATGAATTAACAGAATATAATAGTTTATGTAGACATAACAAGGTTGTAAAAATAAAATTCAGAGGACAGCTCTGTTAAAAAATAGGAAGTAAAAAAACTACCTTAATACTACCTTAACTGAACTAACAATATGCAGACAGTTCTTCCTCTAGGACAGTGGTTCTCAACCTGTGGGTCGGGACCCCTTTGGGGGTCAAATAACCCTTTCGCAGGGGTCGCCTAAGACCATGGGAAAACACATATTTCCGATGGTCTTAGGAATAATTTTATGGTTGGGGGTCACCACAACATGAGGAACTGTATTAAAGGGTTGCGGCATTAGGAAGGTTGAGAACCACTGCTCTAGGAGTTGACAGAAATGCCAATATGGAAGGCTTCTCTGTAGGAAGCAATTTTATGAGAGACTGACTTCAGCCTGCACATGTGTTTCCTTTATTAAAGACCACCAGAGATAGGTTTCATAAACAATAGAAGCCATTGCTTATGCATTTAAGAAATATTATTCAGTTATACAACTTACGTAAGCCAAAAGAAAGGAAATGGTGTTTTAGAAATAATATGACACCTTCAGAGAAAACTGCTTGTGAGTTATTAGAGAGGCGAGAGAAAGTCTCCTGAGAAATTAGAACCATTAGGCAGAAGCCTTGGATCTAATGGGTTTACAATTTTATTAGACCCTTGAAAATTATTTAACAGCTACTTTATTAGATGACATTTATTGCATACAGGAGGAAACATCACACACGTTATTTATTTTTAGAAACCTACATTACTCTAACTCACAAGGCAGGGAAAGACCTAGCTTTCTTTTTATAAAAAGGCCCAACTTATCGCAAAATGTGGACATTAAACTGTAAGATGACAGAATAGGTTTGTATCAACAAAGAGAACATGTGATAATGTTTTTAAAACATCCCTCCTCATATATTATACTAAATCTACTTCCAAAAATGGATTCTGCCAACAAATTTTGAAAAGCCCTTTGAGAAGATGGGTCCTTATAAGAACCAAAAAGGTAAAATCTGATGACAACCTGTGCCTTTATTCTAAACATGTACAACAGCACCCACCAAGGATGTCCACTGTGACCTCTGCTGTAAGTTGTAACAACTGAACATTTGAGTACTGTTATTACAGACAGCTAACATAGTGTTATTATTTATAATTAACCTCCACACACTTCTCTCCTTTCACCCATGAAATTTGGAAAAATTGTCAATTTCTAAACCAAGTACTGTACATTGAAAACTATAATGATCACAATCTCCTTGCTCTAGGAAAAAATAGAGAAATGCTGCCCTGCACACTGTATATATTTGAGCCTAATCCCACCCCTAGGTGAGGGTTGCTGGAGAAAAATTCCGGCCTTCCTATATTTTTGCCTTTTTTTCTTATTAATAACATTGGCATCAAGCATTAGTTTTATCGGCTCAGCAACCTTACCCTTGGTACACTCTTCAAACCTATTTTCTATTGGCTACTCCTCCACACAGTCCTAGGCATCTTTTTAATATATTTGGCATCCCAAAAGCCTACCTCTGGCTTTCCAATGTGCTGGACTGTTGAATTTCCTTCCTTTTTATCTCTTGAACAGGTATGGGATCCGTTATCCAAAAAAACCATTATCCAGAAAGTTCCGAATTATAAGTCCATCTCCCATAAACTCCATTATAAGCAAATAATTCACATTTTTAAAAACTGATTTCCTTTTTTTCTGTTATAATAAAACTGTACCTTGTACTTGATCCCAACTAAGATATAATTAATACTTATTGGAATCAAAACAATCCTATTGGGTTTATTTAATGTTTATATAATCTTTTAGTAGACTTAAGGTATGGAGATCCAAATTACAGAAAGATCCTGTAAGCTTATAGTAAGTTAGCCCTTCTATTACCACAAGCTACACCGTATTTTATTCCGGATGAGACTGTATCCTTTAGGGGTAAGCCCTCACTTTATATGGAGGCCAGGTAGATATGTGTTGTATTTCTTAATAAATGGGCACCAGTGGTTCTTAACCTTGAAACCATGAACTGTTTATTTACACAGCCACTTAGGAGTAATTACAGCATAGAATAGGCAGGTAGTAGCATCTCACAGCATAGGCAGTACTAACAAGGAATAGTTACAATAACCCTTTAGCTGCAGGGTACAATGGGTTAACTCCCAGCTTTCAGGTATATGCTTCCAGTGGAACCTGGGTGATCACTATCTAACCCTAGGTCTGTACACTGTTAACCCTACTCTGAGCAGTATTATACCCTCTACAATTCCTGGTTGGAGCCAAAATACTGCTCACTAAATAGTGACTGTCTATCACACCTAGGGGCCCATTTACTTACTCACGAACTGGCCGAATGCGTCTGATTGCGTTTTTTTCGTAATGATCGGTATTTGGCGATTTTTTCGGAAAATTATCGCGACTTTTTCGTTGCCATTCTGAATGTTGCGCAAAATCTGGCTATTTTTTTCGTAGCGTTAAAACTTGCGCGAAAAGTCGCGCCTTTTTCGTAGCCATTCCGAAAGTTGCGCAAAATGTTGCGATTTTTTCGTAGCGTTCGGATTCATTCAAGCTTCAGTATGGTGACTTTTCTTGGGCCAGGTTGGAGCTGCAGGGTGCCATTGAGTCCTATGGGAGGCTTCCAAAATCATGCTAAGTCTGAAAGTTTCGCCCGCCGCTTACGAGCACTCAATACGAAAAAGTCGCGACAAGATACGAGCGAATCGTAATGGCTACGAAAAACTCGCGTTTTTTCACGAAAATCGTATTGGTAACGAAAAAGTTGCGACAATTTCCGAAAAGTCGTAAAGGCGCCGAAAAAATCGCAAAAAATACGAAAAAGTCGCAAAATATTCGTTTTCCAATCAGAATTTTTCCAATTCGGAATCGAATTTGTGTCTTAGTAAATCAGCCCCCTAGTGTGATCTATAACAGGAGATGGCTATTCATTCTGAACCTACCTATTCCCAGATTTCCACAGTATCTCTCTGCCTGCTTGCTCAGGCAGAGAGCTTCACAAAATGGCCTCCAGCCTCATGGCTGCTCAGCCTTTTATAGCCACAGTGCCACCTAATGGCTAAACTATGGAACTGCACAAGGGGTCATGCTATGACCCAGGAACAAGGGACTTACTTCCCATTACATTAAGGACCCTTCATAGCTGTCCAATACTAGGGGACCACAGAGTTAGAAAAGGTACAATTTACCAGTTCCCTACAATCCCTTATCTGGAAAACACCAGGTCCCAAGCATTCTGGATAATAGGTCCCATACCTTTACCTGTGAGTCTTGTGCCCTGCATTATCCTTTTATTGTTCATGCTGATTTTCTGGTTTGGATCAGTGGCCAGTCATATGGAATTGCAATTGCCTTACCTTGTGCACATAGGCTCCTTTCTGCCAGCCTGTCATACTTGTATTCTGCAACTGATGCAAGTGACTGTATAGTACTATACATTTTCCCTACTTTTATTGCACCTCTATACAATTGAAAAAATTAAATAAGAAAAACAAATATTTAAATATATATATATATAATAGTAAGAGTGCTGCACACACAGGGACTTGATACAAAAGAAAAAGTGTTTTTATTGAAAAAATTCCAACGTTTCGAGCACAACCAGTGCTCTTCCTCAGTGACAAACCAACAGACCATATCCCAACCCTGAGGTAGAGCACTGTTGTGCTCGAAACGTTGGAATTTTTTTAATAAAAACACTTTTTCTTTTGTATCAAGTCCCTATGTGTGCGGCACTCTTTCTATTATATTTTTGTTTTTGACCTGCACCAAGGGCATTTGGACTTGTATAGGGTGTGCTCCTCCCTGTGTACTAATATATATATATATATATATATATATATAAGATATTTACATATATATGTATGTATGTTCTTAAATTGGGCCTTATGGATTTTTCTTTCCATAATTTGGAATATCATGTCTTAAATCTACCAGACTTTTATACACTGGCATAAGCCATTAATTGTCTTTTTCTTACAGACTTAAAAGAGTTGAGTCACATACTGTATGGAGAGGTGCTTATTTAAACAGTATACATCTGTATGAGGAATGACATTGCACGTCTTTGAATCTCTTGGGCTAATAGGTTCTTGTACACAATTCTGTACACATCAAAAGGAATTTGGAAATGATTGTACCATTTTTCTCTTCTATGGACCTCTACAGACAACAAGCGAGTCTGCTCAATGTATTGTATTTATTTATACAGCGCCGCAGGTACACATAGCTTTGCAAAACATAAAAACCTTGCACTAAGCCCAAATCAGCTGGAGTGCAGAAGAACTATAAGAAATGTCACACAGTTTTAAGATGTCATCAAAATGTACTTTGGTTTATTTCTAAATCTTAAGGGGAAAAAAAAGTAAAGAAAATGTGTTCTTCTTCTTTTTTTTCAAATAATCATGTTTCCATTTCACTGTATTCTATATATCCACAAAGCAAGTAACATTCCATCTTGTTGTTCATGAGCAACTCGATTCTTTGTGAAATAAAATAATGGAAAAAAAGACTCATAACCACATTGTTTCCGAATCCGACAAAACAATCAGTTAGGAGAACAGGAGATATCAGCATAGTGCAAAGTGCAGCAAAACACTTTCAGGTTAAGATTGATTTATCCTTGCTTCAGGTAAAAAAGCATAAAATAAATGATAAAAGGAGCGCAGTTCTGCAAGACTTTATCTCTTTTGTGTTTTTAGCGGGTATGTGGGTTCTCCAAAAGAATGTATGATAAATAAAGTCAGAGAAAATAATTAATGAGCAGAGAGAAATTCAGTTTGCTTTGTAACTATTTTCTAATAAGGAACTGAAAATCTGTAGGTCATTTACCATCGAAAATATAACGAAGCAGACAATTTTGCAAAGATAATTATCATATTTTGTTTTCTTTATAACCCTCTCATTTAAACCTATTGAAAGTATTGCAGCAGCTGATCTTTCTTTAACTCATATGGTGATGTCAGAGAAGAGAAGCAAATAAATAAACTTGTAGCTCTCCTGATGTGAGGGAAAAGTAATTACTATGTGCAGTGTGCTTGTGGCTTACATTCTATAAGTGAGCAAAAACCTTAACCCTGTTAAAGGGAATCATAAGAAATAAATTTATGTTTAACCTGACTATTGTTGCCAATATACAGAACTAATGTATGCTCTGATATAAGCACAGCCCTGTACACTAAATATCTCGCCCACCACTATTACTGAAAATGTTTACTGAACAGGATAATAGTAATAATATTAATAACTATAAGGTGACTTCTTTTTGGCTTCCATAGTAGATTTCTGATGTGCTCCACTGCTTTGAGTCCCAGAATTAATAATAATCACATATAGAAATGCTGAAGAACATAGCACTCATGTCAATGAGAAAACACAGAGTAGCTGCCCCACAAACAGCAGCTGTCAGTCTTCTGTAAAGGTTATGGAGAACAGTTAATGCAATGGGAAGTAACTCCACCATGCGTAAAAAGATAAACTGAAGCCCAAAGGGGACACATGAAAGTATACACCTCACAGTATAAGTATAAGACTCACAGTATAAGTGTATAAGACTCACAGTATAAGTGTATAAGACTCACAGTATAAGTGTATAAGACTCACAGTATAAGTGTATAAGACTCACAGTATAAGTGTATAAGACTCACAGTATAAGTATAAGACTCACAGTATAAGTGTATAAGACTCACAGTATAAGTGTATAAGTATAAGACTCACAGTATAAGTGTATAAGACTCACAGTATAAGTGTATAAGTATAAGACTCACAGTATAAGTGTATAAGTATAAGACTCACAGTATAAGTGTATAAGACTCACAGTATAAGTGTATAAGACTCACAGTATAAGTGTATAAGACTCACAGTATAAGTGTATAAGACTCACAGTATAAGTGTATAAGACTCACAGTATAAGTGTATAAGACTCACAGTATAAGTGTATAAGACTCACAGTATAAGTGTATAAGACTCACAGTATAAGTATAAGACTCACAGTATAAGTGTATAAGACTCACAGTATAAGTGTATAAGTATAAGACTCACAGTATAAGTGTATAAGACTCACAGTATAAGTGTATAAGTATAAGACTCACAGTATAAGTGTATAAGACTCACAGTATAAGTGTATAAGACTCACAGTATAAGTGTATAAGACTCACAGTATAAGTGTGTTAGTTTCATTTGCATAAAAAAATTAGGCTGTGGAACTGTGGATAAATAATACTGTAGAATAAATATAATATAATTCCCATTTGGGGTTTACAGTCACAGTTGCTTCTGAAGCTAGTGACATTTCCATCATGGCTGAAGCTAAACTTTACTTTAGGTCAGAGTCTTTAGGACCCACAATGGCACTGATTGGACCAGTCCAACACTCATGGAGGCATTTGGAGGAGAAATCTACTCTACTCTTTTATACGTTCTACTCCACATATTTTACACATTTGCTATCTGTGAAGTGTCTCTGATGGAGAATGGTAGCATCTCAACCTGGAACTCCTCATCCTCCTATCTATCCCATCAGGCATCCACCATGATTGAATTTGGGTACAGGTAGTCTGTTGTAGAATATACCTCCTACATGGTGGGAATACCCACAGTATCTGCTAGTGTTTAGTCCTACACAGTGGAGCAATGGAGTGCTGATGGACATGGTGTTGATAATCTTTTATTATTCAAGTATCTGAGTGCAAAGCAGATGCAGTAAAAGCTCCCAAAATGCTCAGTTTAGGAAGAAAATCTACAATTAAATTGAGCCACTATGATACTAACAAAAATCACATGCAATAAGGAAAATGTTGTTGCTATAGCTACAGTACCTGGCAGCTCGGTTTTATTATACATTCTTCTTATTGCATTGCAGTAAGAAGCTGGCAGCACTGAAAATGTGTAATGTCGGTTTATTTCTGCTTAGGCACACTAAATAAAAGACAGTCATGGTTTATTATAAAAAAATATGTTTTAAATTATTATTACAGGGTTCAACTAATTGAGAAAGTTATTCGACCTCTTTATAAATATTAAAAACTTTATCTTCTAAAGAAAAAACTTCATATTAATATGCCTAGGGTGCATGTCTGATGCCTTACATTCAGTACTTATGATACCCAGTAGTGATGAGCGAATCTGTCCCGTTTCACTTTGCCATTAAATTCACAAAACAACAAGAAAATTTGCGAAACGAAGGGAAATCCGCGAAATTCATTTGTTGCGTGACTTTTTTGTTACCCAATTTTGACAGTGCCCAATTTTGCCAAAACCGCAACTTTTTTTGAAGCGTGCCAAATTTTTCTTGAAACAATTCGCCAATGGCAAAATGCGGAAATTCGCTGTGAATCCATGCCTGATGAAAAAATTCGCTCATCACTAGTGCCCAGGTAGAAGAAGGCTCAGATTAACAATAGTTATTCAGATATGTTCTAAGCTATTCCTTGCCAGATGCATTTATTATATATACTGTACCCCACGGTTGTAAAGTAAGTAAAGCAAAGACCTTGGCAATATACATTTATAGGTGTTTGGCATGACAAAGAAATGAGAAAGGAATATAGGGTAGAATTTTATTAACTTGTTTCTTGTTCTAGTTCTGGAATTTAAAATAAATATCAAAGCCTAAGTAGCAGAGTACATACATCCACATGTTATGACATATAAAAAGTATTTGCTTATATGTCAAAAACAAAATCAATGGAAGAGTTGGGAACATCTCAAGGATGTGCAGGGTTTCATTTTTTCTGTAGCCTTAAAGTTTTACTGCTCTACAGGTATGGGATCCGTTATCGGGAAACCCATTGTCCAGAAAGCTCTGCAAAACAGGAAGGCCATCTCCCATAGACTCCATTTTAATCAAATACTTTTAAATGATTTCTGTAATAATAAAACAGTATATTGTACTTGATCCCAACTAAGATATTCATCTTTTTTGGAGGCAAAACAATGTTTTTGGTTTAATTAATGTTTAAATATTTTTTTAGCAGACCTAAGGTATGAAGATCTAAAGTACTGAAAGATGTCTTATCTGGAAAACCCAGGTCCTGAGCATTCTGGATAACAGGTTCCATGTCTGTATTTACATCTAAATGAACTGTAGAGGGCCTAAATCACTTTCCCCTGCTGTGTTTTGTCTCTGTTTTGGACCTTAACAGGGGGCAGATAGGCTAAAAGACCTCAGTAACCCAGGTAAAAAAAAAGCTTTTAGGTAGCCATCACCCTAGTAGAAGCAAGATATAATGCTCCTGTGAACTTGGCATAGCACCCCCTAGGTGTGTAAGATGATCAGGGCTAGTGATTAAGTGCAACTCTATGCTCCAATAAAGAGTACCTTAGTGTAGGGACCACCGTTGGAAAGGCACTCAGGCTACACCTATCCTTAGGATGCTTGAACTGGATATACCTGCATATATTTATATCTATTTTCTCTATCTACCGTATTAAGCACATAGCGTGTGAATACAATCGTATTCTTACATTTTTTTGCTAGATTTATTGCCTTATTATTAAGTATACCAAGGCAAGAAAATATATGCTTGTTTTGACTTTGATGCCAGTAACATGTTTCAAAAATGTTGGGACAGGGCATGTTTCTCACTGTGTTGCATCATATTTTCTTTTAACAACAATTTGTAACTGTTTGGGAATTGAGGAGCTCAGTTGCTGTTGATTTGAAAGCGAAATGTTCAGTTTTTGACTAATATAGAATGTTAGTTCTCAGCAATTTGCTCAGCTTTGTTGTATGTTTCTTTTCATAATGCGACAAATGTTTTCAATAGGTAATAGGTCTGGACTGCAGGCAGGCTAATCTAGAACCTTGACTCTTTTCCTACAAAGCCATGCTGCTGTAATACGTGCAAAATGCTATTTGGCATTGTCCTGCTGATATCAACAAGGCATTTCCTGAAAAAAAGACTGGATGGCAGCACATTTTGGATTGTTTGAACTGTACGCTGATAACAATCCAGATGGATGTGGCATCCATGATTTCCAAAAATAATTTAAAATTTTTAGTTTTTCAGCTACTACAGGACAGTTTTTCACTTCACCTCCATCCATCTTTAACGAGCTTGGTCCCAGAGAAGGCAGTTGTGGTTCTGGATCTGGTTTATATTATGTTTCTTCTTTGCATGGTAGAGTTGAACTATGTTCACAGACAATTAAATTTTGGGAGTGTTGCTGAGCCCATGCAGTGATATCTACTAAAGAATTGTGTTGGTATTTAATACAGTGTCACCTGATGGTCTGAAGATCATGACCATCCAATATTGGCTTTCAGCCTTGTACCTTGGGTGCAGAGATTTCTGGAGATGATAAAATCCCACATTCTTTGCAATTTTACATTGCAGAACATTATTATTACCCACCTACCCACCTTCACTTCTGACACCCAGCATCTCTTGGATCTACTCTTTGTAATACCCAGTCATGTTACTGACCAGTTGCCAGTTAGTGACCAGCTGTTTTATTTTAGCATTACACAAATTTTCCAGTCTTTTTCGGTCCCAACTATATTGAAACATGTTGCTTGCATTCAACACAGAATATGCCTATATTTAAAAAACAAAAAAAAACTAATAACATTTCTAACTTCCAACATTTGATGTTTTGTTTGTACTATTTGCAATTAAATATAGGGTTTAAATTATTATATAAATATAGGGTTTAAATTATTTTTAAATAATCCCAATTAGTGATGGGTCAAATGTTTCGCGAAATGGATGAAAAAATTTGCCGCAGAAAAATTCGCCGCACGTCCAAAAATTGTCGCCGGCGTCAAAAAAGAATAGTCGCGGGCGTCAAAAGAATAGCCACGTAACTAAATAATAGCCGCAGGTGACAAAATAATGGCTGTGCGACAAAATAATAGCCGCGGGCGAGAAATTTTTTTCGCCGTTTTGCGGATCTTTTGAAAGATTCACACATTTTTCGGCCAAGCAAAATGGAACAGATTTGCTCATCACTAATCCTAATCTTTTTATTTATATTTTACAGTGTTCCAACTTTTTTGGAAATGAGCTTGTACATAAAGTTACAGTTCAGCTACGACAGTTTTTCTTCAGACACCCAGATGGGGTTGCAATGAAACAACAGTCTAGTGTTCAGCAGCTGTGTGCGCTTTTGACCATACCCCTTCCCTTTTATCAGGTTACAGGAATTATAAGTAATATGTGTTGCAAAGATATTTAACCAGTTGTAGCTGCTGCCATGTATCTAGGGAGCATTATCCCCATTGGCATCGCCCTGGTTGCTAAGGCTAAATATTCTAGTAAAGACTGTTGCTGCCTGAGCATTATTTTTTATAGCTCTGTGCCAAAGAAAGCATTGCTCTTGAAGTTTTCCCACTGGGATCCTGAACACCACTGCTGCAGAATCTATAACAATTCCCAAGAAGGACATTTTAGTGTGCAAAGGAAATATTTTTTCCCTTGTGCCAGTGGAATGCAAATAATCCAGCAAACGACCTAAAATTACATACTCTGCTAGGCTTCAATTAAAAAGCAATCATAATGGTGGATTATTAGAGAGATTATTACACTTTCTAAATATGTAAATATACTTTAGAAAACAGAAAAAGAAAAGGGATCGGAATTTTATTAGTCACCTGCCAAAGTAAAACGTTCTATGAGGATGAAATCAAGGTACTAAAGGCATAATTGTGTTATCTGCAGTAATTGCTTATCTAGTGTTGCCATTCACACAGCCCCTCTTTACCCCCTGCCAGATTCCCTCAGGGCCTATAATACAGATTTAAGAATATGTCTCACCATTCAATGAGCTGTCTTCCCATAGCACTGTAAGTGGTCCTTGATTCAAGAGCGTTTATAAGAACAATACCAAAGGAAACAGAATTATAGACTGAGCAAAAACCTTGCAGAACTTTTTTTCCCAACGGGGTGCCCTTTGACCAAATATCATAGCATCGCATTTTTACCATTTGCCCTCAAATTAATGTCTTTTCTTAACCTCTTGTAGAATTTCAAGCTTTTATAAGAAGTGTTTCTTTTCAATTATTTTGCTATTTTCTCCAGCTATCAGATCTTTTCTGTTAAATAACCTGGAAGTGACCCCTTTACATCTTCTAAAACTATGGAAGAATTGTCATCCCATCTACACTTACTAATCATTTTATATATACACTTGAGTTCACAATAGCACACACACTAATTTTCCATTTTGGAGTAAAGGGGAAGCGGGAACTTCTGGATAATTGGATTTCTTTATGCCTTTTTAATAAACCTAATGCTAAATAGAGATGAATTAAAGTTTAAAGGAAATCTGTCATGAGAAAACATGTCCGTTAATAGAGCTCCTCCAACAGAATCCTGCATTGAAATCTGTTTTTCAAAAACACAGATTGCTATTTAATTTTGAAATTTCACATGGGACAAGCCATATTCTTCATTTCCCAGGGTGCCACCACCATGTGACTTGTGCTCTGCTAAACGTCAATCAACTTTACTGCTGAGCTGCAAGTTGGAGTGATATCCCCCCCAGCAACCGATCAGCAGAACAATGGGAAGGGAGCAAGATAGCTGCTCCCAGTAGGTATCAGAATAGCACTCAATAGTAAGAAATCCAAGTCCGGCTTGGGACTCCTCCAGTTACATGGGAGTAGGAGAAACAATAGGTTACCTGAAAGCAGTTCTAATGTGTAGCGCTGGCTCCTTCTGAAAGCTCAGACTCAGGCACAATGCACTGACATGGCGCCTACACACCAATATTACAACTAAAAAAATACATTTGTTGGTGCAAGAATACAATTGTTATTTACTATGTAAACAGTGTAATTTAAAAATAAAATGTATATAAAAAAAATCCTGACAGTATCATTTTAAACCTTACAGAGATGTTGTTGTTGAGTTGATGATTATTTTGGTGGTATTATTTTTAAAACAACAAATAAAAGTTATGTTGTGAATATTGAGACGGAACGGAACTACAGACACAAAGGCATATCAGTATGCTTCTTCCAAGGAACAGTTTTACTAAACCATTTTTTTATATATTAGTCAAAAATGCTTATGAGATCAAATGAAATAGCCTTGGCCATCCAATGGTTACGTGAACTGAACTATGCTGATGTATATGTGATCAACTGTATAGTTCTGTTTATTTCTACATTGTTTACTGTAAATTATAAAAAAAATTATGAAAAAATAGGTGTCCTAACTTTACAAGAATAGCAACAATAATAATAATAATAATAATAACAACAATTATTAGTAATAATTGTGTATGGTGTTTTGTGGGTTTAAGTCACGCTAGCCTTTCTTGGTAACCTACATCCTATGTTGCTTGATGAAGATGTGGTTGCCACTTGATCAGTATCTGCCTAGCCCACATTGTAAAAAAAGGCAAAATGGTAGTTGGTGACAGGCTAGAGTTCAGAACTGGTGTCTAGGTTCTGGGTAAACCAATCCATACTCACCAGCACACCCTGGCCTTTCCACTCTGTTCCACCTGGTGCACAGTATTTAGAGAGACGTCGGCACTCTCCACCATGATCCAAATAGCACAAAATAGCGGCACAACAGGATCCTGTTGTGCCGGTATTTTGTTCTATTAGGTTCTGGGTAAAGAAACAGGCAGGAGACTAAAACACACATTTAAAAAAAAAAAATCTTAGGTTGGATCTCAGTAAATAGAAGCCCCTTTGTGCACGTGTATTATTCAAGGAATGGGATTTTAAAGCAAAAAGGGTGCCAAAGTAGATTGTGTTGAGAAAAGACAGCACAACATCAAAGGGCAATATCACAACGTGCAGGTCCCAATGCACTGCTAGCCGGCAACCAGGGGCCACGCTCTGAGAGGTAGGAGACCACGTTGACCCTCTAGTGTACCTTACACATGCATACACACACACTGCCATCCTATCATACTGTATTTGCTACGTGGTCTTAAATCTATGCTTCATTAATTTATCCTTAATTGATTTAGCGGATATAAAGCTAAGATGAATTTCAATTTCCAGAACCTGCTAGGCACCTCGATAAAATAATTTGCCTCTGCATTGCAATTGGATACACGCCCTCTAACTATAAATAATACTTCTTAAGAAAACTAGGTTTTAACAAAACCCTCACAAGACCAAACCTTTTCATTTTAAATTAAGAAAGACTTATTTATTTGTCTCTGATATACTGACTGTTTAAAAATGCTTCCTGATATTATATACAGTATTCTTTTAAATGAAGAACATGGGCATATATGGACTCTGAATGAACTAATGGGTACTTATGTGAAGAGGCCGTTTGATCTTGTTGACGTTGGTTTATATGAAATGGTACGGCTCTTCTGATTTCTTGGAATCATTTTTCCTTTAATAGTTTTTCCCAGAAATTTCTGGCATGTCTGTGTTTGTTTTTCTTTGCAGCCGCCATATTTTAATTTCTGTTTTTCAAGGAAAAACTCAGAAAAGTCCAGCTGTTTTAGACTTAATTCTACTAGATACGAGAGAGAGGAGAGTGTTGTGGCCCCAGGAATAAAGGATGTTTCTGAGAGAGGAAGTCAGATACCCTAAGAACATGTTTACACAAAAGGAGACAAGAAATCCTGTGTTTCTTTTGATAGAGGACTCAGTGCAACATTTCTGTGAGTGCTGATGGCTGCATTTACATAGACCTTTCTTATAAAGCTTACTTACCTTTCCTTCTCCTTTAACATCATCTAGAATGTTTGACTATATGTTGTTCTGTACTCATTCTTCTTTAGTGCAAACAAGTGGGTTGCAAGATTAAAATAATAACAATTATCATATATCTCTCAATGGCCATTCTAATAAACTGTCGACTTTTATGATAGTTTGTAAAATTCTAAAAATAGTTTTGTGTATAAAGGAAACCGATCCAGCACAAGGGATATAGAGACAGATGAGTAACCTAATAGGTATTTAAGCAATATAAAAAATCATTATAGAAATAAAGGGAAGCAAAACAAGATGTACAGTAGATAAGGGAAAATAACTATACACCAAAGAACATGAAACAAATTGATTCAATAGCACTAGCTGAAGATATTGTTTAACTTTATCTACTGTAATGGGAAGCTGTGGGATACACAGGGTTTCCTAAAATGTAACTTTTATGTGATCAGTATAAACACATTGTTAATCTGCAATTTATTTAATTTTGTGTTTTTGTGCTGAATAAGGCTAATGTCAGACCAGGGGTATGGCGTATATTTTCGCTTACCTGAATAAGGGCGTATGGTGGTATTTTTGGCAAGCGTTTTTCAGCTTGCCGAAAATATATGCCATACGCTTGGTCTGACATTAGCCCAAAGCTTAATTTAAGGGGTAGTTCACCTTTAAGTTTCAAATGTTATTGGCAATTTTCAAATGCTCCCCCACACAAAAACATGAGCAGTGTAGAAGTAAGAGTCAGGTCATTCATTAAAAAGAATAATACAGGTATGGGATCCCTTATCCGGAAACCCATTATCCAGAAAGCTCCGAATTACGGAAAGTCCGTCTCCCATAGACTCCATTTTAAACAAATAATAGAGAATTTTAAAACTGATTTCCCTTTTCTCTTTAATAATAAAACAGTACCTGTACTTGATCCCAACTAAGATATAATTACCCCTTATTGGGGGCAGAACAGCCCTATTGGGTTTATTTAATGGTTAAATGATTCCCCTTTCTCTGTAATAATAAAACAGTACCTGTAATTGATCCCAACTAAGATATAATTACTCCTTATTGGGGGCAGAACAGCCCTATTGGGTTTATTTCATGGTTAAATGATTCCCTTTTCTCTGTAATAATAAAACAGTACCTGTACTTGATCCCAACTAAGATATAATTACCCCTTATTGGGGGCAGAACAGCCCTATTGGGTTTATTTAATGGTTAAATGATTCCCTTTTCTCTGTAATAATAAAACAGTACCTGTACTTGATCCCAACTAAGATATAATTACCCCTTATTGGGGGCAGAACAGCCCTATTGGGTTTATTTCATGGTTAAATGATTCCCTTTTCTCTGTAATAATAAAACAGTACCTTGTAATTGATCCCAACTAAGAGATAATTAATCCTTATTGGAGGCAAAACATTCCTATTGGGTTTAATTAATGTTTTATTGATTTTTTTGTAGACTTAAGGTCTGGTGATCCAAATTACGGAAAGACCCCTTATCCGGAATACCTGTACTATTCTATTTAAAGTAAACAGTCAGGGCTTTTCACCAGTAGGGATGAGCAAATCTGTCCCATTTTGCTTTGCTGAAAAATTTCCTAATCTTTGAAAAGATTCACGAACCGCTGAAAATGTTGTGCGCCTAAAAAAAATTGTCCCACATATTTTTTTGACACACTCAACAATTTTTTGGACAAACATCATTTTTTTTTACGTGCAACTATTTTTTCGCAAAACAATCCGCCAATGGCAAACAAAGCAAAAATTTGCCTTGAATCCATGCCTGGCAAATTATTTTGTCCATTACTATTTACCAGTATTATCTTGAGTTACCCCCCATGGAGTCTGACAGTTCAGGATTGGTGTAGTGGATTGGGAGGAGAATATATAGGTTATTTTGAACATCCACATCTAGGAGATAATAATAAAGGGTTGTTTTCTAGGGATAAGCAAATCTGTCCAGTTTTGCTTCGCCAAAATATTTGCTGTACTGCTTAAAAATTAGCAAAATGCAACTTTTGACATGACCGTGACTTGGATGCGACCGCAACATATTTGAAGTGAACGCAACTTATTTTTGTGGCAGTTTCTTGACAAAATTATTAGTTGTTCCCATTCAAACCCATGGTCATTCAAAGTCATACCATGCTGTGTGTTTATTATCAAATGTCTAATGTGGGTGGCTCAAGATATTTGTGGCCCTTGTACACAATAATGACCCTGTTCTGGAATCTTTATCTGTCGTGGCCTCTAACCAATCCATATGAAATTAGAAGTGTATTGAGTTGATCGATTGATGGGGTAAAAACTGATTTTTGAGTATGACTTTTCAAGCTTCTTGAGCTCTAACACTCCTCAGCACAGAGGGAAATTTGCTCAACTACTTTGATAAATGTGACAGTTCATTAAAGGACCTGGAAAGATTTCTTCACATTTAAAATGTCTATCTGTCCAAACAGCACCTACAAATAAACTATGTCTTGACAGCACATGTCCAATTTTATATGAGGAAAAAAATCATTCTATAGTTCTGTATAGAGCCATGAATGACATTTGAGAGCTCTCTTTATCTCCTTCTTTATGTACTAAGACAATTGTATTTTGCAGAGCTTATCTGCTATATGCTATATAACCTTGTGCCCTATTGCCCAATTTCAAATTGAATGGCTGTCTCTATGTATACACAGCAGCTTGTATGAGAGCCTCTGATGCAAACACATACTTTGTACAGGTATAGGACCCGTTATCCAGAATTCTCGGGACCTTGGGTATTCCGGATAAGGGGTCTTTCCGTAATTTGGATCTCCATACCTTAAATCTACTAAAGAATCAATAAAACATTAATTAAACCCAATAGGATTGTTTTGCATCCAATAAGGATTATTTATATCTTAGTTGGGACCAATTACAAGGTACTGTTTTATTATTACAGAGAAAAAGGAAATCAGTTTTAAAATTCTGAAGCATTTGATTAAAATGGAGTCTATGGGAGACAGGCATTCCGTAATTCGGAGCTTTCTGGATAACGGGTTTCCGGGTAAGGGATCCCATACCTGTACTAGTAAAATGAAACAGTGAATGATATTGAATAGTGAATAGTGATAGTGAATGTTGCACAATTAAAGACACAAGTGTATATTAATAATTGAGGACATACATAACATTGCATGGTAGAGAACTACACATTCAGTATGGCCTTTGGTAATTTCATGATTATGTCTTGATAGAATTTGGCATTTATGTCTGAAAAAGCTTAACCCATAGACTAGGTTAGAGTAACAAATAATGTTAAATGTGACAATGATTTGCATTCTAAAGGGAAATATTAGAATGATATAAATAATACACACCTAATTAAAAATCAGTTGATGGGGATCTTTTTTTTCCCCTGGATGTCCTCCATATCAGTACTATCTGGAATATCCCTGCCCCCTCTCCCCATCAGAATAACCCTCCCAAAAGCTTTAAAAAGCCGCCCCCCTATCCCTCTTATCCTGGGATCTTCAGTGCTGTTCTGTTATGCTTGATCCCATGGTTTGTTGTGATGGCATCCAGTGGCAAACACTAGTCCCCCATTCGTTTGTCCTCCCAGTTAGTACTTTCCCCATGATGCAGTTATTTTCTACTTTGTGAGTTATGTTGCATTATTTTATAAATATGGATATGTATTAAGACCTGACTCTCTGCTATTGTCTCTTCCACTTTTGGTGCGTTTCACTCCTAGGAGTTACAATTTGTCCATCATCGAAAATTACCATTTCAATCAATATCGTCTAATTCAAGCTAGGAAAAATAACTGCTTGATCGTGCAACAATTTGACAATGGACAAATTTCATTGCAAATGCCGAAAAATTTCAAACTTGCCCGATTTTTTTTCTGACCAATGTTGGATAAAAGATCTCTAGATGTGCGATAATTCGGTGCCCACTAATCTTACGATAATTTGACGGATTTGCCGGATCACACTGAAATTGGTCATTAGGGAGAGAAAAGTCTTAATGTGTATGGCCAGCTTTAGTATCACTTCTCTCTTCCTCCCTAGGTTGGGTTGGAGAATGGCTAATCCTATGAGAAGTCTCCAGTACATTACAAGGTTCTGCACCTGGAGTTATTAGCATGCCAATGAATAGGTTACTGTTGTAAAGTTCAATAAAGTTATCTTTTGCTCACATGTACGTGTATGATAGAGGAAATATACATGACAATAAAGTACTTGATATTATTTCCACTTTCCACTATAGTAGCTTTTTAATGCTTTCATTTATTTTTTTACCTTTTTTTCCTAATACCCCAAATTGGGATTACATTTTACAGGTGATTTGGCAAGGGGCTACAGAAAGGAATACTAGGGATGAGTATGGTTGATGCCACAAATGTCTACATTGGATTACTGGTTTATTTAACCTGGGCTCTCTCAGAATTAAAATTTTATATAAAATAAATGCAGGTAAAAGCTTTCCTGTGTCAGATAATTGCTAGTTTGCAAAAATAGCACTGTTAATGGGAGGTATAGTTTAAAATATGCATTCTTAATCTTAGAAGGGTTTCCAGTCTTTTTACTGCATTCTTAGGTTTACACAATATGTCATATACAGGACATAACAAAATACATTTTTTTTCCTCCCAGCAATGGACTATCTACTTTTTGACAGATAATGCCATATAAATGCCAAATAAAATTGAAAGGAGAACACAAAGAATGCCCAGTAGCATAGTTGGAATAAATGGATTCAATCAAAACTCCTACTTTTAATGGAAGGCCCACAGCTTGACCTTTATGTTTGTTTACTTTTATTTTATCTTCATTCTGTCTTATTACACACTTACAAATTGCACACAGGAAAGTCATTAAATAAAGGTAGAATGTAGCACTGGGCTACTGATGGTAAAGATTGTAAAGTAAAAATAACAAGTGAAAACTGAGTATTTTCAATGATGGTGTGGATGTCACATCTGTGTTCGTGAATGAAAAACTAGAACACTTTAACCCTTTGAAAGCAAAACAAAAAAAGACTGAAACCCCCCTATAAAAATAATCAGTGAGCGCCTCTTTGAAATCTTTAAGTACCTGCCACTCCTGATGTTCAAAGGGTAATAGGAAGGCTCCAGCATTCCCTTAATCAGGGATTCCTTCTCTTCTAGTCCACTTGGGATCCCTTCCTTATAATCTGACTTTGCTCTTCGCAACTGAGCATGCTCAGTTCTTCTTAACTCTGGTTACTAAACACACCCTCCAGTCTAGCAATCAATGTAGAGATGGCACTGCTGGTTTTTATAGAAACTCTGCTCTAGTTTTCTGCTTCTATTTTTCTCCTCCCCTGAGCTCAGCTTAACCAATACAGTGCTCAGTTCAAGCAGGACTTTTTATCAACACAATTTCTGCCTGTGTAAGCCTGCATTCTTCATTGCATGAACTTTACAGCACACATGCTGTTTGAAGATATAAATGTCACTGAACATGTGTGAAAGGAAAAATGGCTACTGGGTGAAAGCTGCTATTTGTTTTAGGAAAATGTGATGGTGCTGGTGAACAGAGGGGATTTATACAGTACAAATAGTGTAGTTTGGGTGGGGGAGATGTGCCGAACTTATATACATGGTAGGAAAATTTAGGGTTTACATGCCCTTTAAATATTCTTCCTCATCTTTAGATTTATATTGTGAATTTTATACAACTGTGAAACTCCCCAAAGTGACCTTGAAATTCCCTTCGTGTAGTACTGTATAGCTCTGTGAAAAATGTTGTTGATAGACAGTTAAAAGTTCCTTCCTAAACATCGTAAACTACATCCAGACCTAGTCTATATTAAGAGATCTGATATCTACAAAGATCCAAATTACGTGAAAACCATCTTCTATTTTAAGAGCCCCTGGATACAGTCGATAAAATTGGAAAATCAAAGAATCAAGTTAATCACATCACTAATAAATATAAGTTGTGAGAGTGCAGATGCTTTGATGTACAGTCTATATACAATCATATATTGTGAGTGGACCATGACAAATGTATGCAATGGCCAGAGAAGGAACGTGAATACAAAAATATATTTGTTTTCACTCTCGAAAAACAAAGTTCCAATTATCAACAAACAATGATCTTGCTAACAGTTTTAAATAATCTTCCCTGAATTTCTGCATGAATAGAGTTCATAGTCCATGGGCAAACACAAGTGGTTGTCTCCTATTCTCAAGATCTTAAAACAGTGAAATGTAATTGGCAGAATCTTTCAGCCCCTGCAACTGGGTTAATGGACAGAGATCTCTTTGGCACTCTCAGGCAATTCACGCCATGTTACAAGATAAGGTTGTCCTATAGGGTCATCGTAATATCTAAAACCAATGGAAACCTCTAGTTCTACCCTTCAGTAAGGATTTCAGAAGACAATGGACAATGCTGGGGTATTGCAGAGCAAGGCTTTTATCTAGCCACCAGCAGCAAAGCCAAAGTAAAGGTGGCTATAATTTAGGGTTGGAAAATAAGCAGAACTTTGCTGGATTTTGCCAATGCATGGTGCCAAATCCGATATGCATTGGTCCCAGGGCCAAGGATTGGATCATTCTGTGTGCCTATGAAGAACCTGTTGATTGAAGCTGTCCTAGTCCAGGTCTCTGTAGGCCTACAAAATGATCCACCTATGCATGGGGTCTAATTGGCTGATTTTTGCCCATGTATAGGTCAGGTAGGCATTCCCAAGTACTCCAAACAAGACAATAAGTAAGGACCATGTATGGCAAGCTTTAAATGCTAAACAGATCTTAAATATGAATTGCTTTTGTATTTTGTTGCTCATCAGTGCCAGGGAAAAGTATATAGTGACAAGATCACAAATAGTGGGAAGTATATTGGGCAGAACAAAAGTTGTCTAAAAATATTTAGAAGGGGACTTTGATATATAAAAACACATTACAGGTTGTGTATGAAGGCAAAGTTCTATTCAGCTCTGATTCATTTCAGTGAAATGATTATAAAGTGAAAGCTTTTGAAAGGAAAAGTAAATTTATATTAAAACCATTTAATGAGAAACTTAACTGTAAAAAAAAAATCTATACAAGAGGCCAAAGAGAATCGATGCAATCAATGAAGGATATCTAATTATAAGTAATAAAAAGAGAAGAAAATGGATTCTGAGTTAGAAGAACGTGTACAATAACATAGGAAACTTTCATGTATAAACTCTTAACATGAGATGAATAAACAGTTTCTCTGATAAATAGGTTTTGCCTATTCTCTCAATGATTAAATGTAGTATTTTTATTTCTATACTAAATATTTAAAATTGTACACTGTTTATTTTACACATTTACTATAGCCCTGCTCTCTGTGTCATATTAGAAATAAAGAGAAACATTTAATATATAATAGGGTGTAGAATAGAGGGGTGCAGACCCTGCCACTGCTGTGGGGCATAGGAATATAGACAATTAGTGATGACCAAATTTTTTTTCCCAGGGATGGATTTTGTACCGAATTTCTGTATTTTGTCACGTGGGATACTGCAGCAAAAATTCACTATGATAAAAATTTGTAGAGAAAAAAAACACCTGAAACATGAAAAAGTACAGCAACTATTTCATAAACACAAGAGTATAAAACCTTATACATGACGGACCTTGAAAAAATGATCAAACTCAAGACATTAGAATGATAACATATACATTGATCAAAAAAAGAGCTTAGCAAGATGAAACCATGAATGCTTGTGAATAGCTCCTGAATCAACGAAGCCTTGAACCTGCTAAGCCTTCAGCCTCTGCCTCTGGGACTGCTTTCTCTCTTTAGGTGTGATACTAGGGGGCACATTTACTAATCCACGAACGTCTGAAAGTGTCCAAATGCGTTTTTTTCGTAATGATCTGTATTTTTGCGATTTTTTTTGTTGCCGTCGCGATTGTTTCGTATTTTGCGCAACTTTTTTGGCGCCATTACGACTTTATCGTATATTTTCCGTGACTTTTTCATCGCCGTCGCGAAAAATTTGGATTGGTTTTTCCGCCGTTTACAATTGCTCAATATGAAAAATTGCGACGGCGCAGAAAAAATCGGGCAAAATACAAAACAATCGCAACGGCAACGAAAAAATCGCACAATTTTCATTTCCAATCCGTTTTTTTCCCATTCGGGATTCGGATTCGAGGATTAGTAAATGTGCCCCTAGGTATTCTACTTTAAAAAAAAGTAATGTTTGCTGCTTTAGTATATTTCATGAACATTAATGATACCTCACAAGTTCAGGGCTGATTCAGTAGCAGCAGCTACAATTTGCCCCCACACATTAAAGTCAATGGCATGGAGCTAATGAATAAGGTAATGGTTCATGTGTCAAAGTGTGATATCTTGGCTTCTTCATCTCAAATGGGAAGTTATCCTGTGATAAAGTCACATAAAAGGGAATGATATATACCCACTTTGCACAGATGTATTTATTAATATTTATGTTTACCATGCACATGTTATTATATATATCATATGTAACACCTATTTCAGCTCAATAGCTGCTTTCCCGGACTAGTACCAGTAGAACATGGGTTACACTGTACTCTCTTACCCAGAATGGGCCTTCGCTAAGTGGAAGAGGAAGGTGAGGGTGTTGTGCAACTACACCTCTCTTGCTGCTATGCAGAAAAATGAAAACAGAGGGCGCCAGAGGTTCTTGCAATTAACAAAAGAATAAGTGTTTATTGAACATCCACAGGGTTACTCACAATACAGCTTCAGAGGCCATTGGTACATGCAACATATACCGAGTGTATATTCAGACTCACACTCTCCTGCGGGCAGACTGGCAGGAATCTCCCTTCACCTCTGCGACACACCCTGTAGTGGATCCCTCAGGGAATTCTCTATCCTGATTCCCTATTCACTTGGATCCCTACACTACAGGCAATGTGGCCTGGGAGAACTATCTCCAGAAAAACTGCAAATCCTATGCAGGAGCTCATGCTGCTCATTCTAGCTCAGCCCTAACTGCCTTACACTCCTAGAGTGTACTATAAAGGGAGCTACACCTGCCTAATTCACGGGGCCCTGTTCCCCGACTTCACTGGGCCTGGGCCCATGCCCTGGGCTCTCAGCACACATCCACCTTGTCCCTAAGGTGGAAGCAAACAACAGGAAGGTGCCACTCCTCTCCCAACACTATACCAAAGTCAGGCAGGATGTGGTCACTATACCTTCTAACCAATAGCACACATGTTAATGAACTCACTTAGATACATTCCCTTCTGCCCAGCAACTAAGGGAACTGAACCTGTAGGGATTTAAAGCCATAGGGACCATTTAACCCTATGGGTCCCTACACATACTTGAAGCACTGTATGTATTGTGGATAATTCTATTTTGTTTTGTCACTTTTTATGCTTTTATTATGCTTATGGTATATATACTTTTATTAATTAAGATGCTTTGTAGCTTTATGTCACTTAATCACTTTATGCACTTATAATGATGTTATACCCCCTTGCTGTGAAAATGATGTGCTGCTGTAGGGTTATTGCCCTTTTGAAATTTGTGTTATGTTATTTATATTAGTGTAGACTTGTATAATATTGTGCCATTTGTATGAATAATTCTTTTCTGAAGATTATTCGTGAGAAGCATGGGCGTCCGCAGAAAATTTTCCAAGGGGGGGCAAGTAAGCTAGCATCATCCTGCAACAGATAAATATATATATATATTTTTTTTTTTTGCAGGATGATACTAGGGGAGGCTAAATATGGCCCATACACAGACTGACCTACAGCTAATGTGACACTTAGTGGATTCACTGCTGACGTAAAAAGTTAACCTCCCAACTACCTCTTGCCGTTCCCACTGACTCCCAGGGATACTGTACAAAAGTGCGGGTGGGGGTGCTTTTTTTTTTTACCCTAAAATGTTTAGTATTAGTAGTAAAAGTATTCATACGCGCACTTCTGTTAGGGGATCTGCAAACATTTGTGTTTGGGATCAGTTAGCTTAAAGGGGTAGTTCGCATTCGAATTCACTTTTATTTTTAATGGTTTTTCAGTTATTTAGCTTTTTGTTCAGCAGCTCTCCATTTGGTATTTCAGCAGCTATCTGGTTGCTAGGGTCTTATTTACCCTAGCAACCAGGTAGTGATTTAAACAAGAGATGGGAATATGAATAGTTAAGGGGCCTACTTGGAAAAATAAGTAATACAAAATTATAATAATAATAAAATTGTAGCCTCGCAGAGCAATATTTTTTGGCCCCCATTTGAAATCTGTATAGAGGCAGAAGAGAAAGGCAAATTATTCAAAAAAATTAATTAGGAAGACCAATTGCAAAGTTGCTAGGAATAGGCCATTTTATAACATACTAAAGGAAGTGAACCACCCCTTTAGATGTGTTTATGTTAGTTTTATAGCAAGAAAGGCAGTGGGTACTGACTCCCCATTATATACAGTGAGATGCAGTCCGTATTTACAAACCCAGCACATTATATGCCATGAGGAGCAGTGGGTACTGATGGCAGATATTCAGGCCCTGGCACTATAACACTGGCACTGATACACAACATTGGCCCCACTGTAACTTACTATAAATGAACAAAACAATGACAAAAAAAAAACAACAACACATATATAAACTCACAATGAGCTTTTTCAGAGGGAAAGAGTTAACTTACCCTCCATGTGTTAGGGTAGGGGATAGATTATAAATTAAACAATTTAATGTCAGCTAGTGATTCTTTAGAACTGTATAGTACCTGTGGGATGAAAACTGCAGCAAAAGTTGAGAGTTGGTTCTCAGGTAAAGTTACAGCTGCAGATTCATCTTTTCAGTCTTTATTTCTGTTTCCAGTTTGCAAAATCTCCCGATCCCTGTGTGCATCTGTGCTCTGATTGGTCAATTTTACTGTCTGTCAAGGAAGCTGTGCTCTGATTGGTGAATCCACAAGAAGAAAAATCCAATCGGAGCACAGCAAAAACGGGCTTGAGGGGAAAGTGCAGAAACGGAGTAAGGTTTTTGTTTTTTTTGCTACTTTTCCAGGGGGGGCAAGTGCCCCCTCTTGCCCCCTTCTGTGGACGCCCATGGTGAGAAGTATTGCAGAGTTTGAGCAGCGTACTGGTTGCTAGGATGTGGGGTCTGGTTAGTACTCCCATAAGGTTTGTAGAATTTGAGCAGCATGCTGGCTGCTATGTTACAGGGACTGTGTATGGGCGAGGGGGCTGCATTACTCTGCGGGACACGTACCTGTGGAAGTGACGTCAGCGGACGTGACATCACATACCCAAAAGTGAGTATGCAGTGGGGGAAATTTGGTGTCTTTATTGAAGAGGGTATTTATACTGTATACAGCAGGATTCCCCTTGAGAAAGGCTTTCTTTGCCGAAACGTTGGGGTAATTCTCATTACTAGGCTATCTATATATACAGGTATAGGACCCGTTATCCGGAATGCTCGGGACCAAGGGTATTCCGGATAAGGGGTCTTTCCGTAATTTGGATCTCCACACTTAAAGTCTACTAAAGAATCAATAAAACATTAATTAAACCCTATGGGATTGTATTGCATCCAATAAGGATTATTTATATCCTAGTTGGGATCAATTACAAGGTACTGTTTTATTGCTACGGAGAAAAAGGAAATCCGTTTTAAAATTCTGAATTATTTGATTAAATTGGAGTCTATGGGAGACGGGCTTTCCGTAATTCGGAGCTTTCTGGATAACTGGTTTCCGGATAAGGGATCCCATACCTGTAATTGTGTATAAATAATAATAAACTTTGGAATGCTCTTAATATAAACCAAGGACTGCCTACCTCATTTTGGTGTTGATCTGGATGTGCCAGCCGCTCTGTCTGGGTAATTCTCATTTTTGGCAAGTGTATCCACTGCTGTGTGTGTCCTTTTCCTTTTTGTTTTGTTATGTAATGTATTGTATGACTATGTGAAATTTACTTTATTGTATTGATTAAAACTGATCAACTGATATAATACTTTTGAAAAGTTGACATAAAAGACAGTTACTTTTTTACTTATTTTTTGCAAGCCCATATCTGTATAAATACCATACACAAAAGTATAGGTTTAAAAAACAAGGAAAGTCCAGAAGATCAAATTTTACAGCCTGTCTTCTCAGGTTATTGACAGAAAGGCCATGACGGGAACCCAATGGACCAGTGTGCAATGGAGAGAAGCTGCACATAACAAGGCTTGATAGATCCCACCTTTCTTTTAGATGTGACTAGCTAGGGGTTTCTCAGGTTAAAATTCAGTCAGAAGCTACAGCTAGCTTACCATTACTTTCCCAACACACAGTAGGAGAAGCAAAGCAGTGTCCCACCTTCTCTCCCTGTTAGTGGAGACCTTTGTTGCAGTTGTTTATAGTGTTTGACCTTATAGCAATTCATTTCTAGGGAATTGTACATTGTATGTGAGAACTTATTTGAACCTCACTTCTTGAATTTGGTGTCATTTGACATTCTTTGACGTTCCTTGTGAGTGCAGTGTGAGCCTGAGGTACACGTGTACCTGGGGACAATTTTGTGGAGTGTCATCGTCAATGGGATATACCTATATTGTGACTGAAGCTGCATTTATTGTTTTGCGTTTTAATGCTGTGTGTTTCAATTCACTTTTAATTAAGATGTGATTTTATATTTTTGAATAGAGATGTAGCGAACCTCACAAAAAAAGTTCGCGAACCCGTTCGCGAACTTCCGCCGAAAAGTGCGAACTTTTGCGAACTTTGCGAACCCCATAGACTTCAATGGGAAGGCGAACTTTAAAAATTAGAAAAGCCATTTCTGGCCAGAAAACTGATTTTAAAGTTGTTTAAAGGGTGCCACGACCTGGACAGTGGCATGCAGGAGGGGGATCAAGGGCAAAAATTTCTCTGAAAAATACGTTGTTGACACAGCGTTGCGTTTTGTGCTGTAAAGGGCAGAAATCACACTACATTTCTAAACTTGTGTAATAAACTGCTTTAAAATGTCCGGCGTCTACATGCCAATCAAGTCGTGTAAAGGTTACAGCCGGTTCACACGCAAAGACAAAACGCCGCAGTAGTGGATACGGAATATATTATTGCTGGTGGAAAAACATCGCTCAGGTGATTTTATTGCAATGCAATGTCACTACTATGTGTAACGTGTTTGGTGCACTACTATGAATAAAAGCAAACAGCACTGGACACATTAAAGAACAGTAACTTAAATTAAAAAAAAAAATTTAATAATAAAAAAAAAGTGATCTCTGGTTGGTGCTGGGGGTGAACTACTAGGAGCAGCACTCCAGTCCCCGACACAGCTAGACTAATAGCACTGGGCTCTATAAATTACAGTAGCAAAGTAAAAAACACAAATAAAAAAAAACGATGTGGATGTGTGGTTGGTGCTTAGTGCACTACTATGAGCAGCACACCTGTCTCCAACACACACAGACGGAGCTGCAGTACACAATGAAAAGAAGAGTAACAGTAATCAGAAAACAAAAGCAGTCCTTACAAGGACTATTGGGTTACAGCAGATGAGATCAGCAGGACAGCTACCCATAACAGCTACATACAGAGCAGTAGAAAGTAGATTACTAGTCAGCAAAGCTACCTAAACTGTCCCTCAAACCCCTGCACAGCTCTCTCCCTATGCTAACTCATCAAGCACACACAGGCAGAATGTAAAATGGCTGCTGGGCTTCGGTTTATATATGGAAGGGAGTGGTCCGGGGGTGGTCCAGGAGGGAGAGCTGCCTGATTGGCTGCCATGTATCTGCTGGCTCTGGGGTGAGAGGTCAAAATTTGGCTCCAGCTAAGGCGAACCCAAAATTGCGAACATCGCTAAAAGTTCGCGAACTTGCGAACACCCGATTTTCGTGCGAATTAGTTCTCCGGCGAACAGTTCGCTACATCTCTGTTTTTGAATATCCCACATTGGAGCTGAGCCTTTTCTCTGAGGGGGATCTTAACCCAAGTGGGTGTTTTTTCCTTTAAGATTTTGTCTTTACCCCATTGGGCCCCTTGCCACATTTGTGGTCTGTATTTTACACTGTGTGGCTTTAAATGTGGACATTTTGGTTAAGGGCTTTCCTACTGTTTTGCCATTTGTCTTATGATTCATTATCCTGTTCCTGTTTCCAATTTCATACTTGAGAGCAAGTATGGAGCAGAGCAAGTCTTACCTGTCATGATAAATGTACAGCAGTGCTGTCCAACTTCTGTGGTGCCGAGGGCCGGACTTTCTCTAGCATACATGAGGGTTGATTCACTAAAGCATGCGTTAAAAATGTTATTGCGTCTAATTTTTCGCGTTATAACTCACTAAAAGTATATTTGCGTTAATTTAGATGCGATGCTCTTTGCGTTATTTAAGTCGCAAAGACTATTTTCATGCGGTATTTGACAGAACGCGCGCCAATTAACGCATCACGCACAAATAGTTGCCGCGTGCGAAAAAACGCCATATTAGCCATACACGTCATTACTTTCGTAAAAACTACTGTTCTGAAAATGCCCATTTCCCTGCAAACTGGCGGCTGCATCACTCTAGGGCCAACACAGACTTGAATAAATCCCACTGCAAAGTCCATATTGTGTTGCCAAAAGCTCATTAACTGTACTTTTCTATAATTACAGCCTGCCTCAATTTGAACACAAAAAAGCATGCGATAAAACTTATCGACCTTTAGTGAATTAACCCTATGGTGGAGGGCCGCTAATGGAAGCCAGTTTTGACCACTACCCTTTTTTAAGCCACACCCACTTCAAACCACACCTATTTTATCACAATGGTGGTAGTGCAGCAAAAACCCAAATGCTTGGTCCTTACTACGGGGATATCAACCGTTATTCATATGTGAAAGAATTATATTGTGTCATATTAAGATATACCCTTAAATCCATATTCCTCTTCCTTCCCTGTGGATAGCACAGCAACCCCCAGCACATAATTACACACCTTTAATTACACACCACATTTAATGGCTATTTCCAACTGCTAACAAACTCCCAGAACAAACCCCTGCCAGGTTCAGCTCCCACAGGCAGCATAGGGCAGGCAGAGTATGGCACACACAGGCAGCATAGGGCAGGTAGAGTATGGCACACACAGGCAGTATAGGGCAGGCAGAGTATGGCACACACAGGCAGTATAGGGCAGGCAGAGTATGGCCACACAGGCAGCACTCTGCCTGTCCTATGCTGCCTGTGTGTGCCATACTCTGTCTGTCCTTAGTTGCCTGTGTGCCATGCTCTGCCTGCCCTACCCTGCCTGTGTGTGCCATACTCTGCCTGCCTTTAGCTTCCTGTGTGTGCCATGCTCTGCCTGCCCTACCCTGCATGTGTGTGCCATACCCTGCCTGACCTACCCTGCCTGTGTGTGCCATACTCTGCCTGCCCTATGCTGCCTGTGTGTGCCATACCCTCCCTGTCCTATGCTGCCTATGTGCCATAATCTTATCTCAAAATTGTATTGCTTAGAGTTATACTTTCCTGAGGCGGGCAGCACATTTATGTAAATATATTTTGTTGTACTGTATAACAAAGTAGCTTTTTCCAAGCTCATTTCTGCAGCTTTTTCCCCTTGTTTTCATTTAATTTATTTATTTTTGCATTGGCAGCTTTATTGAAGGATTTAAGCCTCCCTGTGTAGAAAACATATTGTTTACATCAGCCTTATCTGTACCAAGCTAGTATGTAAAAATAAAATAGTTCTGTGCAGAAAAGTGCGAAAAAGTATAATTTAACCTTTTCACTTTGCAAACGATGCCAATTTATCTGAAAATAAAATTATTAAAACATAAGTTCTTATATTTTTTTTAGCACATTTCCAAAAATGTAAGACTTGTGAGACCCTAAGTAGTTTGTGTGAGGGATTCTCAAAAAATCTACAGTCTTGAAGAAGTTTTCATTTCTCTCACTCCTGTTCTGAATAACCATTTGTCCTTGCATACCAGCGCCACCTAGAGCCCATACTGAAAAACTGCTTTAGGAGAAAACAAAGAATGACTCTCAGACAGTATTGATTAATAAACATTGCTTTACCTTCTGTACAACAGTCCCGCTGCTAAATATTAAATCTTACTCTGTTTTGGTCTTTGCAGCACTCACTTCTTGCGCCGCTCCCTTCTCAGATGGCAGATAATAAAAGCTTCTGCATGTACAGGTACTTGTAGATTGTAAATGTAGAAAACAACAATGCAAAACATTTTGTTGGGAAATTGTAGCACCAAGAATTGTGCAGTGTGAGCATAGTTAATTATTGTGTCTGGGGTAAAGGGATGATAGTTTCAACAGTTTAATCAGTTCTACTAATATACAAGTAAACAACATATTAAAGATATTTTAACCATAGAAGCCAAGATATAAAATAGATATACAGTATAAGATATGTATGTATGTATGTATATCTGTATATTTATAAAGCGCTACTTATGTACGCAGCACTGTACAGTAGAATACATTAATACAAACAGGGGCTTATTAAGATAATAATAGATAAATACAAAGTACAGGTATCGGACCCCTTATCCGGAAACCCGTTATCCAGAAAGCTCCGAATTACGGAAAGCCCGTCTCCCATAGACTCCATTATAAGCAAATAATTCAGAATTTTAAAACTGATTTCCTTTTTTTATGTAGAAATAAAACAGAACCTTGTAATTGATCCCAACTAAGATATAAATAATCCTTATTGGATGCAAAACAATCCTATTGGGTTTAATTAATGTTTTATTAATTTTTTAGTAGACTTAAGGTATGGAGATCCAAATTACGGAAAGACCCCTTATCCGGAATACCCTTGGTCCCAAGCATTCTGGATAATGGGTCCTATACCTGTATAACAATAAATACAAATATATCAAAGATATAGTTTCAATAAGATAAGAGTCAAAGACACAAGAGGAAGGAGGTCCCTGCCCCGTAGAGCTTACAATCTATATGGTAGGGTAACTTACAGACACAAATAGGCAAATATAAGGGCTGTAGGTCACATTGGGTAACACAACAATATAAGTGCCAGTTCCCAGATATATGAATGCTGTTATTATTTTCATTATTCTAATTAATATTTTTGCACTACCCCAGTTCCCTGTGTTACTCTGTAGAGTTGAGCAAACTTTTTCACCTGGTACAGTTTCATGTTTTCAAATTTAGCATTTTCAGCAGTGGCGGCCTTTTTTACAAATTTAAGGAAGAACTTGAGCAGAAAAGAAAAATGCAGGAAAAATGCTGCGCTAGAATTTTTTTTTTTGCTGGGAAGCTAAACAGGACAGATTCACTCATCACTAGGCACCATTTTTGGAAGAAATTGGCAACATGGGAGCCTTTTTCTCTCTATGAAGAACAGTTGTAGCATAGTGGAAGGTCTTCTACTAATAATGTAGGGCAGTGTATATGCTACTGCAGAGCTAAAATGCTTTAAAGGGAACCTGTCACCCTAAGAAATCATTCCAAATGCTATTTTAACATGTTGTGCAAAATAAACTATCTACCCTATAAAAATTATTTCAATTTTGTTTCCTTAATTCTTGGAATTCACAATCACAGCAAGGCACCATTTTGTTGGCACAATTATTAAATCAAGTTTTGTATCACCCCCGAAATCTTGTTTATGCCCTAGAATGGTTTTTGTCGGCATAATTAAATCAAGTTTTACATCACCCCCAAAATCTCGTTTATGCCCCAGAATGGGGGACCAGATGGGGGAATGTGGAGCAGTGCAGTGACATCTAGGAAGCGCTTAATGGAAAGTAATTGTAACTGACTGCCTGAGGCATAGAGGCGGGGCAGGTAATATATGACTGACAGCTCAGATGTTTAAATACATTTATTACAGGTGTAACCCTCTTTTGCTACTGCATGAGATCTAGCACGCATTCACTTGCGTGTGGCACTACAGGAGCCCTGTGCCTCCGCTATATGGAAGGGCAGGTACACTGATAAATGGCGTGCCTCCACCCAGGGTCAGGACAGGTTGGACTGCAGTACCCCTCCCTGGGAAACTTATCTGATCCACAACACACAGGAAAGGTTGATGGATTTATTGGCAGGATGCTATACCTTTAAATTAGCAGGGATAGATACAGCCTGCCACCCAGGGGCAACTTCACTCCCATAACATAGCTGGTACTTTCTGAACTGCTGAGGGGAATCCCTACTTATGTGGCAAGTGCTTCAGAGTCTTGAGAAGAACTCCCTTTGGCTTTCCGTGCATTGAGAAGAGCACGCTTTGTTCTTCAGAGCCCTGTACAGGACCCCCTTTCCTTCCGCACCCTAAAAGAGCACGCTTTGTGCCACTGTGGGGTTCCCAACTACTTTCTTATACAGAACACTGTGTGAGCTACCAGCACCTTGCTTGTCTATCTGCTTCCTTGTTCCAGCAGCACCTCCTCACTTCCTTTCTGTCAGCTCACACAGGGGGTGGGGGCTCCTCCTCCTTGCCCAGTAAAAACACAGAGGAGAGACAAGTGTACACAGCTCCCCTACACAGGTATGGATTTTATAAAGTAAATTAGTTTGGATTTTATTATACAGGTTTTAATGTGACTCCAATGCATTTTCCCCAGTTTCGCTCAGAACTATTACTCTCACTTTGTGAACATCTGAAAATAAATGCACCCTGCACTTAGCTACTAAAATATTACTGGCGATCATAAAGAATGGGCCAGAGTGTTACTATTTTATGCATGATCTGCTTTACAGTGATAAAAACTTTTTTAATCAAGGACAGAATAATATTTTGGGTATCCGTAACACTTGTTTTTTTTTAAATACTGTATATACTCGAGTATAAGCCTAGTTTTTCAGCACCCAAAATGTGCTGAAAAAGTCAACCTCGGCTTATACTCGAGTCAGGTGCCATGGGTCCCTCCAGACTAGCACCCTTTGTCCTTTGTGTGCAAATTAGGCCACCTGCAACCAGACCCTCCAGTGCCCTGGCCCACGCAATACTTATTCCCCCTTAAGTGTCCTCCGGGACTGGGTCTGCTGCCAGTTTGCCAATGCACAATGAGCATAGGGTAGCCCTCATATTGTTTTTGTTGACCCTCTTCTCCACTTACAGAGCTAGTTTACGGTTTTTCTTTTAAATAAATATTTAAAAACATATACCCCACTGATGCCTCAATTTATGTAATTTACTGGTTTTTATTGTGATTATTGAAACTTAGCAGTTGCTGCTGCATTTCCCACCCTAGGCTTATACTCGAGTTAATAAGTTTTTCCAGTTTTCTTAGGTAAAATTAGGTACCTCGGCTTATATTTGGATCGGCTTATACTCGAGTATATACGGTAAATACCCATTCCTTTCCCTCTGAGCCTCACTATTATTGTTCTCCCAACTCTAACAACCTGATACCTTACACATATAGTTAACTTAGGTGTGTGCTTGTGGCTGTGTTGGGGGAACTGTTTAGTGACCTTTTAGTAATATTTCAATATATTTATCTGTAGTATCCTTACCTGCTTCCCTGATCCATAGGTCAGGCCCATGTGCCTCACTCCCCTGAACCTTACGAATTGATAGAGAACTTATTTCATTTATTTGCATTTCAAGGCAAAGGAATTCAAGTGCTGAATGATTTTTACTTGGTGGGAATATATTAACAAATTTAGTAGATATGTTTCTTCTTCCTACCTCCAGCGGTGTTTATTGTGCTTCAGAAGATCCCTATGAAGCTGGACATATTCTGACAGAACAACAAGACACAGCCTTTTAAACACATTTTGTAGCGTGATCTTTGCAACATGGCATATTGCACTTACACTTAGCTGTTAGTGAAAGTTTATGTACATTGCTTGTTATCTTTTTTTAAACTCCTGCATGGTGGTGATACAGGTATGGGGTCTGTTATCAAAATGTTTGGGACCTGTGGGTTTCTGGATAAGGGATCTTTCTGTAATATGGATCTGTATACCTTAAGTCTGCTAAAAATCATTTAAATATTGAATAAACCCAATATGGTTTTGCCTCCAATAAGGATTAATTATATCATAGTTTGGATCAAGTACAGGTACTGTTTTATTATTACAGAGAAAAGGGAATCATTTAACCATTAAATAAACCCAATAGGGCTGTTCTGCCCCCAATAAGGGGTAATTATATCTTAGTTGGGATCAAGTACAGGTACTGTTTTATTATTACAGAGAAAAGGGAACCATTTAACCATTAAATAAACCCAATAGGGCTGTTCTGCCCCCAATAAGGGGTAATTATATCTTAGTTGGGATCAAGTACAGGTACTGTTTTATTATTACAGAGAAAAGGGAATCATTTAACCATTAAATAAACCCAATAGGGCTGTTCTGCCCCCAATAAGGGGTAATTATATCTTAGTTGGGATCAAGTACAGGTACTGTTTTATTATTACAGAGAAAAGGGAATCATTTAACCATTAAATAAACCCAATAGGGCTGTTCTGCCCCCAATAAGGGGTAATTATATCTTAGTTGGGATCAAGTACAGGTACTGTTTTATTATTACAGAGAAAAGGGAATCATTTAACCATGAAATAAACCCAATAGGGCTGTTCTGCCCCCAATAAGGGGTAATTATATCTTAGTTGGGATCAAGTACAGGTACTGTTTTATTATTACAGAAAAAAAGGAAATCATTTTTAAAAGGGTGAATTATTTGCTTATAATGTAGTCTATGAAAGATGGCCTTTCCGTAATTTGGAACTTTCTGGATTACTGGTTTCCAGATAAGGGATCTCATACCTGTACTGTTTTATTAACAGAAAAAAAAAAGAAAATCATTTAAAAAAATTTAATTATTTGAATCTATAGTAGATGGCCTTCCTATAATTAGAAACTTCCTGGATAATAGGTTTCCAGATAACCGATTCCATACCTGTATTTAACTAAAAATATATATTTTTTTCCATTGCATTTTGTTATCTACTGTACTTTTGTCATTCCACTTTGGGCCTCGGTTTTTCTTCAGTTGCATCTTTTTTTCTCTAATATCATTATCGACTGGATGTACAATATAAAATTGTTTTCCAAAAAAGTGAATGTTCATAAATGTAAAGTCACATCGCTGCTTGGCTGCAACCTTGTCATTCTCTGTGGAACAGTTGATTCCAGCTTATAAAGGACACAGAATTCAAACTCTCACAAATGAATGCAAGAGCCTTGTGTGCTTAATCTTTTACCCAGTAGAGTGCATCACTTCTGACAGAAGCGGCCAATGAGTGCAGAACAGAAAGCATAGCATGTCATCCCAAAGCACATTTAAAGCCTTCTGCAATTCCCAAAATGGTCCATCAGTCCGTCAAACCCATGGCATATGTGCCAATCATCTTCACAACTTTTGTTTGTTTAGGTCATATGGGTTGTGCAAAAAAGAATAATGTAAAATTGTGATTTTTTTTTTTTGTTTGTTTCTTTTTAATGTGAAAAGTTTGCCTAGTGCGTATTTATTTAGGCACAACTGGGTTAACATACATTTTTAATGTGTTTATTAGATGGCTTCAACAAAGCATAAAAACAGCAAGCCCCAGCAAGTGAGTTCATGTCTATCCAAGGCTTCTTCCATACTTCTGGAATAATTTGATTTTAAATATCTACAATTCGCAACTAAGTCAGTTTGATGCGCCACTGATTTTGACAGCGAGACAAGCCAATCAATGTGAGGGTGAGAAGCAGAGAGTGACAGGAATTGAGAAAGTGTCCAGACAGACAAAGGCATTTTTCTATGTACAAGTGCTACGGAACTAGATTTATAGTCGTTATGACAGGCTAAATACATATTATCAGCTTTCAGGTCGCATTGCCGTTGACATACAGTACCGTTTCAAAGCTTAATCTTTTAATATTTGGGAAAGCAAATCGTAAATTGCACGGGAATTTAGGCAAATGAATTGGTCTCACTGAGTAGCATGTTTGGTTGCGTAAAAATCTTTTTTTGCAGTTGTATTTCTTAAAATAATTTGTATATGCTACAACCGATTCAAAGCAGCAATGAATAAATGTACTTAGAATACCTAGTGCCAAAATAAATGTGCTGCAAATAAATCACAGATTGTATAGCACGCCATTGCTCTAGTCCACTTGGAATTCAATTTTAGCAAATTTTATGCACATTTTGACTCAGCCTGACAATGTTCTTGCTTGAAAGGAATTGCATAACTGTGAATAATGGGAAGGTAGGGTCTAATGAACTACCGGGTTATCACTATTAGTTAGTTAAACTACTTGCAATGGTAATAAACTGCCTCAGTTGGGAATCCATAAATAGAACAATACTGGAAGAGTATTGAGCAACCACCTTCTTCTACTATTATTATTGTAATATTAGTATTATTATTAGTGATGAGCGAATTTTTTCACCAGGCATGGATTCGCAGCGAATTTCATCATTTCACCATTGGCAAATTGTTTCGCAAAACTTTTGTGAAAATTCGCCTTGGAAAAATTCGTCACACGGAATTTTTTTTGTTTAGCATCAAATTGGGCACAGACACGGCAAAAAAATGGTTACATAAAAAAAAAGGTGTGGTCGTGTCAAATTGGATGCGTCGTGTCAAAAAACGCGGGCGAAAAAAGAAGCTGCGGGCGGCAAAAAAAAATAAATTACGCGACAAATGCGTTTCGCGAATTTTTTGCCATTTCGCAAATTTTCTTGCCGTTTTGCGAATTTTATGGTGAAGCGAAACGGGACAGATTCGCTCATCACTAATTATTATTAAGATGGCATAATGTACTGTAATATTCCCAAATGATGTAAAATAGATGGGTTTATACATTAAATATACAGATAACAAGCAATTAGAGTTAAAGAGGGCCCTCATACGTAGAGCTTACAATCTAAAATGAGCTGTGGGTATGAAACACAAGCAGTGCCAGGCCAAGCACAAGATGCCCCCAAGGCAAACTACCAGTTGCAGCACCCTCTAAGTTTATTCAAAGTAGAAAAAAATATGAAACTTACAAAAATATGATTTTTGATAAATAGGCCTCTTAATTCCTATATGTAATAAAAAGTACTTCATTTGCCCAGTACAGGTATGGGACCCATTATCCAGAATGCTCGGGACCTGGGGTTTTCCAGATAAGGGGTCTTTCCGTAATTCGGATCTCCTGCCTTAAGTCTACTAATAAAATTATTTAAACAGCAATAGGATCGTTTTGGCTCCATCAAGGATTAATTATATCTTAGTTGGAATCAAGTACAGGTACTGTTTTATTATTACAGAGAAAAGGGAATCATTTAACCATTAAATAAACCCAATAGGGCTGTTCTGCCCCCAATAAGGGGTAATTATATCTTAGTTGGGATCAAGTACCAGGTACTGTTTTATTATTACAGAGAAAAGGGAATCATTTAACCATGAAATAAACCCAATAGGGCTGTTCTGCCCCAATAAGGGGTAATTATATCTTAGTTGGGATCAAGTACAGGTACTGTTTTATTATTACAGAGAAAAGGGAATAATCTAACCATGAAATAAACCCAATAGGGCTGTTCTGCCCCAATAAGGGGTAATTATATCTTAGTTGGGATCAAGTACAGGTACTGTTTTATTATTACAGAGAAAATGGAATCATTTAACCATTAAATAAACCCAATAGGGCTGTTCTGCCCCCAATAAGGGGTAATTATATCTTAGTTGAGATCAAGTACAGGTACTGTTTTACTTTTTAAAAATGTGAATTATTTGATTAAAATTGAGTCTATGGGAGCTGGCCTTTCCATAATTTGGAACTCTCTGGATAATGGGTTTCCATATAAGGGGTATGATACCTGTACCAGACCAGTACATTTTACCTGCTAATTCCTTGCTATGGGTTACTGCTGCTGCTGCTTAGTGCCTTTTATAATATAACCCCACTAGTATATTCCGCTGGAATGCTTGCTTAGGGCAAGATTCTCTAAAGGAATATTTTTTTAAGAGATAAATTGGGCGAAAGTCAGATAGTATATCTAAGGAAATTCTAGAAAAGAGACACAACTTTAGCGCAGTCTTGAATACGTGTAAATGAGAGCTAAAGAGTGAGGTGCTAAGGAGTAGACTGTTAGAAAAGAATAATGGTGGTGAGTTTGGTAAGTACTTGGAGATAAGTTCAGGAATGTAGGGTGGAGCAGAGTTATGGATTGCTTTGAATGTCATAGTCTTTAGTTTGAATTTTATCCTGAAAGGTAGTGGGAGACAATGTAGAGACTGTCAGAGTGACATGGCAGGGGAGGAATGGTTGTTGAGGTGTATGAGTCTGGCAGCAGCCTTTGTTATTGACTGGAGTGGTCTGGGGGGAAGGCCAGTTACCAAAGTATTTCAATAATCAATACATTACAAGATAAAGTAGAAATCAGAATCTTGGCGGCACCACATGCCAAGAGACATAGAAAAAGCATTTTGAAAGAAAAGAGGAAGCTAACAACTTCTTAACTTAATGCTCATGTAGTATTGTATGTCATTTCGGAATAGTGTGTAGCAAAATGTGGCATCTATAAGTAGTGATGTGCGAACCTGTCCCGTTTTATGACAAACATTTGCAAAACACAAAGGTGATTTTTTTTACTGCATAACATCTTTTTTTGGGGGGGAACCATTGAAGTCTTGTACCTATATATAATGGGCCCTTAGTGTGTTAGCAACCATACAGTATTGCAATCCTTTCCTTACCGTATGGTTACTAACACACTGCATCGGGGATCTTATCAAGTAACATTGGCTATATTTTATGAAAAAGCTGTCAGTGAGATAGCTAGTAAATGTAATCCCTATAGAGACCTTGAATTCATTTTGTATCACTGTGTACAAATCAAGTGCAGCTTGTTAGAAATATATATTCCATTTCCAATGATTTACTACTCAATCTACTGTAATATCAGCGGAGGACATTCTGCTTCCATCCTCATCAGACGGTATTTGACTTCTAAAAGCTACTATACATTCTCTGTCTGTATCAAGGGCTAATGTGTCAGAAAGCTTTCTCACAATGTGGCGTTTGCTTTATTATTTCTCTAGTAAACATAAAAGTAATGTTTCAGTGGTTTTACTATTTACATCTGGCAACATTCTCAGCCATTACTGAAGTCTAAAATAATAAAATGTATGTTAAAGGGGTGGTTCCACTTTAACTTTAGCCGTTAACTATTAGTATGTTTAACAATGGCTGTTTCTTAGCAACTTTTCATTTGGTCTTTATTTTTTCTTTCTTATAGATTCTGAATTATTTGCTTTTTTCTATTGACTCTTTCCAGCTTTCCAATGGGGGTCACTGACCCCAGCACCCAAAAACTATTGCTCTGTGAGAATTTAATATTGTTGTTATTGCTACTTCTTATTTATTAATTATCTTTCTCAGCTCATCTCCTATTTATATTCCAGTTTCTCATTCAAACTACCCCCTGGTTGCTTGGGTAATTTGGTTCCTAGCAACACATACCTGCTAAAATTCCAAACTGGAGAGCTGCTGAACAAAAAGCTAAATAATCCAAAAAACAGAGAAAAAAAGAGTAAAGACCAACTGCAGATTGTCATAGAATGTCAAGCTCTATGTTATACTAAAAGTTAAGGTAACCAACACCCCTTGTTCTTTTTTTAATGGTAAGCAAAAAAACTAATCCTAATTTCATAAAATATATATGATTCACTGAAAAAACACAGGATAACCATCCTTAAATAGTAACAGTGCACCAATTCTCTAAAAATCAATAGATTTTGGGCAGGTAAGTGATTTTTAGAGTAAGCTGCTATATATTTTCTCAAAATGTATGCAGTATATGGCTTGGTTTGCAAATGTCTCTCCAATTACTTTTACCAGTTCAACATTTTCTGCCAGTTTTTATTATTATTTATTTGCAGATCTTATGTAGTTCTATGAACAGCGGAAATAATAGTTATCCAAAAGGAACAATCCAAAAAATAATTATAGCAAAATGCTGCTTATTTTGCCAATAAAATTACAGAGCACTGAATTCATTGTAACTTCTTGTACTTTCTGGGGAATATTTATAAAGAATGAAAAATAGCTTGCCTGTGGCGCATCTGGGGTCTTTATGCAGTTTACCCACCTATTTCCAATAATAGTGCTAAGCTAGAAATATTTTGCACAAAATCAAATTGTTGGATAGTCAACTGTATATTTTGGGAATATTTTTTGCCTGCACAAGTAGCAGTGACACCTGCAGGAATCAGACAATCAAATAAAGTCTATATAGGCTACCAACAAATAAAATATTCTCCCCTGTGTTAAGGGCTTTATTGGCTGATTTACAGGGGCAACATATAATTATAATTTAGCTCCATTCTTTAATCTCTCTATTGGCAAATCATGGAGCTTAGAGAAATATTTCCCTTGTTAATCCAATTTATCAATGTACGAATTAGTACGATTACAAAATTAATTTTTCTAAGTTAATTTCCTCATCTTTTTCGGACTTTGCGACAATTTGTGTGACAAAATCATATTTGTCACAACGAGTGCGAAAGTCGTGACTTTCCTTGGGCCAGATTGGAGCTGCAGAGTGCCATTGAGCCCTATGAGAGACTTTCCTTGGGCCAGGTTGGAGCTGCAGAGTGCCATTGAGCCCTATGGGAGACTTTCCTTGGGCCAGGTTGGAGCTGCAGAGTGCCATTGAGTCCTATGAGAGACTTTCCTTGGGCCAGGTTGGAGCTGCAGAGTGCCATTGAGCCCTATGAGAGACTTTCCTTGGGCCAGGTTGGAGCTGCAGAGTGCCATTGAGCCCTATGAGAGACTTTCCTTGGGCCAGGTTGGAGCTGCAGAGTGCCATTGAGCCCTATGGGAGACTTTCCTTGGGCCGGGTTGGAGCTGCAGAGTGCCATTGAGCCCTATGGGAGACTTTCCTTGGGCCAGGTTGGAGCTGCAGAGTGCCATTGAGCCCTATGGGAGACTTTCCTTGGGCCGGGTTGGAGCTGCAGAGTGCCATTGAGCCCTATAGGAGACTTTCCTTGGGCCAGGTTGGAGCTGCAGAGTGCCATTGAGCCCTATGGGAGAGTCTCCTTGGGCCAGGTTGGAGCTGCAGAGTGCCATTAAGCCCTATGGGAGACTTTCCTTGGGCCGGGTTGGAGCTGCAGAGTGCCATTGAGCCCTATGGGAGACTTTCCTTGGGCTGGGTTGGAGCTGCAGAGTGCCATTGAGCCCTATGGGAGACTTTCCTTGGGCCGGGTTGGAGCTGCAGAGTGCCATTGAGCCCTATGAGAGACTTTCCTTGGGCCGGGTTGGAGCTGCAGAGTGCCATTGAGCCCTATGGGAGACTTTCCTTGGGCCAGGTTGGAGCTGCAGAGTGCCATTGAGCCCTATGGGAGACTTTCCTTGGGCCGGGTTGGAGCTGCAGAGTGCCATTGAGCCCTATGGGAGACTTTCCTTGGGCCAGGTTGGAGCTGCAGAGTGCCATTGAGCCCTATGGGAGACTTTCCTTGGGCCAGGTTGGAGCTGCAGAGTGCCATTGAGCCCTATGGGAGACTTTCCTTGGGCCGTGTTGGAGCTGCAGAGTGCCATTGAGCCCTATGGGAGGCTTCCGAAATCATGCACTGAAGGTTCAAAGTCAGAAAGTTTTTCGCACTGTTTACGATCGTTCGGATTCGAAAATTTCAGAACTTTCGGATCGTACCACAATATTTTCATAGAACAGACAACAGTCTGGAAGCTTTAACCAGATGAAAGTGTTACCTCCATAATGCAGTGGCCAGTTATCAGCACCACAGTAGGACATGCACCCTGAAACCATTGGTCAGTACTTATGCACAGTACAATCAAGACATTTCAAGGATTAGTATGCAGAACAGCAGAATAAGTCTAAACAGGCAATAATGAGAAAAAGCTGAAGGCAGCTTCAATAACTTGAGTGCTTTTAGCATGGGAACTATGGAATGGAGGAATTATATGCCCAGAGAAAAGGCTGTATCACCAGTTTGGACAGGGTGTCGAGGAAACAAAGCCAACACCATTATCTACTGAAAAAAATGTACCAATGCAGGGACCATTCACTGTCAAATACTCTCGATATATGCTGTATATGTTACAGATGCAATTTTTGGAAATAACAAAGGAAAATATTTGTCCTTGAGGATTAAACAGTAGTAGAATGTGTTGCTCAATAAAAGTCTGCTGTCTTTTACAGTAGGGATTTGCACAGCAATGGCTAATAGAATACGTGATACCACCAGTAGTTGCCTAGTCGTTCTTCCGTCATTCTTCTTATCTGCATACAGTAAGTTACAATTATAGGTGGTACCCTACACCATACAAACGCTTACCATACAAATCCTTACACCAAAGTTAATGACGTACCACATGATAAATATGGACTCAATTCACAAAGCAGTCTTCCCATAAGATAAAGGATTGGATTCCTATTAAAAAATGATTACTCATAAGGCAAATGGTGTTAATATTTTAGTGTTATCATCCACAGACTGCCTGAGATGTTTGATTATTTATTACTTTTTTTTATCCATACATGTGCTTATTTAGTTTTCCTGCAGATGAAAGTAAAGGAAGAAAAAGAAACCTGAAAGAAACAAAAGTAGAAATGTTAAAACTGAAAAGTTGGTTGATAAACCTCTCTCAGATGATACTCATAAGAGTGAGAATGTGTCTTAATTTTGAGTAATGCACTAATTTCTCTTTAACTCCCAATCACATTCCATCTGACACTATACGCAGCCAGTTTAATGCCATTCATGCATCTCAAATGTTTCTGTGAAAATGTCACAGCTGATATTCTCATGTCTAGTTTGGATTTGCTATGGTGAGATTTCAAGTAAGTAAGTATGTAATTGCCAGGCATGTATTTGCTAAGGAAATACTAAAATGACTATCATATTTACCATATTAAGAATAATTATAAATAAATCTATTTTTGCACCAATTAAAGAGAGTGATAATATTTTTGCAGCAGTCTAGCTAGTGACATTAGAATGGCTATAAGGAAACTGCCTGTAAACAAATCTTATACCCACAATAACTACTTCTCGGTTAATATTACTGAGTAGTGATGAGCGAATTTTCTCACCAGGAATGGATTTGCATTGAAATTCAGCATTTCACCTTTGGGGATTTTTTTTCGCAGTGAAAAATCTGCAGTAGTCTCAAAAAAGGCTTGGTCATGTCAAAACAGGAGGGGTTGTGGAACAAAAGTTGTCAGCAATAATTTCAATGGTACAGTGGAAATGATTTCATCTTGGTGCTACGTTCTGGTTCTTTTGTTACCCAGTAGTCCTGCTTGCAGTAGTGGAGGAATCTTACCCACATTTTATGTCCCAGTGATCCCAACCAGTGGATAGCTTAACTGTAACTCCTAGATGACTGCTAAAGTTGAAGCAAACATGAGGTCCAAACATATCTGTGTGTATTTACCATAAGTCCGTTTGAATAGTGTTGGTCACCATTTTATATGTATTTAACTTACTTTATATGTGTGCAGCACACAATCAGCCCATCTCCCATTGGAGCTTTCAACCTAAACTTTTTACCACACAAACTAGGGACAATTTAATCAGGAGCCAGTTAACCTGAATGTATGTTTTTGTGATATCCACACACAGTGAGAACCTACAAACAGCACCCAGTTAGAAATTCAACTCAGAATCCCAGCACTCCAAGGCAGTTGTGCTATTCACTGATTCTCAACACTATGGGGCATATTTATTATAGTGTGCAAGCCAACATCACCGATGATGTTGCCCATAGAAACCAATTAGACTTTAAAAGTCACTTACAAGTTAGAAGACAAAAGCAAAGATCTAATTGGCTGCTATGGGCAACATCACTGGTAATGTTTAGTGATGAGCGAATCTGTCCCATTTCGCTTCGCCGTAAAATTTGTGAATCTTTCAAAAGATTTTTCATCCGTTTCGGGAAAAAATCCGCAGATGACGAAACGCCGAAATTCACCGCCGATGGCAAAACGCAAAAATTCACCGTAAATCCATGCCATCACTAGTGATGTTGGCTTACATGCTATAATATATATTCCCCTATCTGTTAGGATATCTATCTATTAGGATAAGATCTTGTTTTGATCTCCCAGATAGGCCCATGGACTATACATGACTAATGATGGGCAAAATATTTCGGCAGGCATGGATTTGCGCCGAATTTCCGCGTTTCGTCATCGGCAGATTGTTTCACGAAATGGATGAATAAATTCGCAGTGGAAAAATTTGCCGCACGTCCAAAAATTGTCACCGGCATCAGAAAAGAATAGTCGCGGGCATCAAAAGAATAGCCGGGCGACTAAATAATAGCCATGCGACAAAATAATAGCCGCGGGTGACAAAATAATAGCCATGGGCAACAAAAGAATAGTTGCGGGCGACAATTTTTTTTGCCGCACAACATTTTCGCCGTTTCGTGAATTTTTCGCCGTTTTGCAGATCTTTTAAAAGATTCTCAAATTTTTCGGCGAAACAGAACAGATTCGCTCATCACTATACATGAGTGCCTATAACTAAGAGTGCCTTTTTAACATGTTTAATCCCCAGATATTTAGGTGCTACATCAGCAGATTATATAGTGTAGAGGGTCTGATGCTGATATTGCCCTTGTTTACCTCCCCAAATCTGTGTTCTACCCTTTATATCCCAATATTACTTGTTGTTTTTGTGTTCCTGTATTCCCTAGATTATTTCCTAGTTCGTTGGCATTGCTGGCATTCCTTACTGTATCTACCTGCTAATTATATCACGGCCTTAACATCAGCCAGCATCTTCCTTTGCTACAAAGCTTTGTACTCTTCCTGTACAAAATCCCGTCTCTGTGTGTTTTCCAAACATTCGTTTGCACCTGCTGATATTTTTCTATGTGTAGCTTTCCAAATTGTGATTTTAGTCGTTCCAGTCTGCTGCCTGGATCTACAGACGTCACCTCTCCATGCACGTGATGCCCAAGTTCTCCACATTGTAAAATCTTTCCATAACTACTATCTGTCCTAATAAGGATTTTATAAACAAAAATGGAATTCTTAAAAAAAATGAATTTGCAAAACAATCTTGGATCCTACTAGCAAAGGACAATAGAGACTTTTAGAGATAGAGAGTCTTTTCATATCACATGCTACAGAAGGTGGCTCTAAACAATGTTTAAATTGTGGGGGGTTGTGTTTAGTATATTTCAGTTATTTATTTGTATTAATTACTTTTCTAACTTTCATTTTTTTTTTTACTGAGATCCACTGCTGAAATAAAAAGAGAACACAATTTCAGTGTAGGATTTGTAATTCAGTGATATGAGAGAGCAGGTCAAGGGAATGAATACTGAATGAGTAAAAATTGTTTCAGTACAAATTATAGAGAAAAGCGGAACAAAAAAACCCTCAATAGCAAAAAAATATATTAAAAACTAAAATTAGCATGTCGGACTTGAGAAAGTTGTTCTAAAATGTGTGAATTAGTTTGTTCCATACACAAGCACAATGATTGTGCATTCATTTTCTTGCAAATTTTGTCAAAGTTTTAGTTTTAAACAGGTACAGGTATGGGATCCGTTATCCGGAAACCCATTATCCAGAAAGCTCCGAATTACCAAAATCCTTTCTCCCTTGAACTCCATTTTAATCAAATAATTTCGATTTTTAAAACTGATTTTCTTTTTCTCTGTAATAATAAAACAGTACCTGTACTTGATCCCAACTAAGATATAATTACCCCTTATTGGGGGCAGAACAGCCCTATTGGATTTATTTAATGGTTAAATGATTCCCTTTTCTCTGTAATAATAAAACAGTACCTGTACTTGATCCCAACTAAGATATAATTACCCCTTATTGGGGGCAGAACAGCCCTATTGGGTTTATTTAATGGTTAAATGATTCCCTTTTCTCTGTAATAATAAAACAGTACCTGTACTTGATCCCAACTAAGATATAATTACCCCTTATTGGGGGCAGAACAATCCTATTGGGTTTATTTAATGGTTAAATGATTCCCTTTTCTCTGTAATAATAAAACAGTACCTGTACTTGATCCCAACTAAGATATAATTACCCCTTATTGGGGGCAGAACAGCATTATTGGGTTTATTTAATGGTTAAATGATTCCCTTTTCTCTGTAATAATAAAACAGTACCTGTACTTGATCCCAACTAAGGTATAATTACCCCTTATTGGGGGCAGAACAGTCCTATTGGGTTTATTTAATGGTTAAATGATTCCCTTTTCTCTGTAATAATAAAACAGTACCTGTACTTGATTCCAACTAAGGTATAAATGATCCTAATTGGAGGCAAAACTATCCTATTGGGTTTAATTCATGTTTCAGTGATTTTTTTCGTAGACTTAAGGTATGGAGATCCATATTATGGAAAAAAACCCTTATCCAGAATACCCTTGGTCCTGAACATTCTGGATAACGGGTCCTATACCTGTATAGGATCTGTTATCCAGAAACCCATTATCTGAATTACAGGAAGAGGAAGGTCATCTCCAATTTCAGCAAATAATTCTAATGTTTAAAATGTTATCTTTTTTCTCTGTAATAATAAAATAGTACCTTTTACTTAATCCTAATTAGTGATGAGCGAATTTTTTCATCAGGCATTGATTCACAGCAAAATTCTGCATTTCATCACTGGCGACACTGCCAAATTTCACCGCAAAACATTCACGGTTGCGTCAAAAAGGCGTGGTCACATAAAAAAAGACACAATTGTCTTAAAAAGGCCGGGATTGCGTAAAAAAAAGGCATAAAAACGGTGTGCGGTAGCCACAATTTTTCAGGACAGATTCGCTCATCATTAACCTTAATTAAGATATATTTAATCCTTCTTGGTGACAAAACTATTCTATTGGGTCTATTACATGTTTGAATGTTCTTGAAGCAGACTTGAGGTATGGCGGTATCAGGAAAACCCCAGGTTCCAGGCATTCTGGATTATAGGTCCCATACCTATATTGTATTTACCTGTTGAGATTCATGGCAGATGTAGGTAGCAAGCAAGATACTGTAGCTGTTCCCTTATCTTCCCCATTGTTCCATTCTATAACCAAACTTCTCAGAATGCCATTAAATTCACTGCAAATGTTTCCATGTGACATTGCGGGACAGCACAGGTGGTGAAGTAAAGTAGTTTAAAACATTATAATAACACCTGAACACTAAAAGGTTACCTTAACCTGCAAAATCACACTTTTGGAATTGACTTTAGTGCTAAATGATACAGGCACTTCTGCCAATTAGAAATTCACAGTTCAATAGCAATTATTTATTCGCTCACTTATTTCCTTTTCTCCCTTGTTTTGTGCTCTCTCCCTTAGGTTGAAATAAGAGTAAAACTACTGTTGGTGCAGTAGTTCTTTTTGGGAACTCTTCAGTGACAGATAGATAGATGATAGATAGATAGATAGAGAGATAGATAGATAGAGAGATTGACAGATAGATAGATAGATAAATAGATGATAGATAGATCAATAGATAGAGAGATAGATAGATAGAGAGATTGACAGATAGATAGATAAATAGATGATAGATAGATCAATAGATAGATAGATAAATAGACTGATTGATTTTTGTTTGTTGTTTGGTTGGTTTTCTTTTTGTTTTGTTTGTTTCTGATCTGGAGATAGCATTTTTATCCTGCTCAGGAGCATGTTATCTGGTTTATCTGTTTGTGTTCAGGAAAAATGAAATATGGAAAGGTCAGATTTAATGTTACATTTGTACTCTCAAGTATGAGCAACTTGCAATACAATTTTGAATGGAAATCGCAAAGTAAAGCTAGAGCAACTGCAAATGAAAATACCAATGACATCTTTGCATTTTACATTATGGTCCTAAATTTGTCGACTAGACAGTCAATAAAATGTTGAGTTGAAATGTTTATGTTGACTGAGAAGTTTACAATCAGTAATGTCTTTTTTTTTTTTTTTTTTTAAATGGAAAATATTGCAAATTGCAATAATGCACAGCATTAGTGATGAGCAAATCAGTCACATTTTGCTTCGCCAAAATTTAAGAAATTTGGAGGCGCTCTTCTCATAAAGGAACACTGCTTCGAACATGACAAAAAGAAATTACTTTGCAGATTCAGAAAACACCAGCAGCTTGATAAATGCATTTCTAGTCTTATTGGAAAAGTCAGCTGAGTGCAGCCAAACTAATAATAATCACTAGAGTCCCTCAATGGGACTTTAGAATCAAATAAATACATAGCAATAAAGAAATAAAAACTCAAAAAGCAACATTAGACCTTCCTGACCTTTTTCATGTTAATCTCCAGTGAGCCGAGACCCATATAATGACATCCTCAGACACATAAGCAGTTGACTAATTGACACAAAAGAGGCTTTTTGATGGAACAACTGGTGGTTTCAGATTTGGAGATCGCCAAAAAAATCTATGATGGGCCACATAGACACTGCGTAATTCAACCAATTGTAAACACTCCAAACATTATATTTACCAATTAATACGATTTACAAATGCCTTAGCGTATTGTTACCTGCTACACATGACTCCTAATTGATTTTGAAGTGACTGCCTCGTGTGCAACAAAATAAATCTCCCCAGAGAAAAACATTTCTGTGAATTTTGTTATTTTTTTTCAAAGTGGCCTACTTACTGAACTTTTGCTGACTGGAAAGTTTATCATTGTTTGATAAATCTAGGCCATTGCATTCAGCTTTAGAGTTATTATAACTCGCTTTCCATTCACTAAAAACTGTACATGTTTATATTTGGCTTTAGCTTTAAGCAACTTGGACCATAGGGCATGGCTTTTTGTTCAGTAAAATTTCCCTAGAAAATGATCCCCTTACCCGAACCTAAATACAGGTAAAAATGCAGTATTTTATATGCTGAACTTTACTGCACCAGCTTTTTTTTCTTTTTTTACTTTCTAGAACAGTAATGATTGAGGATTTCAAAATTGTGACCAAGAGCTCCCCATCTTGGATTCTGTTTGGAGTGTCAGTGACACACACATGCTCAGTGTGCTTTGCACAGCTATTGAGAAGCTAAACTTAGGGGTTGTCGCAAAGCTGAAAATATTGCGCACATATCATAAAAGCTGATGCTACAAGAATGATTATTGAATTCTTATTTAAATTGCACTGCTTTCTGAGCTGTCATGTAATGAGACTCTGGATTAATTACTAACCAACCTTGTATTGTCACATTTATACTATATATATGCAATTGTCTTCCCTAAAATTATGGTGAATTACTAAGTGCATTTTTGGAGGCACAGATCTTTCCTGCTAAAGGGATATGGTTGTAAGAAAAATAATTTATTTCATAGGTATAAATAGGTAAAGCTATATGCAGGTTTAATCAACAGGTGTTGCAAGTCCACATGTAGTGGAGTGCTTAGATAGGGGTAGAGTCCCTGAGGAGATGTGTGCACTAGAGAGGGAACTTGAGAGCCTACGGGTGCAGCTTGGGAACTGTGCATACGGTCACCGCAGAGGAAGAGGTAAAGGTCCCTAGTGTGGTGCATCCACATGGGACAGGGGTCCTGGAGGCTTCAGTGAGAAACACTGGCTGTGTGTGTGAGAAGCAGATAGAAAAAGGAAGAATCTGCAGAAGTATTGTGCATTATATTATTGTCATTCTTTGTTAGTAACCAGAGCCCCGGTCATACGTATGCCTCCCTGCGAAAAGTGGCTGTGAGTAAAGTGTGTGTGAGTTCACTGCAGTTGTGTGAAGATGCCTCCTCTGTCTTCTGAAGGGATCACTGACTCCAGCTTGCTTTCTGCCCAAAACAGGATGTTGGCACTGAACTGGTTACTGGCCATGCCTTCCCTCTCCTGCTTCACTTGGATATTGTTGATCCGATTAGATGAAGTCATGTGCAGTAACCAGTTCAGTATTAACTTTTTTTTTTTTTTTTTACTGCCTGCTAAGTCCTTGATAAATAGCCAGTTAGGCTTGAAATGTTGCTCTTGCCGCATTGTGATAATAAAAGGGTTTTAATGAAATATTTGGGTGCTGCCTATAACCATTTGGATTCAAGGATCCAGGAGTGAAGGGACCCTGGTGGATGTGCACCCATTGTTTAATTTTACAGCCAAGTAAGTGCTACCTATTTGGTTTGGGACTGCCTGCCAAGTCCTGTCTAGGAAATCCCCTACTGAGAGATCAGAGAGAGATCGGGGAGAGCTTAGCAGCGCTGATCCTGGTCTGTAACTTTAAAACTACACATTTTGAATTAAAAGAAATATGCAATTTTAGGGCAATAGCAAACAGGGTCAGCTACTTCCTGCAATCAAACTGTGGATCACATCCCATTGCAATCTGTGTTTCAAGATGATAATCACAAGTACGGGTTAGTTGGCAACATCAATAGGAAGCAGTGAGTGGTGGGTAGCATTGATCAAAGCCTTCCAAGCGCTACAGACGCAAGCTGATCTTTTAACTGCTTTAGGATTATGTTTTTTAACTGTCTCCAGCTATTATCTTGCAAAAACAGTCGGATTAGGAATTTGTAAGGAATTCCAAAGTGGAAATGATTTATATATATATATACTGTATATATTTACCGTATACAAAAGACCATTATATGACACAATTAGAAAACTGTGCAATAATAATAAAAACTTTTTATAGATTATGCTGAAATTATTGAAATAATAAGGGAAATGTAATAAAATCTAATAAGAAAAATAAATGAAATAACACTAGTGATGGGCAAAATAATTAGCCAGGCATGGATTCGCGGAGAATTTCTGCATTTCTCCATTGGCATATAATTTTGTGGAACGGGCATAAAAATTCAGCACGTAAAAATTATTGTCACACGCGGCCTCTGTTTTGATGTGTTATTTTTTTTTCAAAGTGCGTACAAGCATTTTTTGATGCACTCCATTTTTACTGTTTTGGGGATTTTTCGCCTTTTCATGAATCTATTCAAAGATTTGCGTATTTCCCACGAAGCGACATGGGACAGATACGCTTATCACTTAATAACGCCCCTTGAAAATGATAGCAATTACTCAATTTATTTAGTGTCTACAAGGAAAAAAAAAATTTTGCACAGTTTTCAATGCTTGTGAACACATTGCGTACATTACTGGGAAAGCCATTATTTTGTTTAAAATAAATAAATAATAATAATAATCTCTCCTTCAAGTTGGATTTAACATTATCTTGCTAAATTTTAGTTTACAATGTAATTGGCTAAATTATTTTTTTTTTTTCATTTTTAATTTTGTAATTTTATTATCACCCCCAATAGATTGTCAGTACAGGTATAAGACCCATTATCCAGAATGTTGGGGACCAAGGGCATTCCAGATAAGGGGTCATTCCATAATTTGGGTCTTCATACCTACTTAAAAACCAATAAAACATTAATTAAACCCAGCAGGATTGTTTAGCCGCCAATAAGGATTATTTATATCTTAGTTGGGATCAAGTACAGGTACTGTTTTATTATTACAGAGAAAAGGGAATCATTTAACCATTAAATAAACCCAATAGGGCTGTTCTGCCCCCAATAAGGGGTAATTATATCTTAGTTGGGATCAAGTACAGGTACTGTTTTATTATTACAGAGAAAAGGGAATCATTTAACCATTAAATAAACCCAATAGGGCTGTTCTGCCCCCAATAAGGGGTAATTATATCTTAGTTGGGATCAAGTACAGGTACTGTTTTATTATTACAGAGAAAAGGTAATCATTTAACCATGAAATAAACCCAATAGGGCTGTTCTGCCCCCAATAAGGGGTAATTATATCTTAGTTGGGATCAAGTACAGGTACTGTTTTATTATTACAGAGAAAAGGGAATCATTTAACCATTAAATAAACCAAATAGGGCTGTTCTGCCCCCAATAAGGGGTAATTATATCTTAGTTGGGATCAAGTACAGGTACTGTTTTATTATTACAGAGAAAAAGGAAATCAGTTTTAAAAATCTGAATTATTTGATTAAAATGGAGTCTATGGGAGATGGGCTTTCCATAATTCGGAGCATTCTGGATAACCGGTTTCCGGATAACAGATCCCATATCTGTATTTATAATGTTGTGTTGTTTTGCAAAAGTATTGATTTAGGTGAATTTTTCTTTTCTGTAGCACTGCTCCAGGCACAAAAGCTCCAGTAATTTCCTGTAATCATGTTCTAGAAGGCAAAGGCATCCTACTCAGGTATGTGTCACTGGGCTTTTATCCTACTCTCTGCAGTTTTATGCTTCTATAGTAAAGATTAGTTTTTCACATTAGGACAAAAGTGCTGCCAATTCCAGTATTTTATTTACACTTTAAAAACAGGTCAGATGAGAACCGCAAGAGTATATCCGCTAAAAGCGCACTGCTAATCCATGCAATATTTCATTATGAAAGCCAAAGGCATGCAACAGTTACATCATCATGTGAAGTGGACAATAATCGGAACAATTTTCCTTCTCCGTATATGTACAGGCAAGATTCAAAAAAGCTTTTAACCAAAATGTCATAAGAATTTGTGCAGTTCTTGTCAATGGACAATGCGCTCCTTGTTAACACAGGAAGCCCGCTTGAAAGAATGAGACCGTTTTAAACATATTATATTTTAATCTGCAAAGAATGGGGGATGGGGGAAGAAATGACAAGCAATATATTTACAGAAAACTGTACAAAAGCAAATTAAATTATGTAAAATATTTCATAAATAGAAGTGGACTAGCATTTAATACATTTTGCTTGTTTAGCATAGCTGCGTGCATAGTGACTCATAATAAACAATGATAAATTGTTCTTTGCTTCACTATCAACATCCAAGTTGCAGAACAATAGTCAATGATTAATATTACAAACAGATCGTACCACACTGAATGCAAGTGTTTCAATTTTAAGGAGAATTACAGTAGCTGAAAACATACCCCAGGTTAACAAGAGATAACACATTCTGCGTACAGGCTTAAAGCCACACAGCCCTTTCATGTTTCAGTTACTTCCTTCTGAACTACTCTTTGTATTTGTTGAGCATTGTACAGGGCAACTAAATCTGTTTTTCTGCACGAGTTAAAGCCTTTTTTGTAGAGCTTGTATATGTTTCTTCTTGTACACTAGCCCCACCTACTGTATAGGTCAATGGTCCTCAACCAGTGGCTCATGAGCAACATGTTGCTCCCCAAGCCCTTGGATGTTGCTCCCAGGGGCCTCAAAGCAGGGGCTTATTTTTGGCTTCCTGGCTTGGAGACAAGTTTTGGTTGTATAAAAACCAAGTGTAATGCCAAACAGAGCCTTCTGTAGGCTGCCAGTCCACATAGGGGCTATTAAGTAGCCGATTAAAGCACATATTTCTACCCCCAGGAACCTTTTTCATGCTTGTGTTGCTCCCCAACATTTTTTCCATTTAAATGTTGCTCACAGGTATAAAAGGTTGGGGATCCCTGGTATAGGTCATGCCCCTTCATTGTTTTTACCTCAACAGTAATGGTTGCCCTCTTATAATAGGGCCACAGGCAATCTCTCCAACACCCAGTTGGGGAAAGAACGTCTTTGCATGTCCAGCAAGTATGCCAGGTGCTGGGAGCTATGAGCAAAAGCTTAGGAGCATGTGAACAACTGCTTTACAAAATGACTGTAAACCCTGCAGGAAAGAAATTTGTTTTCTGAGCTTCAAAACGAAGTTAAGAATGGCTGTACTTTCCATGGCATTGGGAAACGACAGTTTCCCCTCATATTTGTATCCCAGAGCATTTTGTTTCCTTCCTCTCTTTCTTCCCTTTATAGTCCCGCCCCTGCATAAGAACATTGCCTTCTCTTTATGTAATAAAGTCAGGCAGCAGGTCGGTCAGTGAGAAACCATACTGAACGTATTTGTAGTCATACAGTACATTTGGTGGATGAGAAAGAGCAGTAGGCCATTCGGTTGAGGTTACAGACCTGCTTTGTACATATTTATATATACACACGTAAAGACAGTAAGCCATTTTGCATAAATCCATAAGGTAATGATAAATGCATGCACACTTCCATTGAGTTTCCAGTCGAAGGGTTTCATATGATTAATATACAAATGAAAACAGCAGCAAAATTGGGCATAAGGAAAATAACCACTTTCTTTGCAAGCATGGAAGGTTGTTAAATTGCTTTGCCTTTGCTGTAATGTTCTAATCATTGTTTCTGCCAGCTGTGCAAGGTCTGCAGATGTAATAGACGACAATACCTGTTTTCCTCAGCAACATAGATCTTTAGGATGATAGGTGTTATGGTTCAACAACATCTGCAGACCTGGCTTACCATATCATCCCTTTAACCAAGGACACTAAGGCACTACAGGCATGTATTTTTTTTAAAAAAATTCTGACCTGCAGAATGCACTTGTCAAAAAGTGCCCTGTCTGGGGGTTGATCTGGTGAGCCCATGTTTGCCCAAATGTTGCCTAACTATGTAGAAAAACATTATAGTAACAAATCCAAGACTTGTGTTTTAACTTCATTCTTAACCAAAGCAGGTTTCAAACTTAGGTCGATGCCACAAGAGTCTGCAGCATAAAAGAGGTTTCTATTATTAAACATTAAGACTGGTCGATAAACTGAGTTTAGGAGTAGCGATGAGCGAAATAATTTGCCAGGCGTGGATTTGCGTGAAACGGGCGACAAAATTCACAGCGGAAAAATTTGCCACATGACAAATAATTGCCTCCTGCATCAAAAAAATTGTTGTCAATTTTTTTTGCTGTGCAACATTTACGCAAATTTTTTGCCGTTCTGCTAATTTTTTCAAAGATACACAAATTTTCCCGCAAAGCGAAATGGGACACATTCGCTCATCACTATTTAGGAGAACTTTGGGGGTTTTTTTTTTTTTCTTTTTGAGCATTTTTATAAATCATCAGAAAAAAAGTAAAATGAGTATAAAGTTTCCAAGTTGGGATGAGCTCAGTACCTTTAATGACCAAACCCAACTACCACCTTACGATGACGTGTATAAAAGGCACAGGTGCATCATTTGCATTCACTCTTTTTATTGTTTTTTCTGTTTTTAGGCATTTTTTTTTTTTAAACCTTTTTTTATTTTACAAAAACCTTTAAATATACAGAGTAGCAACAGACTTAATCTACTTCAAATGAAAGCTAAAAGTACTAATGCAAAATACTGTTCCTTTATCATGCTAATTAAATATAGTAATCAACATGTTAAGATGGTTACTGTACATGTTGCTCTTCTAAAATTACTGAGCGTATATACAATGAGTTTGAAATTGCTTCCACAATTTTCCCTCTCACAAAATGTATTCAAAGGAAAGACCAAAACATAATTTTTTACTAATATATAAAAAAGGATGCCGTAACATGATGAATATACATAAAGAAAAACATTGACCATATTGGAGATATTTGCTGGTACTTGGTATTCTACTGTAATACACAGAGCAGAACTAAGCTAAATACCTTCCCTGGATCACATGTTATAGGACCAGTATGATAAAATAAAGAAAAAAAATCATATTGATGCTAAGTGTTGACTTTGAGGCTTCTTCTAACTTTTATTGCAGGTTAATTGGCTCCTGATGAAACTGATGGTATGTGTGTTATGTGAATGTAATAGGGCCTTACAGCAATGGTTTCCAAGTGGCTTGGAACAGTGTCTGGGAGGGCTCAATCTAAATGCCAGTTATGGGAAGTTCTGGGGTGAACGTTTGCTTTCTTAGATACACCTGAAAGTTCAGTTTGAAGGTCATTTAGAGTTAGAGTATGGGTAAAAATGTATTTGCTGCCCCTGGCCCTGGCCTGCCCATTAGTTTCACTTATGTTTTCCTACTTGCCACTGACCAAAGGATGGACCTTAACTTAACTTTCAACTGAAAAAGTCCAACAACTTCTGTTGACTGTCCACTGACAGATAAGCTCTCTCTGTAAAGCAGTCCTGTAATATACCAGTGCTATGAAAACTATACATATACGTTGGCGTTTTTATTCATGATATCAACAGTATATCCACTTTCCATTCCGTTGCATGGACACATGTTTCTACTGCAGGCAGCCGAGTTAGTACAATTCTAATAATGTAGTAAGTTGAAAGTAGAATATCTTGCATAAAGGCATATTAATAATGTTTTGATGATACTGGTCCTTTAACTTCCTTTTCAGGTATTGGGAATTGTCTCCTATCAAGGTTGTGAAGCTTTATACACTGGTGAATGTCAAAATGATTTCTTTTCATATATAAACAGCTTTTATTTACTATTGCACTCCCTTTCAGCAATATAAAAAAGATTTATATTCTGGTTTAAAACTGTTTAATGGCTAGGCTCAATGTGTTTTCTATCTGTTTATACATTATATTAGCTCTGAGGACTCAGAGGTATCTCTGTACATTCATTTATTATGCACCAAATCAGATATTACTACTGGACAAAAAATATCACCCATTATTTCATTGAAAACTTAAGTAGAAGGTTTTATGTTTTTTTTTTAGAAAATGCAAATAAGGTTGAAGGGTGCATTTGGTAAACCCCCCCCCAAAAAAACCCCCCAAAAAAGGTCTAAATCCAAAGCATAAAAAGAAACCCGCAAAAATTACAAATTGCACTATCTATACAGTAGTATATATCATAAGTCTTCCTTCCCTCATTACTACACATACAAGTTAATGTATATGTATATGTGTGTGTGGGGGTATGTGTGCAACAAGGTTAAAACTTCTGACTATATTTTCCAAAATGTATTTCATATTTTTTACTAAGATTTAATGAATAAGTGCATAAAGTGGAAAAAACTGGAAAAGGGCCGCCAAAGAGATACAATTATAATGTCAAAAATACATTTACAAAATGAAACTGCAGTTTACAAATAATAGAGGAAAATAAAGAGTAAAGTTGAGCTATGGTTCCCTCAATATACCATTATAGCATGCCATAATTCAATATACGCCGTCTATCCCTGCACCTACTAACATTTTTTGTTTTAAAAAGAAATCCTTGGTGAATGTTCTTATCAAACGATGAAAGATAGGTCAAGATTCTGCATTGAATCGAACTTTTAATGGGGTTAACATTTCTGGAATTCTAATTATAAGTGAAATCTTGGGACCTTCACGATACTGCACAAGCACATCTGAACTGACATTAATATATTTACCTTAGGTTGAAGGCACGCCTTTATATCAAACGCTTTCCATCCATTATCTGTTGTGTTGAGTAAAACAAACACACACAGCATAGATTTTAGTGCAAAACATCATGTTTTTTTTTATCCTATCTTTCTTCAGGACTATGTTTATTGTTTTTAGTTCTTTGGCCAAATGCCCTCTAATAATCTTTCAATAAAATTGGAAATATTACTGTGCAATAAAAGCATTTTTCATATATTTTCTATTTTGTTTACAACTAGGGTTGGTGTAGTGGATCACTGATAGAATTGATTTTTAAAGAGATATATCTATAAAATAACATTTTACATTTTGCTTCCTGTATCATCTTTGATGTCGTTTCACAGAAATCTTTAACCTAGATTCTAAATGCATTTTTCATAAAAATAAGAAGAAAATCTAATGTTTTAGGTGCTTATTTATTTGGTAACTTTTTTTTAATGCACACTATTTTGATATGCTTTGATTATCATTTTCTGACCTGATGTTTACAAGCTATTTTACAGACAGAACTAAATGGCTATAATACATGCTTAAGCAAGAAGATAACAGCTAGAATTTATATGTGTGTGTTTTAGGTGTATCTCATGTGGGGTGACAGCACCTACTGTCCCCAATCAGCAGATCCCAGGATGTCCATTCAATATATATCCAAGAAAAACTGTCAGTCACTGGACAGGGCAAGATACTGGCATGACCAGTAATGCTTTAGACACCAATCAGGTGGTCCATACGGATGCCCCTCCTTATGAGACTCTGTCCATACACACATTTTCCTGTTTCTTTTTTAATAGGCCAGTTACAATGAAAGAAAACTTGCAACCATCACTTGAGTGAACAAAACAGCAGTGGAGGGGTTCAATCATGCAAGTAACAACAATGATCTTTACATATCACGTTATATTCAAGCAAACGATAATTAAGTGCCTGATATGGAGGCAAACTTGGCAGGCAAAGCTTTTGTCTCTTTGGTGGCCCCCTCTTATTTCTGAGTTAGTGTGAATTCTTGCAATATTAAAGTTTTGCCTTATTTCTTTCCTTGTTTGAAGAACCCTGTTGCTTGAATAGCTTACAGATAGACTTCTCTTCTAGTTAAAGTATTGACAGGGGATGGCTTGTATTCCCCTGTTTGTGTAAGAGGAATATCCTCTGGATTGGCTTCTTCACTTTTGCTGTACGTAGCTGTGTTGAAGGTCTCATACGATGCTAACTTTTTGTTAAGTAGATTCCTGTTGCGATCTCCCATAAGGTTTACTTCCCCATTGGGCAACTTTTCCTGGCTATCCCGTTCGTCGACTGGCATGAATGTGGAGAGCTTTGGTTGGGTTTTCTGTTTCCTTTCAGGTGACGTGCGAACAGGCATCCAGCAGGAATCTGAGTGACCATATTCATCGCATTCTCTGGTGCATTTTCCCGTCAAAGCTACATCTGGCAAAGGTCGTGAGTCTGAAAAAAGATAAAAGCATATGTTAAGATTAAAACTTAAAATGAATATTGGACACTTGAACTGTATATTGTTTTCCGTCAAATGGTTTATATTGGTTCTAAAACATTTGGAATGAAATATTTGTTATATATGGTTAAACTGATGTGGCATATTTGTCTGCAATTGGTTTAATAGCAACTAGTAAGAAATTAGATTTGATTAATCTTGTGAAGGTGTTAAAAGTTTGCACCATGTCAAGCAACCTATAATACCAAATGGGCAATTACCATTTTCTGGTCTACGGTTTGAGAGCAAACATTTGACTTATTGCTATGGGATATGAGACCTGATGCAAACATTGTGAGCTACAGTATATTAACAGTATATTACAGTATATTAACCCAAGTAACTGACTGCTTGCAATAAGCTACTGTACTGGTGCAAAGTATCAAGTGTGTTGCAAACAAGAGCTGTATAGTATGGATTTTGACACTGCTGTTTGAATAGACAACCACCATTAACCTGTGTTTTTTATACTTATGTACAGGTAGATGGAAATAGTATTTTTGCAATATATGAGGCCCCAATATTTATAAAGAGTGTCTGGGAACTAATATAAAAGGAGTAATAATACTATTTCTAATTGGGGAGACATGGTGGGAACGTGATAAGTCCTTAGCTTGTTCCATCTGTAGTGAAAAACTTGTATCACAATAAATATCCAGATAAGCCTTATAGAGGGTAAAAATATGACTAAAACTGGAACGTGATGCTAAAATGTTTCTAAATATATTTATTATTTATGTCAGTCTGCTGTGCAACATGGCGGTATTATTTTTTTTAAGGGGAACAAATGCAGTAACAATGGAACTTAAAAAATGTCAAGACCCCAGCAGCCTAGGGAAGAGCTCTATATGAGAGGAAATGTGTTCCTGTGTTATTGTGTAATGTACAGAAAGTCTTATATGGGCAACATAAGAAGCAATTCCTAATGTTATATTTGATTATATGGACAAATATGTGGTATATAATGGAATCTGAATTAGACATTTTACCCTGAACATTAAGGTTAACCTGTTAAGGTTGTTCTTAATAGTTTATCTGCTGTCTGAATATGAAAATATTCCTGAGAATCAAACATCCCTAGATAATCTAGTTGTCACTAGAAAGTAATACCTGATACTGACATCACTGTCCTTTAATTTTGCCTCTAGGTTCCAGCTACAGGATCTTTTCACAGCCCCCTACCAACTTATCTAGAAAAGACCTAACACTTTCATATATTTCAGGGTCCATACACATCAATACATTGTTGCTTTGGATCTTTGAATACTGCTATCGGAAATGATTGGTCCCCATACTATGTAGACTCTTGGGGCCTTGGTTAGTAGTCAACTGTCCACCTGGGCCATTTTGACAGAGGACTAAGTACAGAAGATGGAATTGCAATGAGGTTCTGATCAGCCTAGGTAGGCTTTGTACAATAAAAGTTAAAGCCTTCCTATCACTGGAACAATAGCTCTATTAGTTCATTGTCTCATGATAACTAATGTGCCTTCGTATCATAAAACTTTGTATTTCTCTGTCCTTGCTTTTGTTATTGAAAAAAAAAAAAAAAATTTGTCTGTGAGCAAAAAGCCATTGCTCAATCACATCAGGAGAATATATTTATTTTCTAGAGTAATTTGTTTAATATAAAATGGAAAAATATTGCTTTATTTTTGCCTACATTGATTGTTTGCTGCCACTGACAGCAGAAATACACAATGGATACCTTTCCACCAGCTACAGGTGAAGACCAGAGTTATGTGAGGAACCTATTATATCAGCTGATGCTTCAGGTGCCAACCAGGGGCTTCAGGTGTCAAACCTGCCAATCTGCAAAGGTCTTGGCAAGATTTGACCAGGAGCTGAGAATGTGCTCTAAAACACAGATTGTGTTTATTTGGGATATTCTATAGCTTTAGTGATGAACATATGTTAGTTTTCTAATGCCTTCAACAATGCATTCATTTTATTTAATTATTTACTGTAAGAAAGTGCATTCATTTACTGATAATATGAATGCTGAATTAAAATCTATTACAATACAGTGATATTACATTATTATTGAATTAATAGGAATAGATTTATATAATATATTTTGAATAGTTGGGGGGGCACTCATTGCTATTTTATTCTATGTTACTGAGTGAGATTTCATACTTGTGCATGTCTATCCAGTACCACTCTTCAGCTAATCATCAAAGAGCATACTTCTGTCCTTAAAAATACCTTTGAATTCAGCTTCAGCTCTGACTCCTGCAGTTTCTTTCCTCAGTGATGGATAACAGAAATATTGACATTTGTCAGAATATCAATTCTTAAACTACTATGGCTTGGGAGTTCTACACAGCATGCAGAGAATGCAACAAGAAAACTCATATGTTCATCACCATACATCTAATGTTCCTCTCTAACTCCCTAAAGGTATGAAAAAAGGCATCATAATTTATTTTTGGATAAATAATGCTGTTTGGTTTTTAAGTATATTTCCTAAAGTGGACAAAACACAGGCCTTGAAAACGTTGGTTCCCAGTGGATAATGCTGCATGTTTAGAAAGAGTTGCCTATGCTATTATTCAAAAGGATGTTTTCAGTAGCTCAAAAGTGTTTCAGTATTTCTGTAAGAGCAATTTCAGATAGGAAGTTTTGATTGCCTTTGTTTTCTTATAGAAAATGGGCAGATTAAACCTATGGCCATTATTCTTAATGGAAAGTATAGGTGAATGGTAGCAATTATCTTCTATAAACAAGGACAGTTGATCCCATATACCATATGCTGCCTGTTACCCAATACAAGTAATGCCAAGGGATTGGTTATAACTCTAATTTTGCACAATTATTTCCTCCAAATAAATTGCAATGATAAGAGTCTGTCATGTATTATTACCCAAATGGGTTGCACTGTGATGTACAATATTGTGCCTTTGCTCGGGTACAAATGGACCAAATGATGACAAGAAATCTATATTTATATATTTATTTTTCTAAGACATCACTTCCTATCTGTAGTTTATTGGGCTTATGTTTAACCTTTTATGGCGTGTTTAACCTTTTATGGTACTATACATACCATAAAAGTTCTTTTGTTGACTGGTTTCCATAATGGGGCAATGCATTTAACCTATTCATAGACACCCGTAAAATAACAGTTTGAAAGTCAGGATTGAAGATGATTAATAGAGGTCTTGAACAGAGATGTAAGCAATTAAAGATTAGAATAATGATAACATTAAAGCCTTATAGTCACTCTGATGCCAGGGTCAGTGACCCCAATCAGACAGCGTTTACGATTACAAGTTGTAAAGGGGCTGGATAGGAAGGTTAATTATTTATATGCACATAAAATCTAAAGGCTGCCCCCCCCATGATTCCACTTTATTCAGACAAGTTGCCAGAAAATGACCCTTAGAAATTTGGAAATTTAGAAAAGACTAAAACTGCATAAACATCTTTAGAAAATCTATGCAAAACAAACCAATTAATATAGCAAGCTTGGAATATTTCCTTACGACTAATTCGGCAAAATAAAAATGAAGGTATATCAGCAATTTAATGCAGCCATAAAGCATTGTTGCGTCTGCCGTGACTGTTTCTTTAAGCTCTTTCAAGATTCCATTTGGACAGTGAAAATTTCTTAGAAATAGGTTTGATCTCAAAGTTAACTTTTACACACCAACCTGAAAAAATAATAATCTCTAGTGGAAAGTTTATCTTTTCTCCATTCAGCTGCCAGTGAACAACCAGCAGCTGATAAGAGGTGAGTTATGAGTTTATTCTTAAGGGGATAATAAGGTTATATTGGCAATCCAGCGAGAATTGTCCGGGGGTCTGACGGAAGGTTTATATCTGTTACTGCTCCTGTGTAAGTAATAATTATTTTTTAGAAAGGTTTAATCAATTCCTGATATTGTGGTTTATAGGTTTTGTATTTATTTTTCTTCTATTTTAGGTTCTTTACAGCATCGGTCTGTCCTGGTTGTAAATAAAAAGCAATTGACAAATGTAAAGAAAGAGACAGATAGAAAGCAGTTGCTTTAGTTGAGCGGCTATGCTGGAAGTCTGAATGGATCACAATAACCATTATCTTCTTAATATAGAGAATTCCTATCTATCCAAGATATAAAATGGGCATAAATACCATTAATGCCATCTTTATCTCTACAACTACAGTGTGCATCTATTGGATGAAATATACAATTTTGCATTACTCCTAAAAATGATTATTATTTTATTATCAAGCCTTGATTTAATGGGTCATGGGGAAATCATATATTTCTACTGAAATAAACACAAGTTTTATAATGAGAATATCACAATAGATAAATTAAGAACAATAGAATCAAAGCACCGGACACCTAACAAAGCAATTTGCAACTTACTGATTTGTGATTTGCTCTACTATGCTGATGTTGGTAATATCATCAATATGGCGTCCAAAGTTCATTAGCAACAACAATGATATTAAAGACATCACAGTATTGAACTAAGCTACAACAATTTGATTATTATAATCAAAATGGTTTCCTCACCACTACTTGCTAAAACCTCAAATGCCAAGTGATTTAATAAAACAGCCTTTTAAAAAAATGCAATAAAAGAAATTGTGGAAAAAGGGGGAGTCTGTAAAATCCAAAGGCCTCTAATACCATAAAGCAGAAGAAGATCTTCAAATTGGAAACAAGACAGCTGGCTATTGACTTCTACATGACCTTAAAGCTTTTAGCTTAGCTTATGTTGAATATTAATATATACCCCCTTAGCTTTAATGGTAATGCAGATAGTATGTATGCTTATACAGTAGATTGGCTCCTTTTGGGTTTTTGGTTTAGAACAGTGATCCCCAACCATTGGTTTGTGAGTAACATGTTGCTCACCAACCCCTTAGATGTTGCTCTCCGTGGCCTCAAACAAGGTGCTTATTTTTGAATTCTTGACTTGGAGGAAAACCAGTTGTACTGCCAAACAGAGGCTCATTTGTATGCTAGCCCACATAGGAGCTACCAAATAGCCAATCACAGCCCTTATGAACATTATTCATGCTTGTGTTGGTCCCCAACTCTTTTTACATTTGAGCATGGCTCACGGGTTAAAAAAGTTGTGGATCCCTGAGCTAGAGTATACTTTTATCTTTCTTTCTGTGAGCAAATGATTAAACTATTCAAAATGAACTTTGGTATAATAGCATTTCTAAAAGCAATTTTCAAGAAAACTAATTTTATGTTAAAGTTACCTCATGGAAAAATATAAGTATAACCAGCATGGATATGTTTCATCTTGTAGAATTTAAAAAGAACTTTATTTCCCAAATCAACTTTTATAATCTAAAGATTTATGGTACCATTCAAAACATTTTTTTTTCCAGTTATATGTCTGTGTTGGGAATGGTAAGAAAAATTCAGTTTGGTACAGCATAGAGAGGTTTTTGTTACATGTAGATGGAATAATAATTATTGGTCGCCACAAGGCCTTGGCCGATTCTTCTTTTAGCTAATTTATTGAAATGTCTTATGTTATCCCCACTGTTCTTAAAACACCTCCTCTGATGAAGCACCCAATGGCGTGAAGGAGGGCAGAGCATGGGGGCCATGTGGCACTGGGAAGTACCTTTGGTCATTTGGTATGCATCTGTAACCAATACATGTTTGTGTGTGTAACATTGCTCAATTGTTGTTAAGGATGGATGGATAGATAGATAGATAGATAGATAGACAGACAGACAGATAGGGATAGAGAGTGAGGGATAGATGATAGATAGATAGATAGATAGATAGATACTGAAAGAAAGAGAAATGATAGATAGCTAGACAGACAGACAGACAGATAGGGATAGAGAGTGAGGGATAGAGAGAGAGATAGAGAGATAGATAGATAGATAGATAGATAGATAGATAGATAGATAGATAGAGAGATAGATAGACAGACAGATAGGGATAGAGAGTGAATGATAGATAGATAGAGAGATAGATAGATAGATAGATAGATAGATAGATAGATAGATGATAGATAGATACTGAAAGAGAGAGAAATGATAGATAGCTAGACAGACAGACAGACATGATAGATGATAGATAGATAGATGATAGATAGATGATAGATAGATAGATAGATAGATAGATAGATGGATGGATAGATAGACAGACAGATAGGGATAGAGAGTGAGGGATAGATAGAGAGAGATAGATATAGACAGATAGATAGGTAGATAGTGTAAAAGATGAAATATGTTCATTAGGGGAAAAAAATCACATTCAACTTTTAAGTCTAAAATATAAATTGTCTTTTTATGATGGGATTTTTTGTCTCATGAAATGAATAACATTTCTGATACATTTTAGGTATTTTTATTGGAATTAACCTCCCTTGCAGGTGAAGATGGGGGAGACAGTGATAAAGACAGATGGCTTTATATATATACTTTATGTTTATGCAGAAAAAAGTGATGTTTTTAATTAGATCTAGGTACTGTATCCAGATATAGCGTTCACTTCAAATGAACAACAGGTTTCTGAAAATATCTGATAACATTTTAAGTAGGGACCTCACTCAAATAATGAAGAGATTTGAATTATAACCAACTTTCCAATATATTTTATTACATATTAGGGATATATTTTTTCAACTAGTACATCAAAATTTGCCAGTTTCACCAGCAACAAAAATGTTTGTGATTTCGAGCTAAAAACTCACCAATGGGGTGGAAGCTTTCTACATCAACCAATACAGTGCGAGCCTACCCCCTGCCTACCTAAAGATCACTGGTTATGGTGTAAAAAAGTGGCAACATGGGAGCCTTTTCTTTTCTAAAGGACAGTTGTAGGATAGTGAAAAGGAGTTTTAGGAGTTATTGTAGAGCTAAAAGCACCTTAACCACAATGTAATGTCACCTTCCCAATGATAACAATGCTTTTCTGCCAAATTTTGCAGTTTTGCTAATTTTTTTTATGATTAAGGGTAATGGCACACTGGGAGATTAGTTGCTTTAGATGCTTTCCCACGGGCAATAAGGTCAATCACCTTTGGAGAAACATATGTATCACTTTTTTGGGTTTCTCTAGTGGCCCAAAGTTTTCTTGCGAGACAACATTGGGCTAATTCAAAAAAAGCTGCCAGTGGAAAAAAAACCATGGACATTTTGTAGGCGACCATAGCCCAGATTTATCATGGGTTAGAAAACATTTTGTGTGCCATTGCTAAACACTGCAAGTTTGCTCACCACTAGTAGTCATAGTCAATGGGTTCAAAGTTGTTTCTATTGCTATTGAACACATAATTTATCAGCCCCTTACTATTCCAACTCTTGAAACAATGTAGCAGAATCCTTCAATCAAGACTTGAGTTCCCACAATGCCTTTGCATGATCTTCAATTAAAAAATTGTGGGAAGACAATCTGAGAATAAAAACTGCTAGACTGAAATGTCATAAATAATATAAACATTTTCTTTCATACTATGCTTCTATGGAGCATTCACCACACACACAATATTACTTATATGAAGATAGAATAGCAGTAGCTGTAAGTTTTGCCTGAAAACACTTGATGTATCTAGGAAACATTTAGTATATCTAGAAAAGTTTTCTCAGGGGAAAAAAGCTGTTAACATGCAAATATTTATTATTGGAGGTCCTAATGCAAGAGGCATAGCAACAAAAAGCATCATTTTTATGTATGGCCCATTACAAATTGTACTTTGTAATGTATCATAAAAGTAAAAGCCCACAGCAAGTTAATGTTCTGCTGGATATTAAGAGTCTATTAAAATATTTTTATGCAATGTCTTTAATTAGAAAAAATCTCATTGAAAAACAGAGCCAAATGGGAAAATGCACGCTATTTGTCATAAACCACAAAGCATGTAATCGGGCTTTTCAGAAATAATTCCAGAAGCACATCCTGCCATGCTAGGACACTATTAAAAACTATTAAACATGTTTGAAGGAATCAGCAACTTCTTCCTTGGCACCTAAGGCTAAACAGAGCAAAACAGCAACTGAACATATCTCAAGAAGCATCTATTGCCCCAAGGCTTTGGGTGCTGTCATTCTGAATGTGGTATTGTCATGTATCTTTGGGACAGTGGATGCTTTCTCCAAAGCACACAAACTGAATAAAATCAACTTTAAATTTCCTGCTTGGCACAGACACATTGGGATGAAGTTGCAGTGTTTGTTAACTGCTTTTGGACAGAAGTACTAAAATATTTGTGGAAATTCATCTTTTCAGACAATTTGTTGGTATTTAATAATTGACTGGTGCAGCGTCGCGCTGTCCGGCCCTTCTATCATGTACCACCAAAAAGATATACACTAATCATTCAGAACTGGGATGAAAATGGCTATAGAAAAAAATCACACATTTTTACAAAATGTATTAACAGCGTGCATAAAACATTAAATTAACAAAATTACACTCTTTGGGAATGCTTGCAGAACTTGAATACCATTGTGAGCTACCTGCCATGCCAGTCACTGCAACTGCATTGGATAATCACATGGGACAGGCAACCAAAATCCATCTCTCCCTGAATCCAAACCCCTTAGAGAGTCAACTAAAACCACCTGGCTTGGTTGCCATTTTTACCCAGTCCTAGTCCTGCCCTTAGTAAGCATTTTATCACCTAACCCTCTAGCTGTGACATGCAATAAACCCACCTCCTAAATATGTATTTTTAATGGGTGCTGTTCCCTCTTGGTAGTGATGTTGCCTGACTTAAAAGTGCTTACACAATGAAAATAGCTACTTGTAGCCCCAGGTGCACGCTGTACCCACTGCCCGGGCAAATAAGTTCAAAAATGATGAAAACAGCAGCACTCCGATTGTTTTGAAAAAATTTGAAACTTTACTCAAGTGCCAAAGGCAACGTTTTGGGCTTCAATCCAGCCCTTTATCAAGCCTGCTGTTGCCTGACTTTGCCCCCTCCATCTATGTGATCACCCTGATTGCTCACCCTACATACACCCTACAGACTACAGGTACAGGGCTCCCTGCCTAATAAAGCAACATAACACTATAATATAATACTTACAATACTGGAGCCATTCTAGGTTGGTTAAACTGGAAAGGGCATATTCAAAATATATCTAGAAATGCAGTCCAATGTTATAGGGACACTGACACAAGAATAAGAAATTTAACTTATATCAAAAAACATAACTAAACATATGGGTTACCAGACCCATTTACTGCACAACTTTTGTTTTGCATCCATTTGAGTCTATGTTTTTTTTTTTTGGCAAAACTTGGCAAAAAATATTCGCTCATGACTAGCATGGTTTAAGAAAAGCCACTTTATGAGCATTATAGGGAGGCATATTTCTAGGTACCTTTTATACTTTTGTCTAAGAACAGGAACACTGCAGTTTACATTGAACATCTAATATTGCTCTGACCAGACTTTCCTCTTGAGCAGAACCAAAATATCTAAGATGACGCAGCTGCGCAATGTTTATGTTATTTTCTAATTACTGCCATAGATGAAGAAATGCCTGACATTACTGGGTAACAGAATGATATTGGATTGCAGCTGATCTGCTTGCAGACACTTTATCCCACATCCACATTTATTCTCTGAAATACTCATTAACTAATGTTGCATTCCAAGTTTCAACTCTTTTCCTGCTTCTTCTTCTTTTTTTTTCCCCAACTGTTCTCTGTCTCTCAGAAAAATAATTAATCTCTTTTAGATTTGAAGATATCAAGGCTATATCTTTATAACATTAATAACGGTACTTTGGGTTCATCCTACGCGAGCGCTCACAGGGTTGTTAGAACAAAATTAATAGGCAAGAGGTCAACAAAACCGTCTAAAAATACATTATTACCTAAACGAATGAAAAAAGTTGGCTTTTTTTTTAATTTAAATCAAAGCATGTTTAATGTGTCTTTTTTTTATAGAATAAAGATTATAAAGTGCATTTTGAGGTTAGGTGATATTATAGAATAAAGCGCTCAAAGAGCGAAACTCAATTTGATTTCTCCACACAGAATTCAATAAATAAAGTAAATAAATAACTAGTGAGCAAACAAACAATTAAATTAATAAATAGATAAACAATCTATCCACCGACTTATGTTAGAAGTGAACAGGCAGAGTATATACCAGATAATCAATTAGGCTCGGGTGTCGAAACCCCGAGCCTATCACTTAGGGTTCAAAGCTCAATCTTTCATACGGCTTCAAATCAGAGAAATCAGTGTGCTCACCGGCGTCCAGTGGTGGTCCGGGTGCTCAAGGCCCCGAACCCGCAGCTGAAGGGAAATTCTCCAAAATCAAAAATAGGACATCAAGCACTCCGGACTCGACAGGTCTGCTAAAATACGATCTTTATTTCTTATTTTCTTAATCATAGGCCTATGATGAAGTGCTTTAACGCACGAAAAGCGTCAGGCACTTTTGTTTTTAATATGAAGAAATAAAGATCGTATTTTAGCAGACCTGTCGAGTCCGGAGTGCTTGATGTCCTATTTTTGATTTAGGTGATATTATAGCTTCCACCTGTCCTACTCCTGTCTATATAATGTACATATTAAGGTTCAAACCTAAATCCTACCAAGGGCTACCATTCAATATATCTCCTATACTGAGACAACTGACCTTTCTAATCATAAAGCCATTCCTGAGATTTTAATTTCCTGGAATTAAGTTTAATTGTTACCAGTCTAGTCATAATCCAGTTAAATCCTTGCTTAGTCGCTGATTTCGCTAGATCAGTCAAACAGTGACAGACCTTTCAGCGAGGAATATTGTAATGTGGCTTCCTGAAGTGGTATAGGCATTAGAATGTAGAACACATTTAAGCTAATTGTTCTGCTGTTCTAATGATTAAATAATAATCTGTCACAATGTCAAATTATGTTCGTTTACAGTTTTTACTGTAAAATATGTCTCTGTTGAATGATTTTAGGAATCCTTAACTGAAACAATACATTGAGCAATTAGAATGTCTTCGCTCTAAATCTGACTTAGAGAAATAATTAATCAGCACTGCTCAGTCAACATAATTTCAGGGATAATCACTGTAGAAATGATGAGGCTGCAGTAATACGAAGTAATGCACTGTGCGCAGCAGACAGGTAATATTTCTTATCTATCATACGAGCTTGTCAGATAATTACAGGCAAGTTTACACCCACAGAAATGCGTATGGGCTACAGCACTTGAGCGAGAACATCCAGGCAGAAAAGGAATAGCTTGGAAATAGCAACATCATTGAACATGTACTCTATGCATATCCATACACCAATCCTTATTTATCTATATATTTTATATATTAATCTTAGAGAGAACCCTTTCTTGTTTAATATTTCCATAGACTGTAATGGTACTGTGACCTCTGGCAACCAGAGATACAATGAAATGATGTTAACGTATGTGTAAATACGCCTCTTTGTGACTGCACCACGTATAAGACATGGGAATGTGCTTATGTTACTCAGCGGGATACGGTTTCAAACCTCATCATTGAGTGGTAAAATGCCACTTTAAATGTTAACCTTTTTAAATAGTCATTATTTCTTTACACTGCAGGGCTCATTTACAAAGGTAGCACAGCATGTGTTCCTGCTGCAAATCTGAACTCCATTTTCATTCTCCAGGCTGTTTAATGCTCCTGTGAGCAGACTCAAGTTTAGTACATAGAAAGTTAAAGGGGAACTTATTTTGCATGATTTTTTTAATGTAATAATATGGTTTGGAACAGTTATCTAAGCCCCTGTTTTCCTGCTGATCTGGATGACTACTTTGAGATTATAATAGTACTTGATTGTCCCCAGCCTTAAGGTCCCCATACACTATAACCCCACCTACGGGTGGGCGATATCGGGTAGCAAGTAGCTTAAAAAAAAAATAATCCGATGGTATGGCCATCGAGGGGCCAGGTTAGAAAATCCAGTCGGTTCGGGGACCGCATCAACGAGCCGATGCGGTCCCCGATCCGACTGGATTTTCTAACCTGGCCGATCGAGATCTGGCCAATTTCAGGCCAGATATCAGTCAGCCAGGCCGCTCAGTTCTGCCCATACACGGGCCGATTAGCTGCCGAATCGGTCCAAGGGACCGATATCGGCAGCTATAATTGGCCCGTATATGGGAACCTTTATTCAGCTTGTATCATCCAGATCCCACAATTCCATGCACACGGATGTCAGTAAGATCACAGTGCAATGTATTGTGAGTTATGTAGTTCCTGCATGCTGTTTATAAGCTGGGGAGAAGTTGTTACAATTTGTACCATCAATGTTTTAGTCTCTCCTCCCCTGCCAGGATTTCAAATGATGCAGAAAGAGAACTGTTTTACAGCTGGATTTCGGCATGTAAAATTGTATTTATTTATTTTCCTAAATAAACAGTGATAGGTATATTAGGGGTTTCTGTGTTGTGAGGGGCTCTTAAACAAATGTTGGTTCAGAAGCTTCCTGTTTAAAAATCTAAACAACCAATCAAACATTGGCTTTCACACAGATGATCAGTAAATGCCAGATAGTGATTGGATCGCTAAAATTAGTGCAAACTTTACAACTTATAATGCATTGCCCCTTGTGTATTTTTACACCACCGCAGAAAAAAGCTTGTCACTTAATAATAATTGCTTTCTATTCCTCTGTAAAGTAAGAAATCAAATGCATACCGTTTCAAACCGAAGGCAAAGCCATGATTCAATCATACTAAATGTGCAATTAAATGCCTAGGAAGAGGGGGAAATGCAAGAAACATCCTGACTGTTTTATACATTAAACCGTCTTTTAAATAATATATTGTTTCTTAGCATAAGCATGAGCATCAGCAAGAGCATATAAATATCAGGAGACCTCTTGTCTCAGGGAAACAAACCACAGCGGTAAATGGGAACAGGTCCAGGGGATGCGCTTATTGCTGTGTTAAGATGTTTCAGTTACAGTTCTAACATTGTATAGAAACTGCACTATAAAAGGAATGTTTATATGATTTAGGTGTAGACTAGTGATTAGCAAATTTTTTTGTTTCTGGATTTTTCGGCAGATCAAAGCGGGATAGATTCGCTCATCACTAGTGTAGACATGTTTGTCTGTTTGTGACTGTTATAAATGAAGTTGGATTTACCACCCTTTGAAAGTTGTAGAACCCACAATGACAGGATCCCTTGATAGAACTAGATTAAAAAAAAGTGTTCAACAACCTTACATAGTGCTAAACTACAGTGTCAGTGGGATGGGATGCTGCACATTGCTGATATGGGTATGAAGAGTGATATGATATTTACTGTATTGTGGTACAAAAGCCTCAACTGTATCTGTGCAGCATCATCATATCCATCTTAAGGTGGTCACACACTGTAAGATCTGCTGGCTTGGTGAGGTCACCAAGCGAGTGGATCTTCTCCGGTATGCTCACCCATGGGCATAGTCGCCGTCGGATTGGCAACCGCATCAATAAGCCAATGTGGCCCCTGATCAGATGGAAAAATCAAACCTGCCCAATTGAGATCTAACCAATTTTTAGGCCAGATGTAAGGTAAGCCCATTGGGGATGCCCATACACGGCAGAGAAGCTGTTGAATCAATCTAAAGGACTGATATTGGCAGCAGAAATCGGCCCATGTATGGCCACCTTTAGACGTTGCTGGATAGGCCTAGCGTTAGATGGAGCACATACACAATAACACATTCTGTGCATCCAGCCTCCACATCACTACCTGCCTTGGGAACCTCCCCTGCCAACAGACTGAAATCTTGTTATGCTGGTCAACTAGAGAAAAAAATGTCCTTTCTAAAAATAAAAATCCTCTCCTTTATATTCAGTGAGATGATTAAGACTGTGTGTACATTCTGGGGAAGAGCCCTACACAGATTGTATCACTGTATTACCAACAATGTGGGAAGTGCAGCAGCTTTGCACAGACTGCCTTATGATTTACACAGGAACCTGCAGCTGCCTGCTTTACATTCTGCACCTACTGCATATAGATTATGGGGAAACAAACCAGATTCCTATCACAAACTGTAGCACTAACACTTTCAGTCATTTTATACCTAGAAATTGCAAATATCTTTGTTTTTCCCTGCTTCTTAATGTGTGTTATATGCAGTATACTAGTTAGCTTCTTTACCTGTACATGACTGATAAACTATACTCAAAATAACTAATATTACATGAATTATTTCTAGCTTCATGCTAATAAATACATGGCACCATGTAGAATACCACCTGCTAAGATGCAAGAAAATGTCATTGGGAAAGGAAGAAGGTGCAATTGTTTCTCACTTTTATTTGTATTATGATAATTATTTGTGTCTCATAATGCAAGAATGTGAATTGCTCTCTACTTCTGGAACTTATGAACCTTTATTGTACAGATAATGCAATGTAATTTTAACACAGACATACACACACACACACGTAACTAGATTCCTATGCACTGTACATAGTGTATCAGAAGCTAGAAACAAAAGATATTCTGCAGGCAATGCCCAGAGTTTGTATGATTGGATCTCTCAGCAGAGTTATCAGCTCACTCAACAGATACAGAGAGCAGGCATCTCTGTATCTGCTCGAATCGAGAGGGATTTGTTTTCCATTCACAAAACTGGTCCCACTTGCAAGGTGTCATGCTGCCATGAATCTAAGATACTGCCGTGCCAAGTGGAATGCAGTGCCGAGAGAAAATATTGTGAGATCCGATGACACTGGAGTTGTCTGACATAAATCAAGACCAAATTGAATAGTTGTTTAGTGGGAATAAGGGAAAAATGTAGGAAAAAAACAAAGCCAAGGAATGGGGTGGGGGGAGCAAAATTCTAGAAAAAAAAGCTAATATAATGTGTACTTAATATGAGATGTTTTAAACCTTTGCCCCCTAATCTGAATGTATATCAAACAGATAAATATATTGGATTGGGAAATAGTGGGAAAAAGAATCACAAAAGGCTAATTCAGGTACTCAGTCAGTAAGGGACCAATTTAAAGCTTTCAAACATTAACCCACTGGCCAAAACTTACAGAGTCACTAAATTACACATTATCAAAATGTCAGGCTTAACACAAGTGGTCAAATATCTAGATAGGTGTCCTCCCCTAATAAGAAGAATGGAGTACATGTGTAATGTATTATAGTAAGGGCTACAGTCATCTGTGGACCATAACAATTCCTCTAACTGGACATTTCTTATAACAATAAAAGTGGAAAATCAAATGAACATCAGAGTAAAGGTGGCCATACACAGGCCAATATAACCTGCCACTGGGTCCATTCGGTAGTTTACCAGCCCATGTAAGGGGCCCTACAATGGGCCTACCTGACTGATATCTGGAACAAGCAGATCTTTCAATGTATGGCCACATTTGAGGCAAGTTCTAGGATAACTGGTACCATGTACTACAATAGAAGACCAGCCTACAATGATCATGTACTGTAGCATACTGTAGTACTTGGTTAATGCACATTTAATCATTCACATACAATGGCCAGTATTGTGTCATGAATCTTTTAGCAATGTCAAACCTTTGGTCCTTAAGTTGTTGCCGGACTAATAATTCTGATATTCACTGATCACCAAAGCAGTTTGCAGTAGTACCATAGCTCAAACAACCTAGAGATCTGCACACCAGTATATTGGATCTACTCTTCTTTTTTGCTTAACCCCAAATACTATTCCCCAGACCTACTTTAGCACCTTTTGTTATACTTATCATGTATGTATGTATGTATAACTTTATTTATAAAGCGCCACAAGGGTACGCAGCGCTGTACAATCTTACAATATACAAAAGGGAGGACGTGTTATAATAAATACAATAAATAAGTATAAATGCACGGAATAAGTGCCATGTGGTATCAGACACAGTAGGAAGGCGGTCCCTGCCCCGTAGAACTTACAATCTAATACAAGCTTACAATTCTCATACACTGACCATAATCTTGGGCACAATCCTTTGATTCCCTGTAAAGTTTTCCTTTATCCATTGCTCATTGCTATTAATTCCTCTGAACAGAACACTGTACAATCATAGCATTGTGTTTTTTCAAGCTTGTGCAAATGGCTGTATATATATAGAACTGTCTCTTGCTATCACAAAACCCTTGCTCATACTACCATTATACAAGCACAGCCCTGCTTTACAGAATTTGCCAAAAGGAACTGAGAAAACGATAGCCATATTACAACACTGTGAAACTGAAAGGCCACACAGAGATGCAGACATCTGTAGACTGACCTCAGGAGAGAAAATGGCTTCAGACTATAGTGCCACATATCTTTCAACATTCAGAATGACTAAATTCATCATGCCACTGCTGCTGAAATAGTCACTTGCAGGAATTGTTCAGTGAGACAGTAAGTCGGTGTCCTTAGGCGCCCCCTTTTCAGTCCTGAATCGTTTACTTACAGTTGAGGTGCTAAGCTTTGGTGCTAGGAACAGAATCCCACAGTCCCTGGGTATCTACAGATCAGAATGGCATTCATTACCTTTTCAGAAGCAATCTAGGGTACGTGAGGTGTATGTGACTGTTTTAAGAAACACTCAGTCTTTGTTACTGTCCCTGCATATTAAGCCATCTACCCCCCCCCCCATCCCATTCTTTTTATGTTCTGTGGATTAGCTGGTTGTCATAAGTAGCATAAGAGATACAGAATCTCCTATCTGACAAACTAAAGTGAATTGGCTCTTTTCATGAAAAGTCATGAAAAACAGCACTGTTCTTACAGCAACAAACATCAGTATCCAAAGACAAAAGGCGCTGAATAGCCATTGGGAGCAGAAAATCTGGCATCCATTTTAAGAAAGAAGCTCTTTTTAAAAACTCTCTCTCAGATAGCTGTGCAAACTGGATTTCAAAGACTGCTATTAAATGCTGCCGTTCTCTTCTTTCCTTTACATACATACATACAAGGGTTTCACAATAGAACTGACAGACACTTGTATTTTTCTTCTCAAAATAAATCAACCAGTAATTTGTATCACATATATTTGGCATATCTATGAAGGGGTTGGCAGAGACAATACGAAATGCTTAATAAAAGAAAGAGTATACAATAAGAAACACACATACATGTTTGTTAATAAATGAAATATAGATGAATAGATGATAAACAGATAGATGATAGATACATTTTTTTAAATTATTTAAATTGATTGAAATACTAGTTCTTCAAAGAACTATATCAGTATTATAAATCACCCTCTACAGCTTCACGAAAAAGTGCTTATTTATTATTGTCCAAGAGACAAGTGCTAAAGCACTAAGGGGCCACAAATTGCTTCCCTGTTAATTGAAAGGAAAGTCCGGTACAGCAATTGCCGACTGAGGGCTCATGACTGGACGGGACAAAATTGCCAGTCAAGAGTTAATAGCTGGGCATAGATGTGTAGCATTGGGGGGGGGGGGGGGGGGGGCATAGGTAATCTGGACCAGGAGCCGTTCGAGAGGTCATCTAGTTTGGAGTGAGAAAATGGAGCCCTACCTGCCCTCTCATTTGTTACCCTTTGTTATCACAATTGTGGCTGGGGTTACTGGGATACAGGCTAAGTTGACTCACAAAGGTGAGTCTTCTGGGAATATGGTTAGGTAAGGGTTTGAAGGAGTATGGCCTGTTGTCACAGCCAGGCAATAGGTCACTAGCAATAGAAATAGTTCAGTGGAACATGGGTTAGATGTTTCCTCTCTAAGAGTATTGGGTCCCTGGGAGGAAGTTACAAATTGATACCTTGGTCAAAACGTGCAATCTTGTGTATCCACCATACTGGAGGGCACATGTAGCTGGTGGCCGGTACTATTGTCATGCACTTAGTTTGCTCCATTCCAGGGACTTTAGAGCTTCAAAGTATTACTGTTAATATTCTTGTTAACAACAATGTTATTATGTACTGGTTATTTATATTTATTTATATGTATTGTTATTGCTTATGTCATGTACTATAGCTGTGGCCAATATAAATTCCAACACAAGTTGTAAGTGGTAATTATTTCTAGGCCAGTACTTTGGGGAGGGGCAGGTAGCCACAGACTGGCTTGTGATGAAACTCAGTGCTTGGGGGGATTCCTGTTGAAGTGAGGCTTACCCCTCATTGAGCTTCATTACAGCTTCACTAGGAATGAGCAAAACTTTTTTCCTGATATAGATTTACTGCGAAATTTACAAAATCTGCTCTAGAATTTCACTATGCATATTGTTTTTCCTTAGTGCTCATACACAAAATATTTGTGTGCTCTACACCTGCACCTTGCAGAGCACAGCTTTGTAAGGGATAAGGCAGCCCTAATAATAATTATAATAATAATAATAATAATAATAATAGATGAGCTCTATAAAGTGATTTCTTGATATCATGGTTCATAGTCACATTTCTTTCAGGAGTCGTGGGATCAACTGCTATTGGGTAATTTAATTTTATTTTTTAATTGGTTTGTCCCTTACAACAACACCATAATCACTGGCTAGTGGAACTACTATAAAGAGACTACTTTGTGTGTGTGTGGCAGTGTGTTCCTTCTCACAGTTACTTTACAACCTTCACAACCAGTATGGCAAATGCAGCATACACTGGTCACATCATTCAATGTTATGGGTCTTGTGATCAACAACGCTGGTCAAATTTATTGCACAAACTTAACATCTAGGCACTAGAGAATATATTCTATGAAATAGAATAATAAACTGTATCAGTTTTCTTTAGGTGTAAAGCACTTTTTTTTCCCAGTAAATTCCTTTCCTCCATATTTTATGCATGTAAAGGTAATTATCCGTCTGCCTCCTTCAGAACATCTAGGAGCGGTGCACAAATGTTATCAAAACGTAGTTTCAGAAACGTGTGTTATCCAAGCTGTTGAATTTTGATCAGCCCATTTGTATGCTCCTGTTAAACAGATATATTTTTTTTAAAAAGGGTAAATATGAGTCCCCCCTGGCTGATGCACACACATTTATAATCTACTTTGATGTGCTTTGGGATGTATTAAATCTGTATTAAAGTGTATCTAATTTTATCACATGTGACTGTGCACATGAGCTGCCCACTGCTATTGTTTTATTATTTTAGGGACTTCAGTGAGTTTGACACATTTTTTGATGCTTTTCATGTACAAAATGATACATTACAATAATTTTGACAAACATAGGTAGGTAGAGCGGACTAGCAATGCTAACAGACAGCATATTATTACTGATAATAACAAAAAGGCTATTTGTTTCTGCTCAGCATAAAAATGTACTGTAGAAGATCAAACTATGTATATCTATATCACAAGTGCTGCAATGAAGCCTGAAATGTTGCAGATTTAACAGTTCCATACTTAACGTTTTAGATATTGAAGGTACACACATGTTCAGTATATGGAATTTACAGTACATTTCATCCTGTTCACATTTTAGAAAGGGGGTGTCCAACTGGTGGCCCAAAGGTAAGAATATAATAGGAACAGGTTAAGGAACGGATCAAAAAAGAGAAAAGGGAGAGATGCTTCAGTACAATGGGAAAAAAAATGTGGCAAAAGGAGTAAACAAAATTGGAGCTGGTAATAAAGGAAGGACCAGAAAAGCAATGGGAATAAAAGCAGACAAAAAGATAAGAACAAAAGAAGAGAAAGTGGGACTGGTGAAGAAACTGTATATTAGGATATTATTCTACAGAGTAAAAGGTTGATCACATAATGAAGTGGAAGGAAGAAGTGACTTGGGGACAGAAGGAAAGAATAAATAGAGCAAGGAGCACAGAAAGAGAAGAGTACAAAAATGAGAAAGGAGTAAAGGCAAGCTAAAGAGCATACATAGAGGGGAATGGATAATTAAACAGGCCAAGGAGAAAAAAGAAGGTTAAAAAGCAAGGAAGCAGGTAAAAATAAAATTTAGAGAAGGGAAATATGCAATCCGGCTACTTCATTATTCTGGGAGTTCTATATATTTCTGTCTACTTCATAAGGCAGGTGCACACATTACAGCAGCTCTGGCCCTAGTGCTACTATACAGACTTTTAAACAATAGGAGGAGCAATCACAGGTTCTAACAAAGAAGAAAAATTGCATATTCATTAGGTCAATATTTCAGCTCTCCCAGGGACCTTTCTTTGTTTGACTTGGGAAACCTCCCAGGAAGGACCAAGACATTTTCATTAAAACCTATAAGATCTCCTCTTACCTAGTATGTCTTTATACTGTAAGTCTCTAATATATGTATGTTTGGTGGTTGAAGTTCAAAGTACAGTTCTAGAACAATGCCCTATCAGAATGTATGAATGCTGAAAATACATAAGTGTATTTTAGCTGTCAGGTGGGATAATTTGAGTATTTGAAACAATATTAAATAGCCTACCATATATACCCAGAGCAGTGATTTTTCTACCCCACCTTAGGTATTAAAGTAGGGATAGGGATTGATATAGTGGAGAAAGCAAAGCACAGGTCTGGAAAAGGTGTTCCAATGAGTGAGACATTAACCTGTTTGAGTGCTACAGTAGGTGCTAGGCGAAGATAGCTAGGTGAAGATGAACATAAGTAGGGTAATAAGTTTGGGCTTTTTCAGATATTTGTCAAGCCATCTAAAGAAATCCTCAACCAATTATAGCTGTAAATATAGCTCGCAGTAAAAGGGTTTGAACAAGTCCTTCAAAATGATGGGACAAAACAGGCCATAGTTGAAGTATAGTCTATTAATGATGTATAGTGATAATTCTCATTAAATCTTTCATACAGGGTTGGACTGGGGGGTGCAGGGCCCACCAGGGCTGCTGTCCCAGGGGCCCCGCACCCCCCAAGGTGCCTCCTCCGGGCGCATCCCCCACAGGGGCACCCGCCGCACACCCCTAAACCCCCCTTGCAGGGGCCCCTGTCCAACGTCCTACCCTGAATGTGTATGTGAAACGCGTCAGGGGAGGACATTGAAGGCCAGAGGAAGCGGCAATAGGGTCGGGTCTGGGCCAGGGCCCACTGGGTATTTTCCTGGTGTCCCGGTGGCCCAGTCATAGTCTGCCCGGTGGCACTGCTTTCATAGTCTGTTTCTAAACCAAATGGCAAAGACCTTTGGTAAACTCTCATTTTACATCTATTTTTATACACAGAAGACAGAATATCTAAGGTTCTTGGATGCACCATATGGTCAGCAGAGAAAACACTGTGTATATAGGCAAAAACCAAGTACTGCAATGTAGAGATGTAGCGAACTGTTCGCCGGCGAACTAATTCGCACGAAAATCGTGTGTTTGCAAGTTCGCAATTTTGGGTTCGCCGTTGGCTGGAGCCAAATTTTGACCTCTCACCCCAGAGAAAGCAGATACATGGCAGCCAATCAGGCAGCTCTCCCTCCTGGACCACCCCCGGACCACTCCCTTCCATATATAAACCGAAGCCCAGCAGCCATTTTACATTCTGCCTGTGTGTGCTTGATGAGTTAGCATAGGGAGAGAGCTGTGCAGGGGTTTGAGGGACAGTTTAGGTAGCTTTGCTGACTAGTAATCTACTTTCTACTGCTCTGTATGTAACTGCTGGGGGCAGCTGTCCTGTGCTGATCATCTGCTGTAACCCAATAGTCCTTGTAAAAGCAGTTTATTACACAAGTTTAGAAATGTAGTGTGATTTCTGCCCTTAACAGCACAAAACGCAATGCTGTGTCAGCAACGTATTTTTCAGAGAAATTATTGCCCTTGATCCCCCTCCTGCATGTCACTGTCCAGGTCGTGGCACCCTTTAAACTACTTTAAAATCAGTTTTCTGGCCAGAAATGCCTTTTCTAGGTTTTAAAGTTCGCCTTCTTATTGAAGTCTATGGGGTTCGCAAAGTTCGCAAAAGTTCGCACTTTTTGGCAGAAGTTCGCGAACGGGTTCGCGAACTTTTTTTGTGAGGTTCGCTACATCTCTACTGCAATGTTGAGTAACAAAAACTAGCATTGCAATACAATGCAATGGGACAAAAAACCTTGGAAACAAGACAGTATTTGTAGTACATTCCAGGCACAAGTCTTGGCACTTTGGTGAACTCCATTAGTTTGAAGTACATAAATAAAAAAGGAAGAACCTGCATCAAAATATATCAGCATGCACACTGACATACACGCACAGTCCCACACCTATAAGGTTATATTCCTTTTTCTGAAGTGGAAGAAATCAATAGTTTCCACTAGAAATTGTTTGTAGTTTGAAGTGTTATAAAAGCTCGGAATGCACACAGACGCTAACCCTTTTGCTTTTAAGTCATGCATAATAAAAACTCCAAGGAGCAGAAAGGACTAGGAGGCTTAACCGTGCAGCATACGTGCCTTCCACTATATTCTAATGATGCAGTTAGGGTATTTCATCAAAAATTCAGAGCTACAAATGTGATTAAAAAAAAAAATAATTATCGCAAATATGCAAAGACCACAGTAATGTAGAGACTTTCAAATCCTGCTTCTTATTTACAATTCCATAGAGATTTAGGTTCTACGGTGCAGTTCAATAATGTTAATTGCTGTGGGTTTGTCTGGTAGTGAGGGACGAGATGGTTTAGAAAATAAGGCGTAAAGATAAGAAACTAATGGACCAGAATCGCATGCCAAGTATTGCTTTATGATGGTGACATGAGATGAGCAAAAATAAAAGACAAAAACAGTTTAGTGCCGCCAACATTTTACTACAACTTGTGTGTAAAATATGAGGATATTAGAATTCACCTGACTTGTATAAGAACCTTTGGCCTTTTGCAGTTATGGAATTCCTTGGTGACTTAAAATAACTTATATCTTATAAAACGTGGTACAGGTATGGGATCCCTTATCCGGAAACCCGTTATCCAGAAAGCTCCGAATTACGGAAAGCCCATCTCCCATTGACTCCATTTTAATCAAATAATTTAGAATTTTAAAACTGATTTCTTTTTTCTCTTTAGTAATAAAACAGTACCTTGTAATTGATCCCAACTAAGATATAAATAATCCTTATTGGACGCAAAACAATCCTATTGGATTTAATTAATATTTTATTGATTTTTTAGTAGACTTAAGGTATGGAGATCCAAATTACGGAAAGATCCCCCTCTGGAATACCCTTGGTCCCAAGCATTCTGGATAACGGGTCCTATACCTGTACATTATTTACTATGTTATACGTTATTGCATAACCAACAAAGCTGTTATTTCTGCGTTCTGCTAGGAATGTACCAAATACACTTCTCATGGATTCAGTAAGTCCTAAACCAAATTTGAAACCTAATTTGCTTATGTAGAACAAAATCCCCCCCCCCCAAAAAAAATTCACCACTGTCCCTTATCACATGATAAGTCAAGCAATTTCTTTAAGAGCTTAGATTTTGCTAGGCCAGGCACTCAGACTGAAGTAAATCGGAATCCTGCCGAAGAAGACGTGAATCCCAAGCGAAATCCAGGATTTTCCGTGCTTTATACATATCTCAAACAAACACAAAGCAATGTAAGAAGAGAAAGTTCTTTAGCCTGTTTACCTGATTTGTTGTACAACTTGTCGTCTTCCCTGAAAACTTTGCGATCAATCTAATTTAGTTCTTGCAAAACGTCTTAAGAAGCTTTTAATGTGTTTTAGATTTTGCAGTCTGCCTTAGATCAATCACTCTGGTAATCTATTCTAGAGGGATTGCTTGAAACTCTTAAGGGGCCACAACACAACACTGTAGCTGCTGTTTGAAGAAGGGGAATGTTTCTCATCAGAGAATGCACTGCAAACTGAATTTATACTCAAGCTATTTCTGGTTTGGTTACAGCCATTTTAAAAAGAAACTGAGCTATTTCCAGCAGCAATAATAGTAGCGTATAGGGCTTTAAGTGTTATACAGGGCAGTTAATTATAACACCATTTAGCTGATTTGCATGATATCCCTGGCAACATCAGGTGGTGATAAAATGGTTCTCCTGGTAGAAGGCCTATTGCCAATATGTCTATTGCTTCTAGCATGCACAGTGCTTCCTGATGTCATCCAGCCCAGTTGTGTGATAATGTTCCAGCAAGGAGGTTTTTATATCTTGCTGGGGTGTCTCACTACAATGAGTGCAAGGCTATAAGAAAAAAAGTTATGTGAGGAGACTATCCAAGTTAGTGGCATTAAACATGACTTGGAAATGTCTATGCATTCGACTGTTCTGTCTACTGAATGGGAGAAATCAGTTCCTGTGAGTATAGTAAGGGGCTTAATTTATAATGTTGTGTAGGAAAATGTACGCTGGGAGATGGTATAAAAAGCAATGTAAAATAATATTCTAGTTTATAAAGCTGTGTATATTATTGTATGCCCCCTGTTTGCCATATTTGAAGATACCTTACTGAGAATTCACATTGACTGAGCATTCTGGTACCTTCACGGAGGCTTATGTTGGGTGATTTGAGGGGCTTTTTGCATTACTGTAACTTCTAAAGTGCTTTAGCCAGAACTTGAAATCTTGTAGGAATTTCACAACAGATTATCGAGGTTTCAAAAAAACTGAAAGTGAGATGAACACAGAGGGAAATGAAGCTATTAAGCCATTGAAGTGTTAAATGAGCTTGATCAGTATACACACACACAGTTTTGCAGTCATGTCACCAATTTTGACATCGCACTCAAGTTTTATATTTCTCAACAAAGGAAATCAGCTGTCAAAGTACTGGTTAAAAAACTGCAGACAAAGGCATATCTCTGTAAGCTGTTCCTTTTATTTCTCTTATAACACTTCCAGCCCTACATTCTGTATGCTTCATTATCAGTCCTATTGAATAGACTTATGAGCATGAATATGATATGACAGCTGATCTGGGCCATGACAGTTGGATCAGCAATGCTAAATATTTGGCTTGGGTTGCATATCAAAAGTACAGGCTTTAATAATTGCACAAATGAAAGCCTTGCACATTTTCCGCAGCAAATATGATATTGAAACAAATAAGATCTGTCAGTCAGTCATTTGCACAAGACATAAGCAAACCAACGTTTTTTTTTTTTTTTCTTCCTGCTGAGCAAGTCGATTTTTCTATTTTACGAAATAGAAGTTTCATTTCTTTCCAAAGCATCACCCTCTCTATGAACTGTACTTGGAATCTGCCACACGGCACATTTTATTTGCTTCCATTTCTTACTGCTAATAAAGTTTCCTATATGCACCACGCTCAGAAGAAAAGAAATATACAGGCTCAGCACTGAATATGTATAAGGGATAATTTCAAATCACAGCCACATCATCTTGTATTCTGCTTTTCTTTCTCAAGACGGCATACTGTTTTGCATGAATCCTTTGAAACTGCAGGTGGTCCTTCAGCAGTATTGCAAAAAAAAATATAGATGTCAGCTTGATCAAACAAGCAACTTCATGTAATTGAATCAATCGCCGAGGTGAGGCTGAGCCTTTTCACAATCTACTCTGCTGAGTTGTCTTACAAATTATACAGAAGCCAAAGTCGGGTAGATTCATATATAAAAATAGGATATCTTGCTTTTTTCTTAAGGATACTTTACAATTATAAACAAAAGCACGGAATAACAAAGCGAGATGTGGTCTGTTTTGATTTACCAATCAATTTGCTTGGAAAGGGCTTGTACCAAGTCACTATTAACGATCATTACTGTTGAAGAATAATGATGAATGTGGAGCTGGAATGTGTTTTCCTGCATACAAACAGTTTGTAGTTATAAGTCTCTTCCTAGAATATTTCTAAATCATCCAAACGGAAAATTGGAAATGAGTAATATCTACTTCTTTTGCTTAAGGCCAAGCTTAAAAGTCTAGCTATTTCACAACTAGCTTTAATGAATTTTTTCAAAGAATCGTATTCGCCAGTGAAAGACACCTTGTCAATAGGACATGTGTGTGGGCACAAGTTTGTCACTTATGGTTCCGATTGCTAAAAATTGCCCTTAAGGTCCATATTCAGAGGATACCGGCATCTTTTAAAGATGTTATATGAATACAGAAAGTTGTAGAAATTCACTACAAGCCTCTGCTTGCCGCCAATTGAAAAAAGGCAATGGAATAAATGGATAATATAGTTTAAAAAATACAGAGACTATGGGGAATCACGGAAGTTTTTTAACCAATCAATCTTTAATCATACTGATCAAATTAGCCTATAGATTTGATAGAACCTATTGTTCAATGCAGTCTAGGTCAATAAAAAGAGAAAAACCTTTTCCAGAGTTTCCAGGGATTCAATATCCCAAACACCTAAAAAACTGTTGGTCTAAAGTATTAAAAGAATACAACTTGATCAAAACAATTTTTTGTTGTGTATAATTCAATTAAACTTGTTAATTGATAAGTCTGTCAACTCCTTATTGATTGGTTGATCCTGATGAATCCATAGCAGTTATTGATAACTCTACTCCCAAGCGGGAGACACAGCTGACACAAGAGTTGTGGACCATGGTAAGGTATATTGTAAAACTTTACTTTATATTTTACTCTCATTTTGCCTCTGTGAGATATCCCTGTCTTTAGAAGAAAAATTCTATATCAAGCTGCCTCGATTTCAGTCATTGGCATATGGGTATAACAGCAAAGCTCCGGTAAAAAATATCTCAGACAGGTTAGTTCAAAAGCAGCAAAAGAAAGTTTGGATGGTTCTGAGGATATGTGACAAATACAGCAAATGGTAATAGGTCGGCTGTTAACAAACATGGGAAGACTAATGAATGTAGAGGTTATAGAAAGACAGGGCATCGGAGTAACAGAACATGGATTTTTTTCACACAAAAATAGATTATTGTAGATAGGTGCTGTAGATACAGTAGATATTCATTTTTTTCAGAATTATACATTTTTTCTTGTCTATGACGCACGTAATGTAGGAATCAAATATATTGTTGAATGCATTAGTTATTTTTTGGTATCAGTGTTTATTTTTGTTCCCTAAGGGCTCGTATGAGCGTTTTTTTCCTGTTCCCCTTGCAGTGGCATTCTCCTGCATTCCACCACAGGGGAGCGCTGAAAGACACATGCACCCCAATTCCTCTTATGGGGCATGTAAGCAATGAATGGAGTTGGGGCTCATTATTTTGCTGTGGCCGAAAAACCCTTAATAAAGAACAGGTGCCACCCAAAGAGGGCAGCCTCGAAATGAGCTGTTCAACCTATTACTGGGTTGACTACAAGTGTCAGCTGCCTTGATAATTCCACAACTTCTTCTTCAGCATCAATCAAGTCTTTAGCTGTTTTTCAGTGGAAGTTACATTCCAGGCGTGTGTAACATCTGAATTTATTTAATCATTTTAGCTGTGGGACTGTTTAAACAAGAGTTCTATATGTGGTGCAATCAATTTATATTATATTTTAACTACAGCAACGAATCAAAATATCGACTGTTTTAGCTGTAAATAGCTCATTTTGTTCAGATATTAATTCCTACTTGTAATCACTTGACTGTCTACTGTTAACCAGCCACACTCATACACAGACACACTCACATGCTATCATTAAAAGACTTCGCAGTGAATTAATACTTATTACTGGAGGGCTCTTATTATTAGATCTGCAGTTTTAATGAGAGACGCATTCTTAGTTTTGGTGCGTTTAGTAGTTTGGAATTTTGTGAAATAGAGGTAGATCCAAAATATTCCAAGTGCCCATAAGGCAGCCTTGTTTGTGTGTTGATAGCTGCTCTGTAATGAAATCATTACTTTTTAGTCTAAAGTCATGTGATAATTTTCAAAAGTCATTGGATTCAGTAGAATCTGATTTCTGAAAAGAAAACCACAAACTGAATCTGGGATTTGATACATTCCTAGTATTCCTAGGATGTTTATAGATTTAAAAAATAATAAGGAATACTGGTGGAGGGGATTCTTGGGTGGAACCCCTTGGATTAATGATGAATTCCTAGATTGTTCATGTCTAAACACGGGTGTTTGAGCTACATTCAAGTGCAAAAAGAGTTGGGGAGAAAAACAAGCATGATAAATGTTCTTGGGGTGCCAAATAAGGGCTGTGATTGGCTATTTGGTAGCCCCTATATGGATTGGCAGCCTACAGGAGGCTCTGTTTGGCAGTACACATAGTTTTTATGCAACCAAAACTTGCCACCAAGCCAGGAATTCAAAAATAAGCACCTGCTTTGAGGCCTCTGGGAGCAACATCCAAGGGATTGGGGAGCAACATGTTGATCACAAACTACTGGTTGGGGGTCTCTCGTCCTGAATTAGCTTCTCACCCACGCTATATAGTAAAATTATACTTATTATCATTTTCTGGTTTTATGTTCTATGGAGGGGACGCAAACATATGTAAAAAGTAATGTCTTTACCCTATAACCCCAGTAGTGATGCTAAGAGAACGTGGCCTGACTATATAAGAGTGCTGACTATAATGAGCATATGAGGATACATAGCAGACACATCAGAATTCCTGAGGATAAATGTAAAAAGTACACACAACTGCTGCCAGCAAACTAAATATTTTATGCCATACAAATCATATATATATGTCTTTCAATGACAGTTTCAATGTTTTATAGTTGAGGGCCCCATCTTTTCCGAATAATATCAATTGATATAATAAGAATAACGATACACTTATCTAGCTTTCATTTCCCGCTCCAAGCATTAGCATTAGACAACAACAACGGCAAAAAAAATTGACTTCTTCATTTCGATTTCATTTCAGAACTTTTGCCAGCAGTCTTGGCCCTGTGCTTCTTCATTGTGGGTGGACTGGATGCTAGCCATCTTCAGAGTACATTAGCATTTCTAAATATGTTTTGCACCTGCCTGACATGTAGGCCAGGTGGCAAATGCTTCTCTTCAGCAGACTTGGAGCACTCATTTTACGCTAAATAATCTGTTCAATTTCTAAATTACACATGAAGAAAATTCATCTACATTAGGCACTACAGCGGTCATCTGGGAACGTAATTGTTGCTTATCTATAGATGACACGAATGCAAAACATTTGCTTTATTGCAGCGTTTCTTCTAGTCACAAATTAGAAAAGCACATTTTCCCTGGTGAGAAAAAAAAGTGAAAAAGGGTAGAAAAACATTCCCCCCTGGAAAAGAATAAGTGGAACAAGTCAAAAATGTCTCCATATGTTAGAAAATCTGCCCTGTTTTGTTTTACCCAGCTTTATGTAGTCATACAAGGAAATATTACTCCTAATTAATGCCAACATCGAGGATAACAGATTACCAACTTTTCAAGTTTACTATATATTATAAAGTCTCAGGAATATTAGGGCAGGGGCTAAATTGTATTTTTAGACTGTCAGTAGCTCTTCCAATACACATTTTTAATTATAACAGATGTCGGTTGGCAATTTTGCTTCCGAAAGATCACAATAGGCAGGGCACAGCCGAACACTGCATTTCTGTTTTTGTAACAGTTAAAACTGAGGTTAATGAGAACGTTTAATGCCTAATTTATAACTGTAAATTGTTTTGAATATACTTGCGAAAGTTCATAATACAAATGAATCAATGTAAAACGTTTGGTTCCAGGAAAATAATTACCAGTATGGTGTATTTCAATGTATTTAATGGTCCTATAGTGAAAATTTTCCGTCTACACCAAGGGCATATTTATTATAGTGTGTGAGCCAACATCACCAGTGATGTTCCTCATAGCAGCCAATTAGATCTTTGCTTTATTTGATAAAATAAGGCCAGCAATGTGTTCTAAAGTCAGGCCTGTCTGAAAAGCACAATGATAGCCAAATACATCAGATCTGGCAATAGTAGCAGTATGTTTCCCAGTTTTTCTGAGGGTGATGAATGAGAAACAAGAATATGTGATACCAATCTGCCACCCTACTGTTCAAGCTTATACCATACACAATGGCAGTGATGGTCATTGCTTTAACTAACTTCTTTGGGATTCATTTTTTTGCTGACACCTTTTTTTCTGAAACTTGTAGAAGTCAATGGCAGATATCCCTTTTACAAATGGAAGATCTTTCTTTGATTTGTGGTTTTAGAGGTTTTCAGGGTTTTTTTTGGCTCTGGCTTTTGTACGACAATATGAGAAACTTGTGGTTTTCGTGTATAAAATGACGATTATCCAAATATTGGAGGAGGTATAATCAAAGGCCACTATGGGAGAAGATATAATCTGAGGCTACAATGGGAGGAGATATAATCAGAGGCCACTATGGGAGGAGATATAATCTGAGGCTACAATGGGAGGAGATATAATCAGAGGCCACTATGGGAGGAGATATAATCTGAGGCTACAATGGGAGGAGATATAATCAGAGGCCACTATGGGAGGAGATATAATCTGAGGCTACAATGGGAGGAGATATAATCAGAGGCCACTATGGGAGGAGATATAATCTGAGGCTACAATGGGAGGAGATATAATCAGAGGCCACTATGGGAGGAGATATAATCTGAGGCTACAATGGGAGGAGATATAATCAGAGGCCACTATGGGAGGAGATATAATCTGAGGCTACAATGGGAGGAGATATAATCAGAGGGCACTATAGGAGGAGATAAAATAAGAGGCCACTATGGGAGGAGATATAATCAGAGGCCACTATGGGAGGAAATATAATCAGAGGTCACTATGGGAGGAAATATAATCAGAGGCTACTATGGGAGGATATATAATCAGAGGCCACTATGGGAGGAGATATAATCAGAGGCCACTATAGGAGGAGATAAAATAAGAGGCCACTATGGGAGGAGATATAATCAGAGGCCACTATGGGAGGAAATATAATCAGAGGTCACTATGGGAGGAAATATAATCAGAGGCTACTATGGGAGGAGATATAATCAGAGGCCACTATGGGAGGAGATATAATCAGAGGCCACTATGGGAGGAGATATAATCAGAGGCCACTATAGGAGGAGATAAAATAAGAGGCCACTATAGGAGGAGATATAATCAGAGGCCACTATGGGAGGAGCTATAATCAGAGGTCACTATGGGAGGAGATATAATCAGAGGCCCCTATGGAAGGAGATATAATAAGAGGCCACTATGGGAGGAGATTTAGGGCATGAACATTAAAGAACAATAAAAACTTTGAAAGACTGAAAGTGCAGTACCCAGTTCAGCATCTACTTATGCATCCTATGAAAGCATTGCAGGGATGATAAAACACACTTACACTAAACATTATTTACCAATCATCCACCAATATAGGCAAAAGCCAATGAATGCCGTCATTACATTTGTTTAACAACTAGAAACAAGTAAAGAAAGCAGATTCGAAAATGCATCTTCCACGACCAAGGTCAGTACAAGCACCATTTTTTTTGCGTTTGCCAGTTTTAAGATGCCTTTTGTTATTGCGTTATGTAAAGTCATTACTGGCTTCATCTCTGCTTTGTAAACTGGCATACTTATTATTTCAACTGGCATTAATTGATCAATAAGCTTCTTCTTTAGCCATTCACGCAGCAGAGAAGATGCAAAGTCACAATAAACAGAGTCCTTGGCAGCCAGTAACCGTGCTTGTTATTCACATGCTGGATACTAACGCCTTTGCATGTAGACCACGTAGTTCTTTATAAACTCTAAGCTTGGATGTGAAATGAAAAGCTTATTAGCGATACAGCTCCTCCAAATTAAATAATAAAAGTGCAAACTCTGAATGTTTAGCTTCCTAAAGTGATGTTATTAAATTGGGAGAAATGAAAACCAAAGTTTACTGCCGAAATATTTCACCAATTAATATGATTTCAGAGGAGGAGAACGTATAATTGCAGAGTTCGACACTCTTAAAAGGATAGGTCTCTTTAAAATAACAATCTAGGCGGCAAAAGTAAAAAGAGCGTATTAACAAATAGTTCTTTTTCCCAATATCTGATTGGTCAGATATGGTAAGTTTAATGGAAGCAACATTCTAGTGTCTCATTAGTTTAATGTATAGATTAAGCGTGTAGTCACTTGCTTCTAAAAGCAGCAAATAGTGCTGGTTTAGCAATAAAGCAGATGGACTCATGCAATACTTGGTTACAAACCAGGAGAGAAAGAGCTTAGCATCCCATTGTATGTCATAAGAAAGCTTCCAGCTACTTGCATCTCGCCAAATGGTTTAATGAGGCTCGGATAAGAGAGCTTATGCACAAGCATGGCTAGTGAAGTCACTAATACACAGATCTAGCCCACAATCACACAGTGCACATACGTTGCATTTACTCCCACCTCCTCCTTTCCCTTTATTCTGTACAGAGGATTTACTACGTCTGCATTTAGAGATAAAGAGAGAGAGGGAAAAATGAAGAGTGATACGGAAAGACAGAGAAAGACAAAGCATGTGCACAATAGTACGTCAGTTTAGCTATCATATCTATCTATCTACAGTGTCTATCTATCCATCTATCTATCTATCAATCTGCTATCATCTATCTATCTATCTATCATCTATCTATCATCTATCTATCTATCTATCTATCTATCTATCTGCTATCATCTATCTATTATCTATCTATCTATCTATCTATCTATCTGCTATCATCTATCTATCTATCTATCTATCTATCTATCAATCATCTATTGGTCTATCTATAAGCTATTGTCTATATCTATCTATCTATCTATCTATCTATCTATCTATCTGTATATCTATCATCTATTGTCTATCTGTCTATCTATCTATTTATCTATCTATCTATCTATCTATCTATCTACCTATCTAGCATCTATCTATCTATCTACATATTGTCTATCTATCTATCTATATCTGCTATCCTCTATCTATCTATCTATCTATCTATCTATCTATCTATCTATCTATCTATCTATCTATCTATCTATCTACTGTATCATCTATATATCTATATCATCTATTGCCTATCTATCTATCTATATCATCTATTGCCTATCTATCTATCTATCTATCTATCTATCTATCTATCTATCTATCTATATCATCTATTGTCTATCTATCTATCATCTATTGTCTATCTATCTCTTCCTTCCTTCCTTCCTTCCTTCCATATCCATCCATAAATTCATCAATCCCATCATCTGAAATGTCTTTCACCCTAAAGTACAGAATTTACTAACTACCACCATCTATGCATTTTGCAGGGTGTCTCTAAAGAAAAAAAAATAAGAATTTAATTTGATCTAGAATCAATGTTTTTAAAAATTAAAAAACAACCACAGTGGAATGGAAAGCAAGTTGTTTGCATTGTTATACGCGACTCGCCTCCTCTCTGCCCCCGGATAGCTATGTGTGTCGGGTTGCCACGGCACCGGTGTAAAGTTGCGGTGGAAATTCATTGCTTGGGCAAAAAAAATAGCCAGCTGGAACGGCAAGAGTTCTGAAATGGCGATATGACATTGTGTGATAGCTGTGGGCTTAATTTGCACCGCTAGCAGGCTGTTTGTGCCCAAGCAATGGATGCTGCAGCTTCCCACTCCTTGTATTGTGCTAGTGCTGCCTGCAGCTCGGCTACAGCTTCTGTTTATTAATGTACTGCCTCGGCTAATTTAATAAGGTGACCTATAAATCACCCACAATATTAACATGGGAATTAACATGCAAAACACTTATTTCAATTTCATAAAGACGCAGTGAAGGCAATTTTTTACTTCAAGTCAAATAAAACAGTACTGGGAGCCATTTGGTTCTCACTTGGGTTTGACCATAGATACACACAGTAGGCAGATAGTGCTTGTATAGAGAAAGGGAGAAAACATTGCGCTTCTCAAAAAATTGTCGCCCAGGTAAAATAATTGTCATGTGTGTCATTTTGTTTTTTCTGTGCGTCATTTTTTGGACGCACGCACAATTTTTTGGAGGCACGCTGCAAAATTTGTGAAATTTCGTGAAAAATATTGCCAATGGGGAAACGTGGAAATTTTCAGCTAATCCATTCTTGGCGAAAAAATTTTGCCCATTACTAATCCTAAAATCAAAATGACCTGTTTACAGGTCACAGATCCCATTCTCTTTAGTTTCACTCCTTAATAAATGCACCATGTTCCTATAACAGCATAGTTTTTTGGATTTGTTGTCATCCCCCAACAATTCCGTATTTTTCTTTAAATCAGCAAGCAGTTTTAAAAAAGATACATCAGATATATAGGTACAGGTATGGGATCCCTTATCCGGAAACCCGTTATCCAGAAAGCTCCGAATTATGGAATGCCCGTCTCCCATAGACTCCATTTTAATCAAATAATTCAGAATTTTAAAACGGATTTCCCTTTTCTCTGTAGTAATAAAACAGTGTCTTGTAATTGATCCCAACTAAGATACAAATAATCCTTATTGGGTGCAAAACAATCCTGTTGGATTTAATTGCAGTTTTATTGATTCTTTGGTAGACTTAAGGTATGGAGATCCAAATTACGGAAAGACCCCTTATCCGGAATACCCTTGGTCCCGAGCATTCTGGATAACGGGTCCTATACCTGTATTAGAAATAACTATATATCCTAACACAGAATACCTTGGTGAGGCAAGCAGTATGGCCACCCCCACACATACAGTATTTATACCCTATTAGAAGAAGAAATGTTGTACACACAGACACCAAGCTACTGTAGCACCAAACTGTATCATTGAACTGATGATGAATAGTAGGATATTCATGCTTATAAGTCTATTGCTATTTGAGAGCACCTCCTACCCATAGCTATAGCTCCCATTAAATCCTAACTATATACATTTAATTAGCAACAGTTCCAACAAGCAGCGTTGTCATGACTAATGGTCTGTTGTGCATGCCCTTGATAACATTGACCTTTTAATGAAAAGTAATTATATCTCTTTACTTTTAGGTAATCAATTTGCCACACATGACAGAGTAATAATGCCGTACACATCAAAACACTATAGTGTTACAGAAGTTTTATGCTAATTTCATGCTGACACAAATCCATAATGTGGCGGCTTTAGATAAAGCGCCTTCGGTTTTTGTTTGCCTTGAAAATAAGCATCCTCTACTTTTTTTTTTTAATGCAAAAGGGATGAATTTGTCAAAATAATTTCAATGGCTAAAACTTGATGTTTATTTTCCCATATGACTTTTTTTTATTAAATTAGATTTCTCTTGCTGTTTTCTACAGTCTGAGCTCCCAGGGGTTTGTTTGTTGTATATTTTGGAGTCTGCTTCCAAAGAACTGTAACTTGATGTATGGGGGAGTTAGATTTGTCTCCTTAAATCCCAGGGGGGTCGTCTTCTTAGCTTGCTCCTACTTAAGGGCCATACTTGCATGTGTCTTTATGTATATACAGGTAGGGGACCCGTAATCCAGAATGCTCGGGACCAAGGGAATTCTGGATAAGGGGTCTTTCCGTAATTTGGATCTTCATACCTTAAGTCTACTAAAAAATCAATAAAACATGATTTATAACCAATTATTTTGCACCCAGTAAGGTTTAATTGTATCTTAGTTGGGATCAAATACAAAGCACGGTTTTATTTTTACAGAGAGAAAGGAAATCAATTTTGAAAATCTGAATTGTTTGATTAAAATGGAGTCTATGGGAGACAGGCTTTCCGTAATTTGGAGCTTTCTGGATATTGGGTTTCCAGATAACGGATCCCATACCTGTATTTGCAAGTATTTATAAACAGAGAAGCCACTGAGAAATGTAGCAAACGTGTATAAAACAGCATTGTTAGTAAAACTGCAAAACTGTTCTAATTAGTGCACTATAGAGGCTTGCAACTTCACCTACCCCTGGATCAGGGCAAAAGCGCTCACCCTTGTGCCTTTGGTAGAGCATTGGTCTCTAAACTGCTTAATGTCTACCTGGTAGTAATGACAAGGTTCCAAATGGCCCTGTGCCCATAAGTGCTCCATCTAGCACCTAACTAATAGTGCCCTACATACACGGATGCTCATAGGCCGCTCATGTGCTGCTCATCTAATGACAGGTGCAAGTTGCATATTTGTCCTTTACCAGAATATGCTGCCGAGTACTTTATTCAATACAGAATGGCACGTTGATAGGTAGGCATTGGATTTGTGGGTAAACAGATGGCAGTTTGAAGCTGCCAAGGTGGTGGCACCCATGCAATTGTATCAATGCAGCACTGTATCATGTCACATTTTGAAGCAAAAAGTAAAAATAAAAAGACACCAGAGACCCAGGTTCAATGCCCTAATACAGGTCTTTCACATTGAAGGTTCTGGGTGAGTTTAAATTACTATTCTGGCTTCCTGACTTTCTGCTTTGTTCCTGACTACATTTATTGCCACCTGCCATGATCTTTTGCATTACTTGCACAACCCCTTGGATATCACCTACTGGTTTCTTTTAATTTAGCTTCCTCCTGAGTCCAGAATTCAACGCTGGTAAGGGCTGTCAGGCACTTTTGAAAGCCCCTAGGTAGGTGAGTACAACACAGGTTACAAAGGCAAAAAACAGAATCAAAAAGTTTGGTTGCACTTTTACACTCTACGCTTGGTGCGGGTCTCTGTGCTGCAGACTTGCACTTCCCCCATGAATACAGTGCTGCCTGTGTTTGGTAGAACTTTATTCATAAGATTTGCAACCCCTTAAAGTTACAATGTGCTGGTGGAATTTTTGATCCAGCACAATGTGCAGAGCACAGCAATGCTCTAGGCACAAAAAAAACAAAGGGGTATGAGTTTTATCAAACAAATAATTGTATTATTAAAACATATTTGTCCTATGTCCTAACCTTATCTAGAAATTCCTCATTCTCCTTCTATAGCTTCTGTCCACTCTAGCAGAGCCTACATCTGCTGGATATGCAGTAAAGGAGGTCACTAGGCCAGGGTTGCCCAACTACAGTCATGCAGGATATATTTTCACATTTATCTATTTAAAGAGAAATAGTGGATTAGGTGTGCTTTGCAAATCTATATAACTTCATGCCTTGCACAGTGAATTGTTAGGAGTTTGAAGTGCAACCTGCATTAAACACAGGAGCAGAAAATGTATTGATCAGCCAGGAAAATCCCACGTTAAGTTCTTGAGCCGGCTGTGCTCTGTATGCAAGGTTGCAGAAAGGAAGTGAGATTGAGAAAAGACAATAATGCTTGGCAAGCAAAATCAATAAAGACTTTTCCCCAACAGAACACAAGCTTGGTTTTCTCAGAAACCTGAGCTAAACAGGAACCAAGCCCTTCAGCATCTACATCTTTGGATATGGTTTTAAATGAGAGGCATTTGACTTGCTGCAGATCTCTAGATAAATCTTCCTGTTGTTGTACTGCTAGGCCCTGACAGCACTGGGTGCTCTTATCTGGGAGGATAGTTTCTCTAAATCTCTAAATATTTGAAGGCCTTGCTTTTAAAAGAACTCATTTCTTTAAAAAAAATAAATGTATTTAGCCTAGTAAAGGAGAATACATGTACTAAGCAAACAGTCACGCTCTCTGTCTTTAATAATATGGGCAAACTTAATAAATCAGTATTGGTGGAATAGTTAAACTAGAGATAAATACTGTTGTCATTCCCTGAGGATAAATGCATATAGATATTTAATACTGATTTCTACAAAGATGATGCAGTGTCCATTTTTAGGATGTTAATCACCATGTTTTTTACCCACAATGCAGTGTTCTTCTCAGAATTCTGGTGTAATTGGGACCACACAATTGTGACCGCCTGCAGCGATATTTTTTGCTACATCAAAACAAATGGCACTTGTGTATATTTGTAAATCATATGGGGACCAGGTTGGGATGTAGAGGCCACAGCTTTATTGAAAACATGTAACAAAACTGTTACCAACAATGAATTACTATCAGTTATAAAACAGTACCAAAATACAATCATTCTGAAATGCTTGGCAGCCATGCCAAGGGGCATGTAGGGGCATTAGGTGGGCAAGTAAAAGCAGATAACCATAATTAGTGCCCATCTCCCAGGACAACCATCAGTACCCCTGTGATTTCTATGTGATTTCTATCCTAGGGGATGTATCACCAACCCCCTTGCAAGAATTCCTGCCTCCAGGCTGTGATCTGGATTGCTGGAGAATTAGGGAGAGTGGGTGGGAACGTTTCTCCCCACTGACCAACCCAGCAGGAAAAATGATGCTGCTGAGTGGGAACCTTATTTAACTTTATTATCTTCCTGATTCTCCCCGTAACCCCCCATACTTCTGCCCCAACTCCCTGTACCTCGTTCCATCCCATCCACCGCCAAATGACTTCAGCTCCATCGACCTGCCAGAACCTGTTTCAGTTCTGTCCTTCCTTACCCAAAGATCCTTCCCTGGGTTACCCTTCAGTTGGAGCCCAAGTTTTAGAGTGGGGATTGTGTGTTAAGATGACATTAGCATGTGGTTCTTTTACACGAGTTTGCTGTGAGAACCCTGGATTTACCACCATGATCAGGTTGGAGGAACAGTAACTCCAGGGTTACTCAGTGTCAGTAGGTGTATCTGTGCATTATTTAGCAGAAGAAGCAAAATGGACACAATGGCACTTAGCATAACTACAAGGAGGCGCTAAGAGCATATTTGGGTGCCAGTACCATATATGAATGGCATCAACACATGAAACATTTGCACCCACTTTAGCACAACCCCACTTGAGATTGCCATATCAATGATCATTTATTTCTCCTTATCAATTTTTATCAAATGTTGTTTCTTTAAAATGTCCCTAATTATCCTCAGTCTAAACATTAAACTGATATTAACATGTACACTCCCAATGCTCCATAGTGGTAAACATACACACATACATAATAAAACAGGCTTATATGCTAAAGCTTTCCTGTTGTTTGTGGCAGAGAGCTGTATAATAAAAGATTAAGAACTGAAATCAGTGGTCTGTGCATTGGTTTGAAATAATATTGGTAATTATATATTCCTTTTATTGGAGCTTTAAGGCATGCAAATATTCTCTGACAATACAACTCAGAAACACAGTTATGTTCATACAAATCTTTGAGAAGCATAATTGGTGTTTGCAATGCATCTACTGCATTAATTCCTTCCCTAGCTGGACTTGGATAGGATAATAAAGCAGGCAAACTGCAAAATTAGTGAAACTTGATAGCTGTGCTAAACTATCAGGGGAATGCCTAATTGTTTTCTTGTTTTTTTTTCTCTTTCCTTTCCCATCTTCGACCATTAGTGCCAGCGACTAGTGTGGTGCGCAGAGATCCATTGCATTCCGAAATGAAGGTGAATTAATTTTTATGAATACGATATCTAGATAGAAAGTGCAACTCACTTTGTTCAAATGGCTAATTTCTCTCTAGGGGATATACAGCAATTTCCGTAGCTGTGTGAAATCCTAAAGTAATATTTTATTAGACACACTGGTGGAACAATGTTCATGAATGGATACATTATTGTTAACCTCAGTAAATAGCAGCTAAAAGAAGCTATGTCATTGGAATTGGGATAGATAGATAATTAGATGATATATAGATAGATAGATAGATAGATAGATACTGAAAGAGAGAGAAATGATAGATAGATAGATAGATAGATGATAGATAAATAGATAGATAGATACTGAAAGAGAGAGAAATGATAGATAGATAGATACTGAAAGAGAGAGAAATGATAGATAAATAGATACTTTTTGGCGGGTTTTTTTCGCGGAACGTGCTCAAAAATTTGGCCTGAAAAATTTGTTGTGCGACAAAAAAAAATGACACACAACAAAAGAAATTAACGTGCGTGTCAAAAAATGTTGTGCGCAACAATTTTTCGGGACAGATTCGCTTATCACTAAAGATAGATATAGATAGATGATAGATAGAAAGATAGATGATAGATAGATAGATAGAAATTATATATAGATAAATAGATAGATAGATAAACAGATAGATGATAGAAGAAAGAAAGATTCGCTCATCGCTATAGATAGATATAGATAGATGACATATAGAAAGATAGCGAGCAATGATAGATAGCTAAATAGATAGATAGATGATAGAAGAAAGAAAGAAAGAAAGAACAATTACAAGTTGTTTATATTATTTGCCTTCCCGCTCTCTCCTACATAAACAATCTTATTAAAATATAATAACCATAGCCGAGAGTGGGGGGAGTTATGGATTTAGCAGTTCAGCAGTTGGCCCTAAGCTATTCATCTTAGCATCTAAGGGCTGCATTGACAGGCTAAGATGCACTGACTTATTGTCAATATACACATAGTTCTGCTATAGTACTTGGCATCCCTGGGAAGACAAAAGTTCAAGCACAATATGAACAATAAAAATAATGAAAAAGGCTACTTTTAGCGATCTTCCAAATATGTAACAGAGCATGAAGTGCTGCTCGTGTCGGAGTTCATTCGAAAAAAGCTCGGGATGATCTTTAACCCCGTGACGCCTAACGACTAGTCCAACTCTGGATGATGATATTGACTGAAAGTAAAGGGGCTAAAGCAATCCATCTGCAACACTGCTGACTCCCAGCAACCACTTACTTAATGGGCCTGTTCCAAAGCCTCTTGTTTTTTTCAAAAGCAAATACAGTATCTCTTCGGTGGGAAATGATAAAAAAACAGACATTTGACCTGTAGGATTCTTACAGGTAATGGTCTACGTTGTTAAATGCAGAAGGGTTATCTCAGCTACAGACCTGTCTCAGCTGGACAAAAAGATATGTTTACTGTTACAGTAAATAGGTCTGTCGGGAGAGGCAGTTGTCACCTTGGGGTCTATTGGTGGTAATTTATTTCATGTCGGGAAATCCCAGGTCGCCGGATGATGAAGCTGAATGTATAAGAGCTTACACGGCACTTAAGGGTTGCTAATTGTGAAATTAAAACTAATAGCTACGTCAACAGAAATCAGTGAGGCCAACCAGAGTTTTTTAATTACTGTTTGCTAAAATAGATATGATTCTGTGAATTGCTTACAAATAGTGACGAGTGAATCTGTCCCATTTCGCTTCGCCATAAAATTCGCAAATCTTTCAAAAGGTCAGCAAAACGGCGAAAATGTTGCGTGTCAAAAAAAAAAATTGTTGGCCGGATAATTCTTTTGATGCAGGCCACAATTCTTTTGACGTGCGACAATTCCCTTGACGTGCGACAATTCCTTTGACGCTGGTGACAATTTTTGGACGCGCTGCAAATTTTTCCCTGGCGAATTTTTTTCATTTGATAACCCAGCTATACAGTAGATATTTTTTCAATAAACCAGTGAAACTGAAAGCACTTTTATCTTACACTGGATGCTGCCCCCATGGTTCTCGTCGGAGGAGATGACTGTAGCCAGTCAAAGTTAATCACTCAACCACTTTCTATAGAGCTCATTATTCTTTAAACTGACTACTATTCCTTTAAAGAAGTAAACTTTTTTATATATATATCTAAAATAACTCTAAATAGCACCCAGAATAACATGCCTCTCTCCCTGTCTCTCTCTGTCCCTGTCTTCTGTCTACTTCCTGGTCCAGCATGAAGCCCCGTCCCCTTTTTTTTCTGAACTCTACCTCTCTCTTTGTTTATCCTACATGTGTATTTATATACATTTATTGCAATGGGTTGCAATACCCCCCAAAATACTTCCCAAAGTAGGGCATATATATATATATATATATATATATATATATATATACAGGAACAAACGGAGCACACCCTATTAAAGTTCAAATGCCCAGGGTGCTAGCAAAAAAATATATAAAGCAAGACAGTGAGCTGCACACACCAGGACTTGGCAAAAAAATGATAAGTTTATTTAAGCAAAGAAATCCAACGTTTCGAGCACTAACTGTGCTCTTCCTAGAGCACAGTTAGTGCTCGAAACGTTGGATTTCTTTGCTTAAATAAACTTATCATTTTTTTGCCAAGTCCTGGTGTGGGCAGCCCACTGTCTTGCTATATATATATATATATATATATATATATATATATATATATATATATATATATATAAAAATAAATAATATTCCTAATTGCACATTTGTGTTAGAGAGAAGGTGTAGCTAAAGGGTTAAACCACTGGACTATTTCACTGTAGACTTTGTGTTCTGAAACCTCTTTAAACTGCCGGTCACACCAGGCTGGACACCTTACATCCCTGTGCCTCAGGCACAACACATAGACTATAAGATCTACATGCTGGGACTCAGAGCAGGTAATAAACTGCATTTCCTGCTTTTTCCCCTTTCTTTATAAAAATATCATTTCCTGTCATTATACCAGAACATTGTTAAAAAGTGCTTTATTTAAATCCCCGATGGATTTGCTTTCAGCCTGTTCCTGGTTTAATAAGAATACGGCCACTGAACCCATGTAGATTTAGTTTAATTTTCACTTGCGAAGAAAAGCTTAAATATTTTAATATCGAATAATAGCTGAATTGATTTGGCCTCACACTTTTCAATTTAGATTTCAAATGTAGAATTTCTTAGTTCTGCTGATACACTTTAGAAATTGTTTTTAATGTTTTTTTTCCCCAGTTCCCAAGGTAACTGGGATCATCTTCACTTTGTATCAGGCATAGAACAAAGCAGCAGATAACATGGACCTTTCATAACCTACAAGAAAAAAATGATGATTGGGCATTGCTGGTTGGTGTGGTTATTTCTGACCAAATTGCCTGACCATTGCTCCGTTTGTAGGTTCTTCAAGCAATGAATTTAAGCAATTACATCCCATTTCTTTTAATTCACTCGTGAGCGCCGGTGACCCAGGGACTGGTACATACGGGAAAATACAGTATTTGTCAACAGTAAAAGGAAAAATATCTGTCATGATGATATAAACACCTATATATATAAAAAAACACTCATATGTAGGCAACCACCAAGGGCGACATCAGGGTCTTTATCGACCAGTTTTCCCAGCATATATGCTGCTAAATTGGACAGTGATCTGGATGTTCAGCTGTCTGACAATTTCTAATGTGTGGCCATCTGTTCAACTCAAGGTTTTGAAATGACATTGCAGTCCAAGTACTATAACATGACAATCATACATTTTTTTTTCTCCAATAACTTCCTGCAATAGAGGGAAGCACTCTGGTGGAATATTACTATTATTAAACACTTCACTTTGTAAAAACCAATAAATTGATCACATGACAGACGCCAGTGGAAAATACTATAGTAGCCATTAGGTCCAGACTAGGATTTAGAACAGGCCCTGGCATTTCAAGGACACAGTGGCCCAAAGAGCCCGCACAGGTCCACTAAACTGTCTGTCTATGGCATCTTACAGCAGCCCCTCTGGCATTTGCCAGAATCCACAAACTGCCAGTCCAGTCCTGTGATCTGTTTTATACTCATGTTCATTAAGTAACAAAGGCAATTTATCTAATTATGGTTGCTAGTTTTGTATTTGCTATTAATTCCAAGTAGAAACATTTTCTAGCACTGTGCGAATGACAATGGTTGAAGCTCATTTAAACCTCCAAAAGAATTCTCAAAAAATAGCTGTTGTATTCCATTAATGTACACAAGCCAACTCACGTGTTCTTTTTCCACAGCAGCTTTCAAATGCCGCCATTGAGCAAAGATTTGGTGCAAGTCTCCCTGACAGCTAAGACATTAAATAGAAAGTACGTTGGATGAGATTTTCTGTGTATCCATAATAATCTTATCTCTCGGAGCATGGGCTGTGAAGTGAGCAAGAGCATCACGGGCTCTTTGGATTACAGAAAGAATTATTTGTTGACCTTGAGATAGAAGAAAAAAGCTAAAGTAAAAATATTAAACAGTTTATTAAAGCCCCTAGGATTCTAGTACACTCCATCTAGAAACTAGAAGCTGATTTGAAATTATACAATGGAAGAGTAAAATTAGACAAATGTCTTTTGTCTAAAAACAAGGTAAAAGTAAATATATACAGTATATATATATACTTGTGTATCAAATACACATTTATAAAAAAATATCTATACAGATAGGTAATATATTGAGATTACATTATGCAGGGCAGATTTCAAAACCTACATACCCCCATATGTACCGTATATACTCAAGTATAAGCCGATCCGAATATAAGCCGAGGTACCTAATTTTACCTAAGAAAACTGTAAAAACTTATTGACTCGAGTATAAGCCTAGGGTGAGAAATGCAGCAGCTTCTGCTATGTTTCAATAATCAAAATAAATACCAATAAAATTACATTAATTGAGGCATCAGTGGGGTATATGTTAAATATTTATTTCAAAGAAAAACAGTAAATTAGGTCTGTAAGTGGAGAAGAGGGTCAACAAAAACAATAGGCACTGGAGGATCTGGTTGCGGGTGGCCTAATTTGTACACAAAGGAAAGAGGGTGCTAGTCTGGAGGGACTCATGGCACCCAACTCAAGTATAAGCCGAGGGTGACTTTTTCAGCACATTTTGGGTGCTGAAAAACTAGGCTTATACTCGAGTATATACAGTAATAAAAGGCTCTAAGTTTGCCCAGTAGCAGTAACCTATAGCAACCAATAAGAGTCTTTTTTCCCAATTAGTCTATTAGGATAGAAAATAGAATGGATCATTAAATGGGTATAATAGTAGGCTAGCAGGAAATAAACAGGGGTGGCTTAGGGGGTGATTTATGTTATAAAGAAATTAAAAAAAAGGAAACTGACCACTTTGTCATTTGGTCTATCGGGGGCAACATTAAGAAACAGCTGCGTAGAGCGGATATGTGGCTAAGGCTAATTTTGAGCCCTATGTGGCACCAAGATAAACATGGGTGCTTGTACCAGATAAATCTTTTTTTTTTTTTGTACAACCAACACCATATTCCATGTAAACCCCCCATTCAGCATTATGCACAAGAACTACAAGGCCAAGCTCCAATTTGTACCTACCCTTGATGCAAATAAGTAGAGAAGGGAAGATATATACATTGTTTATCAGCAGGCTGGGAAGGATAATTACCTTAACTGAGATTGGTTGCAGCCTTTATTGTGTAAGATTACCTGTCTCCTTACAAACCAGATTACAAATCTGCTCAGACCAAGCACACATTAACATATAAATATTCTCCCGGTATCCAGAATGGATATAAACTTTAACACTGACATATTTATGAATGCAAAAACGTGCACTTTTATACTCTATATGTTAGCTATATTTCAGTTTTAGTGTTATTTTACATTGTCCTAAGGAAAGAAAATCTTTACCTATTGATTGGTGCATATGGGGCCTTTGCAAAGAAGCGTGCATGTTGTATTAACAATAGAGTTCGTATGTAGCAACAAATTGCTAAGTTTATCTAAATAAATCAGCACACAGTCAGAGCGGGGTTAATTGTTTTTTGTAACACATTTTCTTAAATATACTGTACAGTTGTCAGTTCCCTTATCTAAGCATGGCAATACAGCGGGTTGATACAGATCTACTGGTACAATGAAACAAGCATGAATAATATCATATAACTGTTCTGTTTCATTGAATGTGATAACACATATAACTGAAAATGATTATGGCTGGGACAATAAATACAGTGGTGGTAATATATGCTTTCTGTCCTCTTCCCAAAACAGTTTTAGGAAGAGTAAGTCAGGTTGAGGACACTAAATAAGCATCTGACTTGCCTTTTAATCCCTGACTACTAGAGTTGTGGAAAAAACAGAGGTCCAACAGAAAGCCTTAGACCAGTGATCCCCAACCAGTGGCTCCGGGGCAACATGTTGCTCACCAACCCCTTGGATGTTGCTCCCAGTGGCCTCAAAGTAGGTCTTCATTCTTGAATTTCTAACTTGAAGGAAAGTTTTGGAGGCACAAAGACCATGGGTACTACCAAGCAGAGCCTCCTAAAGTCTGCCTCTCCACATAGGGGCTATAATATAGCCAATCACAGCCTTTATTAGTCACCCCCAGGAACTTCTTTCATGCTTGTGTTGTGCTCCCCAACTTTTCTTTATATTTAAATTTTGCTCACAGGTTAAAAATGTTGGGGACCCCTGCCTTAGACCATATACTCACTCTTTACATTATTTTCTCTCTTTACATAATGCCATCTATTCCTCAATGAGGAATGACCAAGATATATCCATGGGATATAAGGCCATATGGATATGTGAGCAGGAGGGAACAATGATACCTGAGACCACTGGAACGTTTCCTGGGATTCTGGTGGGTCAGTCCAACACTGTGTGTAGCTAAAGACACAAACCTAAAATAATGGGTTTGCCCAATATAGGATTACATTCAGAGTATTTTCAAATTTTTGATTTGTTTCTCCTTCTGTGCAGGCTTTATAGTACCCAACATTAAAGTAGAATAGTCTGCAAGAAATATTAGGAGCAAAAAGGATAAAAAATAAGGAGCAAAAGGAGTAAAAACACCCCAAGAAACCCCTTGGGTTCAGGGAGAACTTATTGAATACCATTTGTCCCTCTGTACTTCACAGGCCAAGGCTAGAAGCTTGTATGTTATATATCATTTTTAACTTATCCTCCAGTTTTGCAAAGTGAACAAATTCATATAATTTTGAAAAGTGGTGCTACACTCTTTTAGTATCCAAAATCCAATGAAGCTAGAGACTTGCTAGCTGTTATTTCCCTATGATTGTAATTACAGACTACAGATACTTTATGAGAGGTCTGATCAAGCTTGCTGATATGTATTCAGCATGGCAATTAGCACTTTTTTTTCTCAGGCTCCGGTTGTGAAAATAATTTACATGCATGAATGTATATTAAGCCAATTAAAACAACTGAATCACGTCTCTTTCAAATTCCATCAGTGAAAACAGCTTCCCAGATCGTAGTGGGGATGGAATATTTTAAAGACAAGAAAATAATTCACCTATTTTTAATCAGCACTCTGATAAGTCACCATCGCTGAAAGAATTTAGGCAGAAATTCCAAAATGCCTCAAAAGGGAGCATTAAACATAATTGCAACAATCAAAATGACAAGCGCGTACTTACAGCAAGTTGAAATAAAGTTTTTGAAATATTACATACTATTCAATAGCAAAGCTTTTATATATGCTAGTAATAAATTCCCTCTGTTGCTCTATTGCAAGTATACAGTATATATGTAATTCTCTTCCCCTCCTATGGGAATGACATGGAAATATAGCATTTCAGTATCGCATTATCATCATTAACTCTACTTACTTATGTATAATACACAAAAGTCATGAATATCCTGTACATTATGTACTTATGCATGATGCTTTGTGATATCATCTGATATAATTGGAGCTTAGTGATGTAATTTGCGTCACATGACTCTAAATTGTATGCAATGTGTCAACTGGGAAAGGCTTTTCATGGGGTTAGACACAGAAGGAAAATGGAACATCTTTAAAACATTGCTTTGTAGGTATACGCAACAGTATATCCCCCTAGTAAGCAAGGAGAGGCATCGCAAAGCAAAACCTTTATGGCTGAATAAAAGTGTTATTGTCGAGGTTGGTAAGAAAAAACGTGCTTTTAGGGCATTCAAGTTAGCTGGGACAGCAGAAACTTTCATCAGGTACAAGGAAGCAAATAAAGCATGCAAAAAAGCTATCAGGCAAGCTAAAATAGAGATGGAAAGGGATATTGCTGCTAGGAGTAAAAAGAATCCAAAATTATTTTTTAATTATGTGAATAGTAAAAAAATGAAGCAAGAAGGGGTGGGAACTTTATTATCACGGGGGGGTACGTTGGTTGATGAAAACGGGGAAAAAGCTGAAATTTTGAACTCTTATTTTTCATCTGTCTATACATCTGAGGAGCCAGATAATGAAGGCTTCCCTTGTAATATGCCCAGTTCTAGTAATTTAGCTACTGACGCATGGGTCACTCGGGAGGAAATTCAAAAGAGACTTGAACATGTAAAGGTAAACAAAGGTCCAGGGCCGGATGGGATTCATCCCAGGGTATTAAATGAGCTGAGCGCTGTGATTGCCAAACCTCTTCACTTAATTTTTCAGGATTCATTGAGGTCTGGCATGGTGCCAAGAGACTGGCGGATTGCTAATGTGGTGCCGTTATTTAAAAAGGGATCCCGTTCTCAGCCTGAAAACTATAGGCCTGTTAGTCTGACATCAGTAGTAGGAAAACTTTTGGAAGGGGTAATAAGGGATAGGGTACTTGAATACATTGCAGTTCACAATACTATTAGTTTGTGCCAGCATGGTTTTATGCGTAACAGATCTTGCCAGACTAATTTAGTTGCCTTTTATGAGGAGGTGAGTAGGAACCTTGATGCTGGAATGGCAGTTGATGTCATCTACTTGGACTTTGCTAAAGCGTTTGATACAGTACCTCACAGAAGGTTAATGATCAAATTAAGGAATATTGGCCTAGAACATAATATTTGTAATTGGATAGAGAACTGGCTGAAGGATAGAGTACAAAGAGTGGTTGTAAATGGAACATTTTCTAATTGGACCAGTGTGGTTAGTGGAGTACCGCAGGGGTCAGTCCTTGGGCCTTTGCTGTTTAACTTGTTTATTAATGACCTGGAGGTGGGCATAGACAGTATTGTTTCTATTTTTGCTGATGACACTAAATTGTGCAAAACTATAAGTTCCATGCAGGATGCTGCCGCTTTGCAGAGCGATTTGACAAAATTAGATAACTGGGCAGCAAACTGGAAAATGAGGTTCAATGTTGATAAGTGCAAAGTTATGCACTTTGGTAGAAATAATATAAACGCAAACTATCTACTGAATGGTAGTGTGTTGGGGGTTTCCTTAATGGAGAAGGATCTAGGGGTTTTTGTTGATAACAAGTTGTCTAATTCCAGGCAGTGTCATTCTGTGGCTACTAAAGCAAATAAAGTGCTGTCTTGTATAAAAAAGGGCATTGACTCAAGGGATGAGAACATAATTTTGCCCCTTTATAGGTCCCTGGTAAGGCCTCACCTTGAGTATGCAGTGCAGTTTTGGGCTCCAGTCCTTAAGAAGGATATTAATGAGCTGGAGAGAGTGCAGAGACGTGCAACTAAACTGGTTAAGGGGATGGAAGATTTAAACTATGAGGTTAGACTGTCGAGGTTGGGGTTGTTTTCTCTGGAAAAGAGGCGCTTGCGAGGGGACATGATTACTCTGTACAAGTACATTAGAGGGGATTATAGGCAGTTGGGGGATGTTCTTTTTTCCCATAAAAACAATCAACGCACCAGAGGTCACCCCTTTAGATTAGAGGAACGGAGCTTCCATTTGAAGCAGCGTAGGTGGTTTTTCACGGTGAGGGCAGTGAGGTTATGGAATGCCCTTCCTAGTGATGTGGTAATGGCAGATTCTGTTAATGCCTTTAAGAGGGGCCTGGATGAGTTCTTGATCAATCAGAATATCCAAGGCTATTGTGATACTAATATCTACAGTTAGTACTAGTGGTTGTATTTATAGTTTATGTATGTGAGTATAGATTGGTAGGTGTGGGTTAGGTGTGCTGGGTTTACTTGGATGGGTTGAACTTGATGGACACAGGTCTTTTTTCAACCCTATGTAACTATGTAACTATGTAACTATGTAACTATGTATTATAAGAAGTAAGGTATCCCTTGTTGCAAAACATAACCATTAAGTTACTTTGTGTACTTCTTTTGAAATTGCAACACTTCCTATAATGTCTATGGCAAAAAACTTGATTTATATTATGGAGGTTAATAATATTATGAGCAGAGTTAATGCCAGACTTGAAACCCAACAAACCCAGTTAGGTGTTTTTATTATTACAACTATGGAAGATCATATACAGGTATAGAACCCAGTATCCAGAATGTTTGGGACCAAGGGTATTCCGGATAAGGGGTCTTTCCGTAATTTGGATCTCTATACCTTAAGTCTACTAAAAAAATCAATAAAACATTTATTAATTATTTTAATTTATTAATTTATTGTTTTGCATCCAATAAGGATTATTTATATCTTAGTTGGGATAAGTTACAAGGTACTGTTTTATCATTACAGAGAAAAAGGCAATCAGTTTTAAATGTCTGAATTATTTGATTAAAATGGAGTCTATTGGAGATGGGCTTTCCGTAATTTGGAGCTTTCTGGATAAAGGGTTTCCGGATAAGGGATCCCATACCTGTACTGAATAGCAATCAGACCATGAACCAAAATCAAGGGGACTAAAATGTACACAGTAACCACAGCCAAAAGATCCTTAAGGCAGACCATAAAGGCTTAACAAAATCAATCAATAAGAAATGTTGGTCAATATATAGGCATTTCTTCCTCCTATTTAGACTAAAAATCTGATTTATTTATCAGTAAATGAATAATCAAAGCCTAGGAAATTACCTTGAACAGCACAGGAAAACAGTGTTATGTTTGGTAGACTAGGAGGACAGCTTCTGGAATAGAAATGAGCCCAGAACTGGAGAATTTCTACGCAAGAATTTGCCTGCAGCCTGAGCTGAAATTAAGTTTCTAGTAATTAAGGTATTAAAAATGGATGAAAAACTCGGAAGGAAATTACCCTTAATATTAAGTTGGTTCTTTCATGGAACAGACTTGATGATACAAGAGCTGCATAAACACATCCCATGCTGAGGAAAAATAAATATTTCATTATAAATAAGAGAGAAGTTCTGCATCTTGCAGATGGTAGGGTGACTTTGCACTACAGACCAGTCGTATTATGGTGCATCCAAATATTGACCATTTGGCCTATTTCTATATAATATGTTGATCTACACAAGCTTACAGAGCCAATGCTGGAAAACAGTGGCTGGAAAATCCCAGTCGGAAGGGAGAGATTTTGGGGAATGCTGTTTTTCTCTTAGATACTCCTACATTCACAAATTAAGGTCCATTGGGGTGAGATCTGAAGTAAAAATGTTTCATATATCTGAAACCTGCTTACTAATTGAGTAAAACATTTATAACCAGTGATAACAAAAGACAATGAAAACTAGGTGTAAATGGGTTGTCTGTCATTCTAAAGCCCACACATTCTTCTAGAATTCCTCCAGATAGCAATTTAGTTCCGCAGGTGTGACTGCAAGTCACATGAAATTTAATTTGATTTTTTTTTTCAAGTAGGGGCATATCTTTATATATATTTAAACATGTTTCTGTGGAATTGCCTTTGTTTTCACGTAACTGTCAGCTATTGTATGCAGAGTATTGTTCTACCAGTGGGTCATAACCTGGCAGTAGGCAAAGTAAAAATGCCTGCAGGCCCTCGTGACATGATGTAATGAGGCCATGTCAAGATACATTCTCAGCAGAAAGTCAACCTGTAACACACCATTAACTTAGATAGAAATTAAGCAAGTTAGCAGGTTGTTATAGCAGAAAAGCTTTAGCGTTTCCAGATCAAAATATAATATAATACATCATCCATGAGTTAGTAACTAGAAATTTACAAACCTAAGGGCAAAAAAAAGGAAAAAAAAATGTTCACACAAAAAAATTCACAGTAGCATCAATCTTCTTCAGACTGTGTATGATATACTAAAATTAAAATCCTAGAGTTAATTAAACGAAAGAAACTCTAGTTAATGGAATAGGCATCTGAGCTCATGCATAAATGAACTGTCTAGCGCTATTAATTTTTCCCAGCATGCTGAGCAATTTAGCCAGCATGCCATGTAATTTACTGCATTGTGTGGCTTAGTGCAGAGTTGCAATTGGCAAAGGCAGAGGTATGAAAACTTCCAGCATTTGTACTGAAATAACCGCTTCGGGAAAGGTAAATAAGGTGATATCCCCATTACATTAGAATCCTTGGCATGCCCTTTAAAAAATAATCTTCAAAATGTGCAGACTATAGCTGTACCATTAACAAGTGCAATAACCTACACCTACAGTAATATAGCGGAACATTAAGTTCTGTGAACATAAAAAACAAGAGGGCAATTCTCTCAAAACCCATAACTTTAATCCATTTTTACATTTTTTATCCAAAATATCAGCATTAATAACATAAATACATATGTACAGTTACCATTTCCCTTTCCTAATGTTCTTAGTAAATAAATTATTTCACACTGAGCCAAGGACAGTAAACAAATTACCTTGGAGCTCTCTTAGAAAGTCACTCGACCCTGAAAATTCAAGGATGTTCTCTGAAACCTTAAAAATCCTTATAAAGCACAGGAGGGGGTGTTGTATTTGTTATGTCATCATATTTACAAAGTCATCTCTTTCAAAATGCAGTTAGTATTGATGCTAGTATATATCGTTTATGTATGTGAGTGTATAGATAGGTCAGTATGGGTCTGTATGTGAGTGTATAGATAGGTCAGTGTGGGTCTGTATGTGAGTGGATAGATAGGTCAGTATGGGTCTGTATGTGAGTGGATAGATAGGTCAGTATGGGTCTGTATGTGAGTGGATAGATAGGTCAGTATGGGTCTGTATGTGAGTGGATAGATAGGTCAGTATGGGTCTGTATGTGAGTGGAAAGATAGTTCAGTATGGGTCTGTATGTGAGTGTATAGATAGGTCAGTATGGGTCTGTATATGAGTGGATAGATAGGTCAGTGTGGGTCTGTATGTGAGTGGATAGATAGGTCAGTATGGGTCTGTATGTGAGTGTATAGATAGGTCAGTATGGGTCTGTATGTGAGTGGATAGATAGGTCAGTATGGGTCTGTATGTGAGTGGATAGATAGGTCAGTATGGGTCTGTATGTGAGTGGATAGGTCAGTATGGGTCTGTATGTGAGTGGATAGATAGGTCAGTATGGGTCTGTATGTGAGTGGATAGATAGGTCAGTATGGGTCTGTATGTGAGTGTATAGATAGGTCAGTATGGGTCTGTATGTGAGTGGATAGATAGGTCAGTATGAGTCTGTATGTGAGTGGATAGATAGGTCAGTATGGGTCTGTATGTGAGTGTATAGATAGGTCAGTATGGGTCTGTATGTGAGTGGATAGATAGGTCAGTGTGGGTCTGTATGTGAGTGGATAGATAGGTCAGTATGAGTCTGTATGTGAGTGGATAGATAGGTCAGTGTGGGTCTGTATGTGAGTGGATAGATAGGTCAGTATGGGTCTGTATGTGAGTGGATAGATAGGTCAGTGTGGGTCTGTATGTGAGTGGATAGATAGGTCAGTATGGGTCTGTATGTGAGTGTATAGATAGGTCAGTATGGGTCTGTATGGGAGTGGATAGATAGGTCAGTATGGGTCTGTATGTGAGTGTATAGATAGGTCAGTATGGGTCTGTATGTGAGTGTATAGATAGGTCAGTGTGGGTCTGTATGTGAGGGGATAGATAGGTCAGTGTGGGTCTGTATGTGAGGGGATAGATAGGTCAGTATGGATCTGTATGTGAGGGGATAGATGAAAATGAAATGAATGAAAAACAAGGCAAAACCTTTACTATGATCTTTTATTTGATGATATTTTTGTAGCCAGTTCCTGCCCAATTTTTGAAATAGAGTTATATATTCTAGGTAGCGTTCCATAAAACATGGCATTCAGGATCTTAAACAGGAGGCAAGCAGCAGCATTTGAAATCTTTGTGACAAGCCATTCAGTAAGTATAAAGACTGTGCAGACTTTAGTTATTTGAGCCACATGTTCATAGTGTTCCTCTTGAAAATTTAAAGCTTAAACCCCTCGTTCTTTATCCTTTCATCTTATTTTAGGTAAAAGTTATGAGACATCTAGTAAGATATTTCATCTTTCTTAAATAATGTACTAGAAAGAATCGCAGAGTTTTACTTACTTTAATAAAACTGTCTGATTCCATCTGTATATGGAGGGAGGTAGCACTAATATTCTGTGACTACAGCAAAGAAACCCAGCTGCTAAGGTATCTCATACAAACAGAGGAAAAAGCAATTTAATGCCAAGGAGCTTAAATACAATTTATTTACGAGTGATGATTAATTTATAATATGTCCATTCCTGATCCCTTGCTGAAGTATTAGACACATTGCACAAGCTTAGCCATAGTATACAAGAACATCTAATAAGCGTTGAATAGGACCCTGTCTGTAAATTTCAAAAAGTGAGTTTCAATTAACTGTGGATAAAGAGAGAACAATTTAGAGAGATTTATTTATGAGGGATGTTGATAGAAGTTCATGAAAGGAACATTTGAGTTTACTCCTGACAGGCACATAAGAGTATGAAACAAAGCAATATGCTACACACCAATGGGCTTCCTTTAGTAGCCCCCCTGATGGTAAAAAGCTGCTTATGATTCTAAAAGTTTTATTTATTTTTTTCAAGAAAACGTATTTAGAGCTAAGGAAGAAATCAAAATGATAGTGAGTATTATAATATAAAAAGAGAAGGTTTTGGATGCAAATCCATGTAATTGATTACTGGTCATTCCTTACTCGAGGAAACACAAAGGGCAGATGGCTTAAAGAGTGAAATTAGAGCTCACCACTAGTGATGGGCGAAATGTTTCGCCAGGCATGGATTTCGTGTTTCGCCATTGGTGGATTGTTTCGCGAAACATATGAAAAAATTTGCAGTGGAAAAATTCGCCGCACGTCCAAAAATTGTCGCCGGCGTCAAAAAATAATAGCCGTGGGACAAAATAATAGCCGTGGGCGACAAAAGAATAGCCGTGCGACAAAATAATAGCCGCAGGCGACAAAAGAATAGCTGTGCGACAAAATAATAGCTGCGGGCGACAAAATAATAGCCACGGGCGACAAAAGAATAGCCGTGCGACAAAATAATAGCCGCGGGCGACAAAAGAATAGCCGTGTGACAAAATAATAGCCACGCGACAAAATAATAGCCGCAGGCGACAAAAGAATAGTCGCGGGCGACATTTTTTTTTGCCACACAACATTTTCGCCGTTTTGCGAATTTTTCGCCGTTACGCGGATCTTTTGAAAGATTTGCGAATTTTCCGGCGAAACAGAACAGATTCGCTCATCACTACTCACCACAGTGAAATTCTCCCACTTTACATTCATTTCTGTGGGATATTTTTTAGGCGTATATAGCAAAGGGTGAAAGTTGGAGTTTGTCACTTTGATAAAATCCAATAGAAATGAATAGAGAGTAGAGATTTTACATTGCTGAGCTCTATTTTCAAACTTTGATCAATCTGCCCAAAAATGTCAAATACAGGTATAGGACCTGTTATCCAGAATGCTCGGGACCAAGGGTATTCCAGATAAAGGGTCTTTCCGTAATTTGGATCTCCATACCTTAAGTCTGCTAAAAAATCAATAAAACATTAATTAAACCCAATAGGATTGTTTTGCATCTAATAAGGATTATTTATATCTTAGTTGGGATAAATTACAAGGTACTGTTTTGTTATTACAGAGAAAAAGGAAATCAGTTTTAAAATTCTGAATTATTTGATTAAAATGGAGTCTATGGGAGACGGGCTTTCCGTAATTCGGAGCTTTCTGGATAATGGGTTTCCGGATAAGTGGTCCGATACCTGTATACTTTTTTAAGTTAAACATATTATTTGCGCTAAATCTAGTATACCTGTATGTATTGGGTCTTTATTACTGCTACTGCTACTGCTACATCTCATGTATACGATATAGGCACATTCATGCAATAGACAACCAAGTACAAACCGAAGATTCCAACTACCCAGTGTATATTGTTCTCTCTCCTCATTTAGAAGCCAGTGGAGTAGATGAATGACCATCTTCCTCTTGAAGCAGGAGGAAAACACTTTGTGAATCACTTGCAATAAATGCCTTGCTAAAATCACTAAAAGGCACATCACTAGCAATTTAAAGGCATATTAGGACTAAAAATAACTTACTGCAATTCTTAGCAAAGCAGAGATATAAATGGCTAAAAGGCTTTCTGGAATGCCTTTATAGAAATAAGGAAATAATGCTCCTTGTGAAGATTTTACTCAGCCAAAAAACAATATAAATTCACTTGTTCAGGTGATTGATAGATAGATAGAAAGAAAGATAGATAGATGATAGATAGATAGATAGATAGATAGATAGATAGATAGATAGACAGACATACAGATAGAAAGAAAGATAGATAGATGATAGATAGATAGATGATAGATAGATAGATAGATAGATAGACATACAGATAGATAGAAAGATAGATAGATAGATAGATAGATAGATAGATAGATAGATAGATAGATGATAGATAGATAGATAGATAGATAGATAGATGATAGACGGACATAGATAAAGTTGGATAGATAGATAAAATATGATCTATGTTTTATTATGTAATGTGTTGTTTCATTTTTTGTTTATCTGTTTATATATTTTAATGAGTCCACTGATGGATAACTAAACCCTCCACAGATATTAGGTGTCTGATTTCTTGTAATGGTATTACAGGTATTGGACCTTTTATCCAGAATGGTCAGGACCTGGGGCTTTCTGAATAAAGGGTGTTTCAGTAATTTAGATCTCCAAAAATGAACGCTACTAAAAAATAATTGAAACATTAAATAAACCCAATATGATTTAGGTTTTGCCTCCAATAAGGATTAATTATATCTTATTTGTGGTTAAGTAAGGTTCTGTTTTACTATTACACAAACAAAGGAAATCATTTTTATAAATATGAGTTATTTGATGAAAATGAAGTCTATGAGAAATGACCATCCCATAATTCAGAACTTTTTGGATATCTGGTTGCCAGATAATGGATCCCATACCTGCAGAAACACAATCATTAAGGAAAAGCTTGTAGCTAGCCTGCCAGTCAGCCAATGGCTGCTAAGGCAAAGCTAAAATCAGAAGCTAGGTAAACTATACCTTTATAGAAGTTGGGCAAAAAAAACCCCAAAAAACAATAAACTACATACAATAAAAAAGACCTGTTGTTTTGTGCCCCTGAATGACCTTTTACTCTACATATACACGTAGATTTGCAACGGTCACAAAATGCAGTTTGGAGGAACTTGGTTTAAGTGGCCTTTTTACAATTCTATTAAATATACATTTCAACTAACACCATGCAACCATTTAAAACAAATAAGATCATGTATACCAGGGGTCCCCGGGTACCGGTGCCGGGCCATGGGCTGTGCTGAAGCGGGCCACCTCCAGTCCTAAATAACTGTTATCTCAATTCCCCAATGTGTTACACAACAATGACAACAGGAATATGAAGCCCTGGAAGCTCTCTACTGATTGCAACAAGGGCCAAAGTTTTAAACTCCATACTAAGCATCAGAGGATGTCACCTGTATTATATTTTATAATGTAATAATAATAATAACAATAAAGTACATAATATAAAATGTAATAATTACGTTTACATCATATATGTAATAATTCAATTATATACTATGCACTAGCTGCGCACCCCCCCCAAAACCCAACCCCGGTCCTTGGAAAAATTGCCTTGCTTGAAACCGTTCCGTGGTGCAAAAAAGGTTGGGGACCACTGATGTATACTATTAAGTCTTTATGAATTTCATTTCACTCACCCTTAATGAAGCAATGTAGAGACACATAGATGTATTCTGTAGACTAAGGACAGCCGGGGGACACAGAGACCCACTCTAGTAATCCATAGTTGCTGCATTTGCTGTGGTGGCAGAGGAGTCGGAGGCATAATGTAGTGAGACAATAAACCAAGGAAATATCAGAGCTGCCAGGTTTCAAGAGAAATGTGGATTGTGTTGCCACTGAGGGAAATAAGTAGCACAATTTCCCAGTGATGTTGAAAAACAATTAAGTGTATAATGTCCCAACATTTATTAGCAGCACAAGTTGATGAACATTTGCTTCTACTACCTCTTGGCAACTGGAGCAATGGTTACTCTGTTCCTAATTGTTCTCTTTATAGATTTTAGCACCCGGATGGAAATCTTCCCCAGTTTGAATGTACATGTTGATTGCCTCGCAGAGAGCATTACAGATATGCAATAAAGAACTGAGATGCAATTACACCTTCTGGACACTCAGTGGATGCTGCTCATGCAAAAAATAAAATAAAAACCCTTTTGGATTGAGTCCTGAAACCTATCTGTGTTTGCTGCTTAAAACCAACGTGATTTTTATACTCCAGGCGTTGTGTGAATTTGAAACTTTGCTACTTTTTTATTTTTCTGGCAGTTTTTCCCTTTGCTACTGGGGTGTGCACCATACCGGGCATGCTGTGTTGGTGAGAACACTGATTAATTGATATAGACGTTCCCCACTGCTTTTTCCTGCCTGCAGAACAGTAGACTCTGTGTGTGCAGGTAATATAAATAAAAAATAGCTTTCAGGTCTGTAGACTTATAGCTTGGAACGTTCTTGAAATCCATTAGGCTTACAAAAGCAAAATATCGGTGTCTGCATTGTTGTAATGGGAGGGTCTGACTGCACAGATCATGCTATGCTCTAGTAATATTCTGTTACTCTTTGCCCCTTAACTTGTATTGATATTGCACATGATGTCTGTTCTTTAGTTATGAGTTTAATCATTTATGAATTGTAATGTATTTTATACCACATTTATACCACCACCATATTATACACATCAAATCATTATTTATTACAGAGCAAGTGATTTCATTGGCGTTTAATTTACCTGCTCCTTGACACATACATCTTAGACCTGAACCCTTCAAAGTACTAATGTACTGCAGGCCCGGACTGGCAAGCTGTGGATTCTGGCAAATGCCAGAAGGGCTGCTGTAAGATGCCATAGACAGTCACTATTTATTGGGCCTGTAGGGGCTGTTTGGGCATATACAAACCCAGTCCAGGACTGATGTACTGTACATACAAAGTGGAAAATTAGTTCTTAAGCTGATTGTACTTAATTTTTGTTTTAACCACTGAACCCTGTTTCAAACTAATGGAAAATAAAAATGATGCCACATACAGTATGTGCCACCTAATAAACATTACTGGGTATGGGTTTTAGAGGTTAATTAACCTTAAGCAGTTTACAAATGGAGAACAAAACTTGTGTCTTACTCAACTAAGAAGCGAAGGGATACAGTTTTGTACCTCTTAGCATTTTAGCATTCCCTCCCTACTATTGGTAAATGAGACCTATAGTTGGGATTCCCTATGTCTGGATACAAGCTATGGTTGCCAATGAGAAGAAACATTTCCCTATATAGATTTATAGATTTGACTAAATAAGGGGAAATTCTTCTTACAGATCCTGACCCCTTAAAGGTGGCCATACACGGGCAGATCCGCTTGCTTGCCAAACGATCGAATTCTGCAAGTGGCAATGGGGCAGTCGGTTCGGGGACCGCATCAACGAGCTGATGCGGTCCCCGATCCGACGGGATTTTCTAACCTGGCCGACCGATATCTGGCCAATTTCAGGCCAGATATCGGTCGGCCAGTCCGATCGTTTCAGCCCCTACACGGGCCGATAAGCTGCCGAGTCAGTCCAAGGGACCGATATCGGCAGCTTCTATGGGGACCTTTAGTCTGCAGCCAATGAACTAAATTAAAGACATGCATTGATGCACAACAATCAGTGCACATTTACTGTAAATAAAATCTCAATTGTCCCAGCAATTAAATTGTTCTTTCTAGAACAAAAATATTTATTTTGAGTGCTACAAAATTTCCAAAATGTATTAGAAATCTCAACAATGCCAGACTCTAGTGAATTTTTTCGCCAGGAATGGATTTGCGGCAAAATTCTGCATTTCATAATTTGCAAATTTTTCAGAGTCAAAAATTTGCTGCGACAATCGCCCATTGATTTTAATGCATTAGGAGTAAGAAAAAAATGTAGAAAAAAAAGTCCCATGTGTAAGGAAAAAATTTTGGTTTTTTTTGTGAATTTTTCTGGGAAGTGAAATGGGACAAATACAGCACTAATAAGTCAAAGAGGGTATGAATATATAAGAATCCGCAGAGTAGAGCTGATTATTTATTGATTTCGAAATATGAATTGCAGAAACAAAACTGCATATTAAGTTCAATATTATATCACTAATGAGCCATGGTTCAGCGAGGTCAAGCCTGTAAACTAAACAATTTTAATCCCAGGGTTTAGAAGAATACAGTTGCCAATAAACATTGCATGTATCATTGATTCAGCTTGAATGCCACAATGCACTATTGGGGGAATGTAATAAAAATCTCAAGCGGTGCGTAAAATGGCATTTTTTGAGAATGCTTAGCGCTGTTTGCAATGTAATAAGGGAACCCAATGACCCGAGTGTAACGGAAGGGAAAAAGGGCATGACTAAGCTAGGAGGACAACCCTTTCCCTCCCCCCACCGGATCTTAGTTGCCAGTTCAGGGCAGAAAAAAGGAGGGACGCCCCGGATGTGAGCTCACCTAGATTTCGGCGGGCAGAAGGAGCAGGAGCAGTCAGCATCCCTCCCTCCCTCCCTAAGCGGTGGTAATCAATAGTCGCAGTGCGGGGGGTGGGGTCGACTTTGAGCCCCAGAAAAAATTAATAAAGGTACAGTTGGTAAGGTGAGTGGGTAACTGGGGAGGCCTGGGGTCCCAAGGGAGATGGATAATCCAGAATGGGACCGGGATAGTAGACAGGACACAGGCTCCGGGCCTGGGCTCAGGGTCAGACCTCTTTGGAGGTATAAGTTATTTGAATGTTGTTTAATGTTTGGATTTACAAACGGTTAATAAAAGTTATGGTTGTTTATATCTATACATATAATTGCGGATTATGTTAATTTGCAATAAACAACTGCGGCCTTCTCTCCCCAATTAAGTTGTCCGTGGCTTTATTGTGGGCATGGGGGGAGGGTAGAGGGGTACAGCGGGCTCGACGCTGCATTAGTCATGTTCGCTACACATTTATTACATTGCAAATGTTTAACACCTGCTTGAAGATGGCGTAATAATTAGCGCAACTTTTTCTTTAAGAAGTTTTATTACATTCACTGCACATGTGCACAAACTAAAAAATTTGCAAACCTTCTGGTACAAGAAATGTAAATGGTTCGCTAATAGTATTTTCTTGTAGGTGCAAATGCAAAATTTGTTTCAAAATGCTATTTTGGTCCCATTGCAACCATTTTTTCTGTTATCAACCCATATTACATCCCCCCAGCAATATCCTCCAGCTGTAATTTATACAGTAAACATGGAACGTCACTTTTTTGTCCCATTTTGAAGCTATAGGGGATTTTTTTTTCACTAAACTGCTACAAATATTCACAGCAGCAAAAAATTTGCAGAGTGAGAAAAAAGTCACGGTTGCAGCAAATAAGTAAAAAAAAGTCACTGCCATGTAAAAAAAAAAAAAGTTGCGGTCCCATAAAAAAAATCTTGCACATATTTTTCAGCAGTTTTGCAAATTTTCCATCAAGCAAAATTTGACTTATGACAAGGTGACCATAGATATGTAGAAGTAAGAGCAGCTATTTAAGGCGTCTGGGGGACAATACCTGTGCTTTAATGTCCAAATTGGTTATACACGACAATAAAGAAATAGAGCTTGAATAGTTTGAGAAGCTCATGAAGAGATTAGTATGGGTGAAAGATGAAAAAATATATATATATATAATTTGAAGCACAAGTAATAATGCTCATGAAATCTTGGAGATGTAGCACAAATCCATGGTACATTCTAAAAAGAATATTCGTTGCCTATACTAATGCAAGTACTGTATATACAGAAGAAGTAGAAGATAGAAGTATAATGGACTGGATGTTTAATACTGGATAAAACCTTTAGGATGCTTCTCTGAGTGGACATACTGAAGGTTAATGGGCCTATTTAGAATTTAGGAAGGCAACAACTGAGGTTTAGAGAGTAAAAATAAGCACTCGGCAATGTGCTCAGACTATAAGTGGAAGCTAAATGCAGAGAGATATATCAGCAAATGTATTCAGTCCCATGGGCAGAGGTGTTTCTGACATCTGGGAGGATGTATTGACTGTTAAGCCAATAACCTCCAGGATTCATTTCTGTACTCCAATCAATTTTGCTACCTACTTGGAGGAAGATATAAAAAGAGGACCTTTGATCATGTGATTTATCTAACTGGTCAATGATCAAAGGAGAAATTGCTTTGCCTGCAACAAGAATGGTTAGGGCAGCAGGCTGAAGACAAAATGAATGCAATATCAGCTTCATTGAATATGGAACAGGCTAGCATATTGGATATCAGACTGGGCATTTAGGCATGAGTGGGTTTGCAGGTTGATTTAGCAGCATTTAACTTAAGTGTTTATTTTAAGTATTTCTAAATTATGTGACTGAAAGCTGAGCATGCATATAAATTAAGAGTTATTACATTCCAGGATATAAACATTACATTGTGCTTGTCTTGGCATATACAACCTATCTACTAGACTACAACAGTGCAGAATAACACTGTATTTAATATGCATATGGGTAGTTACAAATGTCACAACCTTTATCTATTTATTAGGCTCACAAAGCCCCACATATCACTAAAATGCAATAGATAATTAAAATAACAACTTTTGTCACTCACATAGTAGTAGTGGGGGGATAAGAACCTCTAGGGAGGGACTGTCGGATAGCTGTATAGTAGGGAGAGATGGTGCCTATAGTAGCAGTGGGATAATAGCCTCTGGGAAGGGACTGTGGCTGTGGGATAGCTGTATAGTAGGGAGAGATGGTGCCTATAGTAGCAGTGGGGGGATAATAGCCTCTGGGAAGGGACTGTGGCTGTGGGATAGCAGGTATAGTAGGGAGAGATGGTGCTTATAGTAGCAGTGGGATAATAGCCTCTGGGAAGGGACTGTGGCTGTGGGATAGCAGGTATAGTAGGGAGAGATGGTGCCTATAGTAGCAGTGGGATAATAGCCTCTGGGAAGGGACTGTGGCTGTGGGATAGCTGTATAGTAGGGAGAGATGGTGCTTATAGTAGCAATGGGATAATAGCCTCTGGGAAGGGACTGTGGCTGTGGGATAGCAGGTATAGTAGGGAGAGATGGTGCCTATAGTAGCAGTGGGGGATAATAGCCTCTGGGAAGGGACTGTGGCTGTGGGATAGCAGGTATAGTAGGGAGAGATGGTGCCTATAGCAGCAGTGGGGATAATAGCCTCTGGGAAGGGACTGGGGCTGTGTGATAGCAGGTATAGTAGGGAGAGATGGTGCCTATAGCAGCAGTGGGGGGATAATAGCCTCTGGGAAGGGACTGGGGCTGTGGGATAGCAGGTATAGTAGGGAGAGATGGTGCCTATAGTAGCAGTGGGATAATAGCCTCTGGGAAGGGACTGGGGCTGTGGGATAGCAGGTATAGTAGGGAGAGATGGTGCCTATAGCAGCAGTGGGGATAATAGCCTCTGGGAAGGGACTGGGGCTGTGGGATAGCAGGTATAGTAGGGAGAGATGGTGCCTATAGTAGCAGTGGGATAATAGCCTCTGGGAAGGGACTGTGGCTGTGGGATAGCAGGTATAGTAGGGAGAGATGGTGCCTATAGTAGCAGTGGGGGGATAATAGCCTCTGGGAAGGGACTGTGGGATAGCAGGTATAGTAGGGAGAGATGGGGCCTATAGTAACAGTGGGACAGGACCCAGATGTTGAAGTACAAAGCAAAAAATAGTAACATTATATTTATCTATGTTCATTTACTTTCTTTTTTGAATGATTCCCCTTTCCCTCTCCATTCAGTCAGTATGCACATGTACATTTATGGCAATAAAGAGAGCAATGCCAACTATTCGCATACATAATAATAATCTTGCTGCTCCGTTTCCTACATTGCACTCCTCACATGTAAAGATGCCTGGAAGTTGCTGTAATTTTGAAAGGCACTGCAGTAAGATTCTAATTACAGACTGTGGGATATCTGCACTCTTGTTAATAAAGCAAAATTAATGCAGCTATAATGTCAGGCTTTTCAACTCGGAAGAGTGATGGATGATCTGGAATTTGTTTATCAAAAGTAAACAAGTGCCATTTGTGGAAATGTTCTTACTGAGTTAAGGGCATGAGATAAAAACGCTCGGAATAGTTCTCCACTGCGCATAAATGTACCGTATAAGGACTGAAAAGCACAAATGAATTGGCAAAGCAAACAATATATTTTTGTGTCAGTTTTAAAGTAAAACTTTCCTATTATACTAAAGTTTATTGGAAACCAAGATAATAAAATGACTTCATAGCTGATTTTTAAAAATCCTGGAAAGTCTCATTGCCTCTTGACAGTTAAAGGATTTCAGAAACCAAATAAACACAAGGATTTCTGGAAAGCCATTTAAGCAGGGCACTTAGGGAACCCTGGAGTTTCAGCCTGGTCTGGAGGTGGTGGTAGCTCTAGAGTCAATAGGTGCAACTGCTCCTATTGAATTCCACCTGATTTTGGTGCAACTGCTCCTATTGAATTCCACCTGAATTTGGTGCAACTGCTCCTATTGGATTCCGCCTGAATTTGGTGCAACTACTCCTATTGGAATCCACCTGAATTTAGTGCAACTGCTCCTATTGGAATCCACCTGAATTTAGTGCAACTGCTCCTATTGGATTCCACTTGAATTTAGTGCAACTGCTCCTATTGGATTCCACCTGAATTTAGTGCAACTGCTCCTATTGGATTCCACTTGAATTTAGTGCAACTGCTCCTATTGGAATCCACCTGAATTTAGTGCAACTGCTCCTATTGGATTCCACTTGAATTTAGTGCAACTGCTCCTATTGAATTTTGCCTGAATTTGGTGCAACTACTCCTATTGGAATCCACCTGAATTTAGTGCAACTACTCCTATTGGAATCCACCTGAATTTAGTGCAACTGCTCCTATTGGATTCCACTTGAATTTAGTGCAACTGCTCCTATTGGAATCCACCTGAATTTAGTGCAACTGCTCCTATTGGATTCCACTTGAATTTAGTGCAACTGCTCCTATTGAATTTTGCCTGAATTTGGTGCAACTACTCCTATTGGAATCCACCTGAATTTAGTGCAACTACTCCTATTGGAATCCACCTGAATTTAGTGCAACTGCTCCTATTGGATTCCACTTGAATTTAGTGCAACTGCTCCTATTGAATTTTGCCTGAATTTGGTGCAACTGCTCCTATTGAATTCCGCCTGAATAAGGTGCAACTGCTCCTATTGAATTCCGCCTGAATTTGGTGCAACTGCTCCTATTGGATTCCAATTGCTTATATTAAAGAGATTTCATATGCAACTGACTGGGGGGAAATTTGTGGAACTGCAACTGTGCTTGCAGTCATAAATCATCCCTCAGCTTTTTATACCACTTTATTACAGTTGTAATTTACTTGAAAGGGCCTCTAAAAAATTTCCTTTGCAACAACTTCAAAAATTGTAACTCATCATATAGATCGTAAGAAGGTTCAAAGACATAGTAAAAAAAAAAAAATATATATATATTTTTTTTATAAATATATTAAAAAATTATATATATATATATATATATACTGTACATTTTTATATATAGGTATTGGACCCATTATCCAGAATGCTCGGGACCAAGGGTATTCTGGATAAGGGGTCTTTCCGTAATTTGGATCTCCATACCTTAAGACTACTAAAAAAATCAATAAAACATTAATTAAACCCAATTGGATTGTTTTGCGTCCAATAAGGATTATTTATATCTTAGTTGGGATCAGTTACAAGGTACTGGTTTATTATTACAGAGAAAAAGGGAATAAGTTTTAAAATTCTGAATTATTTGATTAAAATGGAGCCTATGGGAGACAGGCATTCCATAATTCGGAGTTTTCTGGATAACGGGTTTCCGGATAAGGGATCCCATACCTGTGTATATATATATATATATATATATATATATATAATTTAATATTTACAAAAGTAGTGCCAATGCTTGTTGGTAGCATTTATGGTGCTTAAACAGGGCTGTTCGACACAACAGCTAGATATTTTGCTTGCAGTATACTGGTAGACAGAGATAAAATTAATATATACAATATAACATGAACTCATTTAATAGCATTAGCGCTAGCTCATGTTTAAAATGTAGTTAAGGAAATGGTAGGGTAGGATACCTTATAGGATTAAAGCATATTACATATGGCACAGTATATTTACCACATTAAGAGCATAGCTAATAACAAAGTTCTGCCTCTACAGCACTTTCATCATTAGCTCAAGGCAAAATGCAGGAAAATATGTACAAACTGCCTTGCCTCCAGTCGCCTACATCACATTCTATGATAGTGACATTAGCTGTGACTTTTTTTTCCCTTCTAAATCTAGATCACTTGCATTATTGTGATGCCATTATATCTTTATTTATTGATTTAATTTCCAGGATATTTAATTTGCGTCTCTCCAGCTGCTATAGATTTACAGCTCCCAACATAATATGAAGATTTTTTTTTTTTATTTGGTGCTGGGAGTTATAATTGAAGGATATCTGGAGGGAAGCAAGCCAAATCACTTTCACTATTCGTTCCCTGGATAGCAGTTGGCTATTAGATGAGCTTTCATGGTCAGGCATTTAATAAGGAAATAGTATGAAAACAAGTAATTAGACAGTTTTACTTATAAATTAGAAGCATCATTGCTTTCAGTGGCTGTTCAGGCCACCTAATGAAGTCCCATTCGAGAAATAGCTCTTTAGTTCTACACGGCCATGCAAAGCCAGGAACTACCATAAAGGGAAATTGCTCTGCTCAGATATATACATGTAGGAAGCACAGGCAGGCAAAGCTGAGTTTGCATCACAGGGAAGGATATAATGCTATCATGCAGATATCAGAGAAGCATGACTGAAATTATCATTCCTGTAGCAAGTTCCTACAGCAGAACAATTACTTGGCGCTCTTAAAAGCACAGTCATTTATCTTGTGTCTCGCCTCAGGAGAAGAGCTTGTTGGAGTAGATTGTTTTTGCCATGTGTCATGGTACCATGTATGAGGTGCACTCCATCGTATCATTTATTTGTCCTTATCTGCAGATACATGTCCCTTCTATTTAATTTAAATCTCATTTCTCAATGATTTCTTTTGTAAAGCGTCCGCAACAGCAACAAACATCTCTTCGCTGGTTTTAACAGCTAATTTTCACCATTTTGCATAAAGGAAATAGTGCCACAAGAAAGGAAAATATCAATGCAGGCAAGAATGGAAGTGAGAATGAATTCATATTTTTTAAGTGATTTTAGCTTTTCACAATGTTTAATAAGAATCTATGAAGCTTGTTTACTGAGACTGGACACAGTTGCCTTTTAAGGTCCTCATACACGGGCCGATAGTTGCTGCCAATATTGGTCCCTTTTACCTACACGCTCCCCGATATCGCCCACCCGTAGACGGGGATATCAGGTGAAGATCCGCTCGCTGGGCGATCACGCCAAGTGAGCGGATCTCAACGTGTATGGGGGCCTTTAGTGTAGTTACCCTTAACAACCAATTGCAGTTTTCTTTGGAGAGTCTACTGCAGGTAGAATAAAGAAAGAAAATATCTTATAAGTTGGTATCGATTACTGCACCATATATGAGTCCATAGCTCTCACTTACTACAAGCAGGGGGAAGCACTAGGTATGCTGATGAGCCCAAAATTGTGCCCATTAATATACTATTTACTTAACACTGGAGCCTGAAGTGGATTAAGAAGTAGAAATGGAGTCAAGTCAGATTTCTCTAAATCAGAATCAAGTACTGCAGCTGTGAAATCCTTCATCTTGGTGCTGCATTTGGATTTATGTTGCTGTATTCCCATCCCGTACACCGAACAGCACTTCTTTCTCTGCTTTTGTAAAGAGCAATAAAGATAAAAGTAACACTGCAGGATAGTATGCTAGTTCCTTAAGCGGCATGAAATACTATGTTCAGGCTGCCAGTAAACTCTGTATACTACACACCATGGAGGTGGCTTTTAGCTGCTCCAAGCATCATATTTGTCCATTACCTTTTGTTCCTCAAAAACCGAAGGATCTCATAGCTAACCAACCAGTATGAGATTTATAACTTAAATTCACTACCTGGGATTTGGTAAAGAGATCAGAGTCCACAGGTCTGTTGAGAGCTTGTTAGGCTAGATGTACAAATCCTTTCGAAACTTAATCTTAAACAATAGGCTTTTCAACCTGCTATAAAGAGCAGTTTTGTAAAGGTTAAACTATTTGTTTAGACCAGTGACAGAGGTACCAATTCTATTTTTTGGGTGCTTTTTCAGTGGTGTTTTGTTGCCTACAGAAGAGGCGATCTCCTATGGGTGACAAACTACCCCATCTGTTAATGCCCTAAGAGAGTTTTTGTTCAACCAAAACAGTAGCATTTGAAATAACATTTTCAACAGTCGACATAGCATTGTAATATGCATACAATACTTTCTCAAGTACACCAAAGAATAAAGCCTTTCCCTTTGTATACATGCAATTAGAAAGGAAAACACACGCTGAAACCTTTCCAGTCCCCAGATCTAAAGATTCTTCCTTTTATAGGAAATTCTCTATCACACATTACAATGTAGCTTTCTAGGGTTTAATCATAATAACTTCTTAAAGAATGGCTCAATATTGCACAAAATCTATACAGTATATTAACCTTTAGATAATCGAGAAGTAAACTGCCCTTCCACTAAAGAGGACCCTTTTAAAAATAGCATTTATTAACTTAAACTTTGCCAAACACCCAATCAGTTCTTTACATATCCGAACACCAATCAGAAACAAAAAGGAGCATTAAAATATAATGTGCTTATTGGGAAATTAAAGACAAAATCATCAGATTGTTTACAACAGAT